>NC_088812.1:2291008-2591008 GCF_011386835.1 Chrysemys picta bellii | reverse complement strand
TACACTGCTCTTCCCCTCCTTGGCAAGTGGCTGATCTGTCATGTCGCTGTCAACACACATCCAGATCTGAAGAGTGGAGGGCACCCAGGTGGGACTCTCCTTCCTCTCTGTCTCAGCGCTGAGCCCAGAGGCCCAGTAGGTTACTAGGCTGAGGAGCGGGAGGGGGATTGCTACAGGAGTGGTGCTGGTGATTCTGCAGAGGGGCGCTGAGTCAGTAATGAATCACTGCCTCAGCATTGTGCCAGCGTAGGTTATGAATGGGACTTAAATATCTTCTTCACGTGTTTCTGCCACATTGATTCTGTTTCCAGCCTTTTCCCAGAAAAAAACCAGGAGCCCGATGCTCAGTGGTGGCTATAATTCAGAGCCCTTAAAGGAGCTGGGGCTTTGTCCCCTTTTCCTGCCCTGCAAGTGTCACTGCTCCTCCTTACTCAATTTCCCTGACCACCCAGTGGTTTTCCCTCCCCAGCTTGGTCCCCACAAAGCCTGGCTCCTTCTCAAGCAGTGGCCCTGTCCCTTCCCTAACACCAGGCACTAGGCTCTTCGGATGTGGCTAAATTAGAGTTCCGGCTGCAGCACTAAAGTAGCCAAAAGGGTCTAGTGGAGAGGATCTGCTGGAGAAACACCCTGAACATAGAGGCCTAGGAAGGCAGGAGAATCTGTGAAAAGCCTGCCTTGCTCCTGGGAGCTGAAACCCTGGATTCTGGCTGCTATGAAGTGGCTAATGTATGAAAGTGGCATTGCTGCCTCACCTGTTGGGTGGAATCAGAACTGCTCAGCTGTGTGTCACAAGCCCTATAGTGCTCACAGAGATTCTCCTTTTACCTTGAGGGCTGAAGTGGGAACCCACTGGTCAATGTGTGCTATGTCTCCCCTCTGTGTCCAGTCCACAGCGAATGTGAATCTGTTACAGCTCTCAGCTGTAGAGACTGGCTCTTTAGCTCAAGTGATAAATGCTCATGTTTCAGCCCTGGAGATCAGGGTTTCAAGCCAAGATGGTGCTGTCCCGGAGGAGCTGAGGTCTACTGCTACTCTATGCACTAAAGTGACACTCCTGAAGTTTCCAGCTCGCCATGGATTTGTCCCTTTTGTAGACAGGAGATGCACAGACTCATTCCAGCTTACTGCATAAGTCAGTGACAGCACCAGGGCTAAATCTTAGGAACGCTTGACCCCCAGTCTTCTGCTAGACCAGCCCATGCTCTCTAAAGAAGAAGGTGGTGTGTCTGAGAACACAGAGCACTGAAGTGGGACTCAGAAGACCTGAGTTCCATTTGCAGACCTGCCACAGTCCAGCTGGGTGATGCTGGACAAGTCATATCATCACCCCAGGCCTCAGTTTCCCCATCTGTAAAATGGAGATAATGATACTGACCTCCTTGGTAAAGCACTTTGAGAGCTCCTGATGAACACCACCAGCTAATACCCAGCTATTATTAAAGTGATGCAGCTGTCATCAAATACCCAGTACTGTCCTTCCCCAGCTGCTGCCATGTGGATCCTGACTCCTTAAGCCGCCCCACCACCCTCTTTTCAAGGCATGGCAGCTTCACAGTTTTGCTTTCCGAAGGCTCCTTATGTCATATATTAGTGATGCCCACTGCCCCCGCACAGCAGAGACAAGAGGAGCTGAGAGCTACTCTCCAGGCTGGGGGAGTGGTGCTGGTTCACTTGAAGTGGGCACAGCAGTCCTACATTGAATGGGAAGGCTGGCTGGCCAGGTGCTTGCAGGGATCGCAGTCCACCGTCTCTAATTAACTGAGTGCCAACTGCTGAGACACCGCAGCTTAACTTGATTTCCTGAGGGGAAGGAACATAGGCTGAAGATGTAAGACAAAATTTCCCCCCGTGGCTATTGCTGTAATGAGGAGGGAGGCAGGAGAGAAAGGAGACACGTGCTCAAGGCTCCATCAGGGGTAGAATGGCTGGAGTAAAGGGAGACATATAAATCCGTCTCTGGGCTTTCATTCGCTCCTAGTTTATCACCCTCCAGCGATGGATTGAATCCCATGCAGGGTGAGGTAGTGGTCTTTTTGGCCTGAGTCCATGCGCTGCATAGCGTGGAACTTTCCATTATGGCTCAAGTTCACACGCAGTAGACCAGGGATTGGCAACCTTTCAAAAGTGCTGGGCCGAGTCTTCATTTATTCACTCTGATTTAAGGTTTCGCGTGCCAGTCATACATTTGAACGTTTTTAGAAGGTCTCTTTCTATAAGTCAATAATACAGAACTAAACTATTGTTGTATGTAAAGTAAATAAGATTTTTAAATGTTTAAGAAGCTTCATTTAAAATTAAATTAAAATGCAGAGCCCCCCGGACCGGTGGCCAGGACCCGGGCAGTGTGAGTGCCACTGAAAATCAGCTCGCATGCTGCTTTCAGCACACGTGCCATAGGTTGCCGACCCCTGCAGTAGATCAAGGCTGAACTTACCTCTCCCACAAGCTGAGTGAAACAAACAGCATCAGCAGTGAAAAGGACGAGACTGAAAAGTTCTTTCACTTTCAACAATCTCAGCTGCTGGGAGTAAAATAAGTTGAACTTTTGAGTTAAAAAAGGTGTAATTTTGTTTTAAATAACTGTGTCCCTTTTAAAAGTGTGGTTTCATTTGAATAGAAGGTGTGGTCTCATTTGCATAGCAGCTGGCCCTGCTTCTGATGGGGTCTCTAAGGGCACCATGACCTTGTGTATGGTCCCTGACTTTCTAGGGCATACGTTGTTTTCTTCCCTCTTCTGTTCCACTGCCATGTAATTTCTTCTTTGCTACAGGGTGAGTGCTCAGAGGTCACTGTGCTTTCCACACAAGCATCACAGAGGTCTAAGGTTTAGAGCAGTGAGCTGGGTAGTCAGGACTCCTTAGTTTGCTTTGCAGCTCTGGGAGGGAGTGTTGTCTAGTAGTCAGCAGAGAGCTGCGGTCAAAGATGCCTGCATTCAATTCTAAATGTTCCAATCGAGAATAAGCAGAGACCCGGGGAGGGGGGCAGTTTGCCTTCCTCTGCAGCATGATGCATGGGTCACCTGCTGGTTTGAACTAGAGTAAATGGTGGATTCTCTTTAACGTGAAGTTTTTAAAATCAAGATTTGAGGACTTCAGTAACAACCAGAGGTTATGGGCCTACCGCAGGAGTGGGTGGGCAAGGTTCTGTGGCCTGGAATGTGCAGGTCAGACTAGATGATCATGATGGTCCCTTCTGGCCTTAAAGTCTATGAGTGTGTCTGTCGCTCCTTGCATTCAGTGATCTCAAAAGGCAACAGGGGCAAGCCATTAAATATCACAAACTGCTTCCCTAGCCCCATTTTACAGATACGCTAATTAAGGCAGAGAGACAGGAAGTGACTTGCCCAAAGTCACAAAGCAAGTTAGTGGCAGAGCTGAGAATAGCACCCAAGAGTCCTGTGTTTTCTCCTTTTGCACCTACCTCGTTTGACTGACCTGATCTTCCCATTGTAAGATCGCCGAAAGAGAACAGGTGCCTCCGTTTTCCTTGCCTTGTGCTGGCAGTTGCAGGTCCTACTATCTGCCTCTCTGGTCCCTGCTTCCTCCCAATCCAGTCTGGGTTTGGCAAATATTCTAAGGTTTCAAAAATAAAAGAGAAGACATTTTCATGATTTGTTTGGGAGTTTATCTGAGCAAAGAAAACAGCCAAACTGGGGCTTTGCATCTTTCTCTGACAGTGAATTTCCTCCAAGCTAAATGAGTGCATCTGAGCTGTGAAAATTCAGTGCAGTTTCTTGGGGATCCTTGGGAGCCAAACTGCCAGGGGCAGGGTCTTGCCAAGCCCAGCAAAATCTCCAGTCCTAGCCAAAGGAATTGAGGCTTGTCATGTTACTATTAACAGAGCTTCCTAGGGTTATGGGAGAGAGAGGAAATGCACTCATAGGGAGTGATGCAAAGGGAGGCAGAGGACATAAGCAGGGAAGCAAAGGGGGGTGCTAACGGGGGGGAGGGAACAAGTGAGGATGGCCAGACCCTAGGAGATAGTAGGTAATGAGGGGGAATCAGAGGGAGGAAATGAGTAAAAGAGAGAGCAGATGATGCGAAAGCAAATGAGGACAGGGAGGAATCGGAGAAAGTGGCCGTGAGGGAAGAGTCAGAATGAGTGGCAGGTATATGGGCAAGTAAGGCAAGAGACGGGGGCCACAGAGGTAGGAAACCCCTCAGATTTTCCTGGATTTCTGCAGTCCATTTCTCACTGGGTAGAGGCTTTTGGCTCTGAATGCAGCTGGAGGAAAGCCCCCCACCCTGCCAAAAGAGAGCAGCAGTGACGGCTAGTGCTGAGGCCCCACTCAACCAAGATGTTCATGCAGAGGCCTGGACTTCTTTGGCTTTGGGGTGCAGCGTGTTACTAAGGAGGAGGAGTCCCTGCTTTAAGGGGGATTCTCTGGCAATTCCCAGCCCCATTCTCCTCCACTCTAGTGTGTAACACCTCCACCCCACAGGATGACGGAGCTGTGTGTGTGTGTGTGCGGCACAGCCGTTTCCTCTAATTGTCGGTTCACACAAGGACGGCGTGGGAGTGTTGAGGAAAACAGAACGACACGTGGAAAAGAAACCCTCTGGGATGAGAATAAAAGAGAGGGAATGTCTGCGTCTGAGAGAGGCAGTTTTTGAATGCACGTGTGAGACGCTGTGCTTGCAGCATGTCTGCGTGTGCACACGATGGTAATCATGGGGGCATCAGACAAAGGAAGTGTGTGTGCTTCATGCAACAGGTGTGTGATGTGACCGTGCATGGTCTGCAAGTGCACATAAGAAGGGCCAATTTAGGTGCATTGCTGTGGCAGATGTTTGTGTGCAATGATATTTATCTCACCCCCGTTGCTGTAGTATCTGAGGCCCTCAGAATCTTTAACGCATTCGTCCCCACGCCCACCCCTGTGGCAGAGCCGTACGATTATCCCTACAGTACTGATGGGGCGCAAAGGTACAGAGAGACTCTGACTTGTCTAATGTCACAGGGAGTCAGTTCTCCTGCGTCCCATGCGAGTACCCTAACCACTGGGCTATGCCAGTTGACTGTGCTGTTAGTGTAAGGGGGAGATGAGAAAGCACGTGTGTGTGTGTGCACACGCATGAGAGTGAGCGGTTGTGTCTCTGACAGTGCGGGGGGGGGTATGTGTGTGCAGGGAGGTGAGACAGCGTGCATGTGAGAGCTCTGCTGGGTTCACACTGTGTTTCTCTCCTCCTCTGTTGGATTACACAGAGTAGTGATACCTGGAGCAGCTCCAGCTAGCATTCTCGACACCCCTGGGAGTCACCCTTTGCACCCAATTCAGAGTACCACCTGGGGCTAGCTCAGGATTTGGAGCGGCACAAAGTCTGCGTGTGTATTTAACCCTTAGGAATCTAGCTAATTCTCAGGGCTGGCACTGGCTAATCACTTGGAGGTGCTGTAGCGGGGAGCAGGGGAGGTTTCCGGGCACGGCTAGATGGGGATGGGTAGGGAATTTAGGGCAGGAACTCCAGGATACCCAGGTCCAGTGCCTCATAGCAGAAAGAGCTGTGCGAAATGGTACAGAAGCACAGGCTGTGGATGTGACAGGAGCTTCCAGCTACTTCAGTCCGACTGTCCCAGCAGAAGGTGCTGTCGGGAGTGAGGCATGTGCACTGAACAGGGCTGACGAGAGGGGGGGAAGCTGGTACAAATTACTGGGGCCCGACGGTCCGGAAGGGGGCCTGGGGCCTGGCTTCCCCGGCTTCCCCTCCCCCCTCTCAGCCCTTGCTGGGGGGCCCGAAAAAATTTTTTCACTGGGGCCCGAACCCGCTCTCGGCAGCCCTGGCATTGAGTGCAGGGGGCAGACTCCCAGCTGCCCCAGTCCCAGACTGTCCTGGCAGGAGGTGCTACAGAGAAGTGTGCAGAAATTTTGGTTGAAGGATACTGGTCTCCAGTATATCTGTTTCTCTGTGCCTCTGATCTGCTGGTGGAAAGAAGAGCTGACAGGCCAGCTGGCATTTAAGGGTTTGGGGGATCCTCTTGGGCTGGCTAAACATAAAGGAAACAAAAAGTTACACAGCCCTTCCTAGCAGTAGAACTGGCCCTGAGGGAACTCAAGACTGTGGGCTCATCTTGCCTCTCACAAGACAGCAGCTTCTCACATTTCCCCTCTTGGTGATCTCTACGTGTCAGCTCTGCTGTCAGAGATCCATGGCCTTTGGCTTCTTGCTTCTTAAAGGACATTAGCAGTGTCTTGTTGAAGGCAGAACTGTTGCAGCACGAACCTGAGGGTGTGGCAGCTCAGGACAAGGCCCTCCAACCTCTCGTGGCTGCAGTCCAAAAAGATGGGGACAGGGCAGGCTTCTATGCGCAACTTCCCTGGACAGCCAAATCCTGAAGATTTTGGTTTTTTGGGGGGGAAATCCTCTGCTATAAAGGAGGCCGCTGTGAGCCCTGATCTCCCACAGAGGGGGCCTGTGCAGGCTGGTGACTGAAAAATTGGGTTGTTGACCCCTATTGGATTGCTATGCTCTATTCACGGGGTGATTAAGACATGATGCTTGGAATCAGATCCCATAGTCAGCAGGTTTTTGGATGGGGCAGAGGTACCACAACAGGCGATAATGCAAGAAAAAGCGGATTGCTGACCAAGAGTCTCCTGCGAAGGTGGGCTGCCTTCCTGGGGAAGAATATTAAGGACTTAGGTGGGGGAGGAAGACAGAAATCCATCTGGGGCACCTTGGAGGGAGACCCATTCTGATGGAGGGCTGGAATGGTTTGTTGTGGTGTGAGCGGCGCTGTACCTGGGTCGCAGCCCATTTAGTGAGAACCTCCAGCTTCAGACTTTGTACTGTGGTCCTCAACCCCACAGGGTTATCACCGTGATCCCTGACTGCCTGACCTCAGAGAGGGCCGGTGATATAGTTTCCTCAGGGTCTCAGGGATCTATGAGGTTGGCCGAGAGGCTGTACTACAGTCTCCTTTGGGGTTCCAAACATTCTCAGGCTGGACCCGCTGCCCCAGCTCACCTCTGAGTAAGTTTCAGCAGCTCCTGACATCTGTCCTGCCAGGGAGCTCCTGGTGTCACATCTGGTTATAAGCCATCTGGAAACAGATGAGCAAACCCTGGTTGTCCCCATATTCTCCCCCTGTAGGCAGCCTCAGCAGATGGACCAAGGGCCATGGAGACTTGAACTCCCCCTGTTACCCCTAGACGGGGTGTCTGTCTGCACAGTAAGCGGAAGTAGGGTGGGGCAGGGTGTTCGGGTGTGCCGGAAGCTTCCCTATGCTGTGTGTGCCTCCTCTGGTGAGATAGGACCTCCATCATCAGGCACTGATGAGCTACCATCTCTCTGATCAAACCCTACAAAAATCAAACACCCAGAGCGTCAGAATTAACTTAGAACTAAACATAAATGCAAAGGAGCTGGGAGAACAGCCAATGGAACGGTCCTCTGCATTTGATGCCCCTTGGGTTCTGTGGCCTGTGGCACCACCATGTGGCCAGCAATGAGACTGCGATTGGAAGGAGAGGCAAAGGAGTGCAATTTTAGATAGTAAGGGCCAAATGCAGACCATGGATCTGGCTCCATTGAGGCAATATCATTGCTTACAGTGTGTTTGAGACAACGCCATTGCTATTTGAGGCAGGAAACCCTGTTCATGTCCTGCTCCGGTATGGCACCCCACCATCACTGTTAGAGGCAGACCTATTATTTCCAGGTTTTGATGGGACTCTTACCATGCCAACACCAAATGCATTGTATAGCAGATGCCATCATTCATAAGAACATAAGAATGGCCACAGTGGGTGAGACCAATGGTCCATCTAGCCCAGTATCCAGTCTTCCAACAGTGGCCGGAGCCAGATGCTTCAGAGGGAATGAACAGAACAGGGCCATTTATCAAGTGATCTAGCCCCTGTCCAGTCCCTGCTTCTAGCAGTCAGAGTTTTAGGGACAACCAGAGCATGGGATTGTGTTCCTGACCATCTTTACGAATAGCCATTGTTAGATCTATCCTCCATGAACTTATCTAATTCTTTTCTGAACCCAGTTATACTTTTGGCCTTCACAACATCCCCTGGCAATGAGTTCCACAGGTTGATTGTGCATTATGTGAAGAAGTACTTCCGTATGTTTGTCTTAAACCTGATGACTATTAATTTAATTGAGTGACCTCTGGTGGTTGTGTTAGATGAAGGGGTAAATAACACTTCCTTATTTACTTTCTTCTCACCATTTATGATTTTATAGACCTCTATCATATCCCGCTTTAGACATCTCTTTTCTAAGATGAACAGTCCCAATCTTTTTAATCGATCATCAGATGAAAACTGTTCCATACCCCTACCCCTAATCATTTTTGTTGCCCTTCTCTGTACTTTTTCCAATTCCAATCGTTTTTTTAGATGGGTCGACTAGAACTGCACACGGTATTCAAGGTTTAGGCATTCCATGGATTTATACAGTAGCATTATGATACTTTCTGTCTTCTTATCTGCTTCCTAACGGTTCCTAATATTCTGTTCGCTTTTTGACTACTGCTGCACACTGAGCAGATGTTTTCAGAGAACTATCCACAATGACTCCAAGATCTCTTTCTTGGGTGGTAACAGCTAATTTCCACCCCACAATTTTGTATGTATAGTTGAGATTATATTTTCCAATGTGCATCACTCTGCATTTATCAACACTGAATTTCATCTGCCATTTTCTTGTTCAGTCATCCAGTTTTGTGAGATTCCTTTGTAGCTCTTCAGAGTCAGCTTCGGACTTAACTATTTTGAGTAATTTTGTATCATCTGCAAACTTTGCCACCTCACTGTTTACCTCTTTCCAGATCATTTATGCATATGTTGAACAGCAGTGGTCCCAGTATAGATCTTTTGGGGACTCCACTATTTAACTCTCTCCACTCTGAAAACTGGCCATATATTCCTATCATTTGTTTCCTAACTTGTAACTAGTTAATGATCCATGAGAACCTTTCTTCTTACCTTATGACTGTCTACTTTGCTTAAGAGCCTTTGGTGAGGGACCTTGTCAAAGGCTTTCTGAAAGTCCAAGTACACTGTATCCACTGGATCACCCTTGTCCACATTCGTTGACCCCCTCAGAGAATTCTAATAGATTGGTGAGGCATGATTTTCTCTTTACAAAAGCTGTGTTGACTCTTCCCCACACATTGTGTTCATCTGTGTGTCTGATAATTCTATTCTTTGCGACAGTTTCAACCAACTTGCCTGGTAAATTAGGCTCACCGGCCTGTAATTGCCAGAACTGCCTCTGGAGCCTTTCTTAAAAATCGGAGTTACATTAGCTATCCACCAGGCATCTGGTATAGAGGCTGATTTAAGCGATAAGTTACATTTCAGAGTTAGTAGTTCTGCAATTTAATATTTCAGAACTCTTCAGTTAATACCACTTGGTCCTGATGACTTTTCACCATTTATCAATTTGTTCCAAAACCTTCTTTTATTGACACTTCAATCTGGGACAGTTCCTCAGATTTGTCACCTAAAAAGAATGGCTCAGGTATGGGAATCTCCCTCACATCCTCTGGAGTGAAGACTGATGCAAAGAATTAATTTAGCTTCTCCACAATAGCCTTGTCTTCTTTGAGTGTTCCCAGTCAATATGGGAATAGTTGAAATCCCCCATTATTACTGGGTTTTCTGTTTTTGTAGTCTCTCTAATCTCCCTAAGAATTTCACAATTGTCACCATCCTGATCAGGTGGTCTGTAGTATATTCCTAGTGCTCTTATTATTCAAGCATTTAATTTCTACCCATAGAGATTCTGTGGTACTGTTTGATTTATTTAAGATTTTTACTATGTTTGACTCTATGCTTTCTTTCACATATACTGCCACTTCCTCACAAGTGCAACCTATTCTGTCATTCCTATATATTCTGTACCCTGGCATTCTGGTATCCCATTGATTATCATCATTCCACCAAGTGTCTGTGATGCCTGTGATATCAATATCATCATTTATTACCAGGCCCTCAAGTTCACCCATCTTAGTATTTAGACTTCTTGCATTTGTATACAAGCACTTATAACATTTGTCAGTATTTAGTTGTCTGCCTTCATGTGAGGTAACTGAATGGGACTCTTTCATTTGACTGTTTCTCTTCGGTTCCTACCTGTACTTTATCAACATCTATCTGCTCCTCTTTACCAGGATATAGAACATCCCCTGTCACGTTAAACACGGCGCCATCATATCTGTCAGTTGAGTCATGTTGCCATGGCATTGTTTGAAGCATTGTTGCCCTGGCTGGGTGCGAGGCGCTGTCACTGTGGCTGAGTGCGAGGTGCTGGCCCCATGGTGCCATTTGAAGAACTGATGCCTTGTCTGGGTGTGAGGTGCCATTGCCATGCCTGGGCGTGAGATGCCGTGTCTGGGTGTGAGATACTGTGGTCTGGTGTGAGGCACCCTGGCTGGGCGAGAGGTGATGTGGCTGTGGCCGGGCACGAGGCGGCATTGCCATGGCCAAGCGTGAGGCCTTGGGCATGAGGCGCTATAGCTGGGCGTGAGGGGCTGTCATTGTGGCTGGGAGTGAGGCGGTGTCGCCGTGGCCAGGCGTGAGGTGCTGTGGCCGGGTGTGGGGCACTGTGGCCGTGGCTGGGAGTGAGGCAGTGTCACCGTGGCCAGGGTGAGGTGCTGTGGCCGGGTGTGGGGTGCTGTGGCCGTGGCTGGGAGTGAGGCGGTGTCGCCGTGGCCAGGCGTGAGGTGCTGTGGCCGGGTGTGGGGCACTGTGGCCGTGGCTGGGAGTGAGGTGGTGTCGCCGTGGCCAGGCGTGAGGTGCTGTGGCCGGGTGTGGGGCACTGTGGCCGTGGCTGGGAGTGAAGCGGTGTCGCCATGGCCAGGCGTGAGGTGCTGTGGCCGGGTGTGGGGCACTGTGGCCGTGGCTGGGAGTGAGGCGGTGTCGCCGTGGCCAGGCGTGAGGTGCTGTGGCCGGGTGTGGGGCGCTGTGGCCGTGGCTGGGAGTGAGGCGGTGTCGCCGTGGCCAGGCGTGAGGTGCTGTGGCCGGGTGTGGGGCGCTGTGGCCGTGGCTGGGAGTGAGGCGGTGTCGCCGTGGCCAGGCGTGAGGTGCTGTGGCCGGGTGTGGGGCGCTGTGGCCGGGGCTGGGAGTGAGGCGGTGTCGCCGTGGCCAGGCGTGAGGTGCTGTGGTCGGGCGTGGGGCGCTGTGGCCGTGGCTGGGAGTGAGGCGGTGTCGCCATGGCCAGGCGTGAGGTGCTGTGGTCAGGCGTGGGGCGCTGTGGCCGTGGCCAGGCGTGAGGTGCTGTGGCCGGGTGTGGGGCACTTGGCCGTGACTGGGAGTGAGGCGGTGTCGCCGTGGCCAGGCGTGAGGTGCTGTGGCCGGGTGTGGGGCACTTGGCCGTGACTGGGAGTGAGGCGGTGTCGCCGTGGCCAGGCGTGAGGTGCTGTGGCCGGGTGTGGGGCACTTGGCCGTGACTGGGAGTGAGGCGGTGTCGCCGTGGCCAGGCGTGAGGTGCTGTGGCCGGGTGTGGGGGGCTGTGGCCGTGGCTGGGAGTGAGGCGGTGTCGCCGTGGCCAGGCGTGAGGTGCTGTGGTCGGGCGTGGGGCGCTGTGGCCGTGGCTGGGAGTGAGGCGGTGTCGCCGTGGCCAGGCGTGAGGTGCTGTGGCCGGGTGTGGGGCGCTGTGGCCGTGGCTGGGAGTGAGGCGGTGTCGCCGTGGCCAGGCGTGAGGTGCTGTGGCCGGGTGTGGGGCGCTGTGGCCGTGGCTGGGAGTGAGGCGGTGTCGCCGTGGCCAGGCGTGAGGTGCTGTGGCCGGGCGTGGGGCGCTGTGGCCGTGGCTGGGAGTGAGGCGGTGTCGCCGTGGCCAGGCGTGAGGTACTGTGGCCGGGTGTGGGGCACTGTGGCCGTGGCTGGGAGTGAGGCGGTGTCGCCGTGGCCAGGCGTGAGGTGCTGTGGCCGGGTGTGGGGCGCTGTGGCCGTGGCTGGGAGTGAGGCGGTGTCGCCGTGGCCAGGCGTGAGGTGCTGTGGTCGGGTGTGGGGCGCTGTGGCCGGGGCTGGGAGTGAGGCGGTGTCGCCGTGGCCAGGCGTGAGGTGCTGTGGCCGGGCGTGGGGCGCTGTGGCCGGGGCTGGGAGTGAGGCGGTGTCGCCGTGGCCAGGCGTGAGGTGCTGTGGCCGGGTGTGGGGCACTTGGCCGTGACTGGGAGTGAGGCGGTGTCGCCGTGGCCAGGCGTGAGGTGCTGTGGCCGGGTGTGGGGCACTTGGCCGTGACTGGGAGTGAGGCGGTGTCGCCGTGGCCAGGCGTGAGGTGCTGTGGCCGGGTGTGGGGCGCTGTGGCCGTGGCTGGGAGTGAGGCGGTGTCGCCGTGGCCAGGCGTGAGGTGCTGTGGCCGGGTGTGGGGCGCTGTGGCCGTGGCTGGGAGTGAGGCGGTGTCGCCGTGGCCAGGCGTGAGGTGCTGTGGCCGGGTGTGGGGGGCTGTGGCCGTGGCTGGGAGTGAGGCGGTGTCGCCGTGGCCAGGCGTGAGGTGCTGTGGCCGGGTGTGGGGCGCTGTGGCCGTGGCTGGGAGTGAGGCGGTGTCGCCGTGGCCAGGCGTGAGGTGCTGTGGCCGGGTGTGGGGCGCTGTGGCCGTGGCTGGGAGTGAGGCGGTGTCGCCGTGGCCAGGCGTGAGGTGCTGTGGTCGGGTGTGGGGCGCTGTGGCCGGGGCTGGGAGTGAGGCGGTGTCGCCGTGGCCAGGCGTGAGGTGCTGTGGCCGGGCGTGGGGCGCTGTGGCCGGGGCTGGGAGTGAGGCGGTGTCGCCGTGGCCAGGCGTGAGGTGCTGTGGCCGGGTGTGGGGCACTTGGCCGTGACTGGGAGTGAGGCGGTGTCGCCGTGGCCAGGCGTGAGGTGCTGTGGCCGGGTGTGGGGCGCTGTGGCCGTGGCTGGGAGTGAGGCGGTGTCGCCGTGGCCAGGCGTGAGGTGCTGTGGCCGGGTGTGGGGCACTTGGCCGTGACTGGGAGTGAGGCGGTGTCGCCGTGGCCAGGCGTGAGGTGCTGTGGTCGGGTGTGGGGCGCTGTGGCCGGGGCTGGGAGTGAGGCGGTGTCGCCGTGGCCAGGCGTGAGGTGCTGTGGCCGGGCGTGGGGCGCTGTGGCCGGGGCTGGGAGTGAGGCGGTGTCGCCGTGGCCAGGCGTGAGGTGCTGTGGCCGGGTGTGGGGCACTTGGCCGTGACTGGGAGTGAGGCGGTGTCGCCGTGGCCAGGCGTGAGGTGCTGTGGCCGGGCGTGGGGCGCTGTGGCCGTGGCTGGGAGTGAGGCGGTGTCGCCGTGGCCAGGCGTGAGGTGCTGTGGCCGGGCGTGGGGCGCTGTGGCCGTGGCTGGGAGTGAGGCGGTGTCGCCGTGGCCAGGCGTGAGGTGCTGTGGCCGGGCGTGGGGCGCTGTGGCCGGCGTGAGGCGCTTTGGACGCTCTTGAGGTGATTTGGCCGTGGCGGTGTGGGGCGCCCCTGGCCGGTGTGGGGCGCCCTGGCCTGGCCTGAGGCTATGGCACGGTCCCTCCCCCTGTGGTGGGTGGGCTCCCCCCTCCCGCACCGCAGCCCTCCGAGGGCGGGAAGTTGGCGATAGCGCTCGGCTCCTCCCCCGCCGCCAAGGGTGAAGGCTGGAACCGGCCGCCATGGCTATCGAGGCAACGCCGTTGAAACGAACGGGTCTGCCTCGGTAGCCATGGCCGACGGCGCCCACGTGACCCGCCCTCGGGGGTGGGGTAGGGCGGGGAACCTCCCTGTGACTGGTTGCGCACTAGCCACGCCCCCTCCCGCCGTCGGCCCCGCCCTCTCTGTTTCACATTCTCGGCCCCTGAGGAGGCAGCGAGGCCGGGCCGGAGCCGATTATGGCGCCCAGTGGCGATTTGATGGGGGCTGCTGAGGACCTGGCCGACCAGGTGAGGGGGGGGAGGTGTCCGGGCTGGGGGCGGCTCCTCCTGGAGGAGCGGGAGCTGGGACTGACCTGCCCCCTCCCGGCTGGGAATGGTTTGGTCCATCCCCGCGTGGGAGCCATTGAGGGGGGTGGGAGATACCATCTCCCGCAAGGATAGTGAGGGGTGGGACGTACCGCCTGCTCCTCTCACAGTGAAGGGGGTGGGGAGGATCTACCATCTACCCCTGGGGAAGGGACTGTACCACCTACTGCCCCCATAGAGAAGTAATGGGGGGATGTACCATTATGGGGAGGGTATTGGGGGAATCTATCAAAGGTGGGGGGTGGGATATACCACCCGCTTTTCTTCCCCTGGGGGTGGGGGAGTACCAATTGCTGCCTCTTTCTTCCCCCAAGCGTGGGGTCGTCTGTGGAGAAGGGATGGGGTGCCAACCACTCTCCCCCCCCCCATTGGGGAGCCTGTAGGAAACGGGGGTATGTACCACCTGCTTCTCCTTCTGCTTGGGGGGGGGATGTACCACCTGTCCGTCCCCCCCACACACGGTAGGAAGGGGGGGCAGGGAGAAGAGTGGGGGGAGAGGCTGTACCATGTGTGTCTCCCCTCCCACTCCCATTGGGGGGTGGTATTGAGAAGGCAGGGGACCCGCATCGCCTGGTTTGCAGTGGGGTACGGCGTACAGGGCACCCAGCCTGGAGTTTGCAAGGCTCCTATCTGTAGTACTGGGGCAGGAAGGTCTAGGGGCCCTCCCATATCTAAACCCTCCCCGCCCCCAACTCAGGGGGAGGAACCACTAAGCCCACGACACAATCGATTTCTGGTGACAAAAAATGAAAAAAACAGGAGCCGGAGTGAGGTCAAAGGTAAAAAAAAAAATCAAGAATCTGGGGAGGAAGGGGACAAAGAACACAGAACCCCTGACCGTGCCCAGCACTCCTCCCACATGTCTAGTCATTGGGACTGGTGCACCATGGGATGCTCTGTTGACTTGAATTGGCATTTTCTTTTTGTGCCTTGAACCATGAAGTAATGAATCTGATGGGATTAAAATTTCTGCTTTCCTGACTATTTCCAGTTGATATCCATTCCCTCAAAATAAACAAACCCAAGGACAGGACAGGGGAATTTTTTCTCCCTAGCACTGTGTGCAAGGGGTCAGTTATAATGGGAGAGGGAATCTTCATGTCACTAGTTCAGTGCCATTCCACACCAATAGTAATCCAGATTATCTCGTGATAATCCCACTTCACTAACAGATTAGTGAATCCAACCTCACAGCCCATGAAAAGTAGGTGTTATCCCCACTTTGCAAATGGGGAAACTGTAGCACAGAGAGGAGAAATGACTTACCCATGGTCATACAGTGAATCGGTGGCAGAGCTGGGAGTGGAACCTGGGAGTTCTGACTTCATCTCAGCTACACAGATTGCAGAATATCTTCATGGTGCTCACGAGTCTCAACTAAACTCCTACTAGGACTTGCACAATTGCTGTCAGTATTGCAATTGGATCTCTTGCCAGAGGTCAGCAAAGATGTAAAGATGTAAAACAGATGCTAACCTGTTTGAAAGATCTAGGGTAGACAATGCAAATTGCCTTTAACACGTGCTAAAGTGGTCAAATTACAGTCTTCGCTAGGTTATGTTAGACTTTTAAAATGTGTGTCAGTTGATATCACACCTTAAGTCCTCCTCTCAGAGAACAGTATTTGGCTTATCCCTAGAAGGAGGTCTCTCAAGCTCAGGTATGCTGGCAGGGGTTACATGTGTTTGTGAAGTTTGCCTCACTATCTCCCATCTTGTACCCATCCTATGGATAACTAGAAGACTTCATTTTCCAGAGCTGCCAATGTGGCATCTTCATTTCATCCTAGGGCAAAGTCTCAGTTGAGGACATAACAAACTCCAGTTAATACTTGAGCTGATTCTGAGCATGTGTTTTACAGGAACGTCTTTCGGTGTCTCTGTTGTGCAGTAGGCACCAGTGCACAAAGCCTGGAAACATCTTGACATGATTGTGTTTAAAATGGATATTGGGAATAGTTAGGAGGATTTAGGGCTTGTATTCCAAGTACACAGTACGTTGCTTACAATTGTAAAGTGAGCCCTGTGTATTTTACCCTCTTGAACCAGACCTTAAAACTCAGGCTGATGTCCAGTCTGCATGGGTATTAAAGATCCCAAGGTCTGACTTGTGCAGGGTTCCTGAGCTAAAATTCCCCCTTCCCAGTTCTCAGCTTGCTTGTGCACTATCATCTTTCCCAGATGTGGCTGCTTCCCCGCTGGTGTTCTGTGGAACCCTGTTACCCATATAGATCAGGAAGATGTGAAATTCATTCAGATAAATGGAACCGCGGATATCTGCGGGCCATGTTTGTGGATTGCAGATGGCCGTGGATCCAAATTTTATATCGATAGCCCTGCAAATCTGCGGCTATCCGCTTTATATCCATGGACCATGTTTGCAGATGGTGGATGCGGATACAAATTTTATATTCGCGCAGGGCTCTACTGATAAACAGGGTTTTCGGTATGAGCACACTTAACATAACTGATGGACCTTAGGCCTGGGCTACACTAGTGGGGGGGTTCGAACTAAGGCCTTGGCTACACTTACCCGGTAGTTCGACGGCTGGAAATCGAACTTCTGGGTTCGACTTATCGCGTCTAGTCTGGACGTGATAAGTCGAACCCGGAAGTGCTCGCCGTCGACTGCGGTACTCCAGCTCGCCGAGAGGAGTACCGCGGAGTCGACGGGGGAGCCTGCCTGCCGAGTGTGGACCAAGGT
The DNA here is from genome assembly GCF_011386835.1 of Chrysemys picta bellii. Taxonomy (NCBI): domain Eukaryota; kingdom Metazoa; phylum Chordata; order Testudines; family Emydidae; genus Chrysemys; species Chrysemys picta. Next base: position 2,574,397 of record NC_088812.1, on the reverse strand, counting down.
AAGTTCGAACTAATTCGAACTAAGGTACTTCGAACTTCAGCTACGTTATTCACGTAGCTGAAGTTGCGTACCTTAGTTCGAATTAGGGGGGTAGTGTAGACCAAGCCTAAGATACGCAACTTCAGCTACGCGAAGTCAAAGTATCTTAGTTCGACTTACCTGGCCATCCTCACGGCGGCGAGTCGACTGCCGCGGCTCCCCCGTTGACCCAGCTTACGGGCGTGTATTCGGGGATCGATTTAGCGCGTCTAGACGAGACGCGATAAATCGATCCCCGATACATCGAACACTACCCGCTGATCCGGTGGGTAGTGTAGACATACCCTTAGAGGATGTAACCCGGTTTCAGACAACGGGGATTTGGGGATTAAACTGATTTCTACTCCACTGATTGCTCAAATCGGACAGAGATGGGGGCCATAAAGCTACGTAGCCAGCTAGTGCTTTGGGATCCTTCAGGATAGGAAGGCATTATAGAAATGTAAGTAGTGGATAAAGGATTTGAGGTAGGCCCATAGCTCCTAAGGTCAGAAGGGACCATTAGAGCATCTAGTCTGACCTTCTGTATATCGCAGACCATAGAATTTCACTCAGTTACCCCTATACTGAGCCCAATAATTTGGCTTTTTTGCCACCCCGCTATTCTGCTTTTTCCTCAGCAATGTGTTCTGGCACGTGGATCTAGTGAGTTTTCTTTGGCACTGTCCTCTCACACTAGAAGTATGTCTAGATTAAAGTTAAATTGAGCTTCTTAGAAAGCACATGTGGTGTCCTGTGTTATACACACAGACACTTTTAAATCCTGTTTGTGCTATGAAAAGAGCAATGTTTTAAACATGATTGGAGCCAATCCATGTTATAATATGGTTTATTTTAGCTGGTATGGATGGAAGAAAACTGTGTTTTAACGATGCTTGAGAATACTGTTCATATCCTTGTAGGTTCCTGTGCTTTCACAACCATGGTTATTTTTGTAGTGTAGACAGGGCCTTAACGTTTGATAGACTTTCAATTCGATTTGATTGTTTTGCCTTATTCACAGACTCCATGAGTAATTCAGTGCCACTTTGGGAAGGCACCTATTTGATAACAGAGAGCCTTTTGCAGACTAAATTATTACATTGGTTAAAGGACTGTTCCTGCATCCGAAGCAGGAATGGTGATAGAGGTGTGTATGTTATGTGTGTGTTACTTAGTGTAGTCTGTCCCCCATACCCCTATCACTGCCTATGCTGTGTTGTATCCACAGAACAAGTATTTTGGCCTCCAGGCCAGCCAGTTTGTCATCTCTGAGGATCAAAGAGCTCATTTAAAATACTGAAGTGCTTGGAGATGAAAGTTAAGTGTATTGGTAGATAGAATCAGAGATTTTCTCCTTAAAACTTCTGAATCGGGGTGTAGAGGAAGTTAGATGTGGTCTTGCCTTCCCTCTCTTCCCCTTCTCTTCTTTCATCGTTGTCCTCCCCCCAAAAAAACAAACAAAAACAAAAAAACCCATGGTATTTAATAAACTTAGTAATAAGAATATCTGTATCCCTAGAAGTTTGTTAGAGGATGTGTTAATGAACATTGGCTGCTGTTGAGTATCATACTCAACATGGATCTAACCTTTTTCATCCTGAAAGAAACCAAGGACTTTGTGAAAGAGTTTGGGACATTTGAAACATTCAGGTATTTGGATAACTGGGAGCTCCGTTTCTGTGAAGCTGTGGGCTGTAATACTTTGATTTAACTTTTGGTTGTTGGGCTTAGTGTGTAGGTGCCGGGTGGTGTGGGTGGCCTGTGATCTACAGGAAGTCAGAGTAGGTGATCTGGTGGTTCCCCTGGCCTTGAACTTTCTGACTTAGAGATTCGTTAGGGCAAGGATCATCTTTTGGCACTGTGTGTGTACTGCAGGTAGCACAGTGGGGTCCATGACTGGGGATCAGGGGCACCGCTGCAGTATACCCAATACATTTCACTTTATTTCCCCTGGCCGTGTCCACAGCACAGCCACCAACTAACATTGTAACCTTGGACAAGATCCATTATCCCCCACCGTGCCTCATCTTCCAAGGGGTTAAGGACTGAATGGAGATGTGAGGTGTAGCCCAGAAATTTATACTGAAAACAGTAGGGGGTGGTTGGTGTACTCAGATGTAAGACAGTTCCAAGGAATTGGCTTACCTGGCTTGGACCCCTCTTGAATGGTGGAAGATGCTTCTAGACTAATAGCTACTACGTATTCTCCTCCCCTGCTTCAGTGAATCTCTACTGTGTGGGGCTACAGAACGAACGCACAGTGTAGTGCTGTGCGAATTACCTGCTCTTCAAAGTAGCTTCCGACAGCAGTCCTACCGCTTCAAAGGTGTCCTTGTATGTTTTTCCAGAGAGTTTAAACTGGGAGTTGGGACTCTTGAGACCTACTCCCAGTTTTGGAAGGAGAGTGTATTCTAATGGGTAGAGCAGGGGACTGGGAGTCTGGACCCAGGTTCTATTCCTGGCTCTGGGAAGGCATGTGGAGTGGTCGGAGCAGGGGTTGGGAGCCGCTGATTCGTACAACCTTAGAAAAGTCAAGTTGCGGCTCTCACCTCAGTTTCCCCATCTCTAATATGGGGCTAATACCTGCCTCCCAGAGGCGAAGTGAAGATTTATTAATGGAAGTGTGCAAGGTGCCCTCAGATTCTCCTCTGACCAAAGTAGGATCGCTTTTGGAGCTGGGTAACCTAGCAACTTGTTGCTTCGGCTGCTGTGGGCCATTGTTTTCTGACTCTCTAATGCTGCCTTTTGTTCTTCCTCCTCTGGCCATATCTTCCCCCTCCAGTTCTTGCGGATGACGAAGCGCTACCTACCTCACCTGGCTCACCTCTGTCTGATCAGCACCTTCCTTGAGGATGGGATACGGATGTGGTTTCAATGGAACGAGCAGCGGGATTACATCAATATGTCGTGGGGGAGTGGCATCATCTTGGCCACACTATTCGTGTTAATCAACATGTCTGGACAGCTGGGTAAGAGCCCTCCCACCTCAGTGATGCTTCTGAGCTGCTGTTTGGGAGGGAGCCTGGGTACAGAATCCTAGAAAGGACCTCGAGAGTTCATCTAGTCCAGAAACCCTCCATGCTGAGGCAGGGCCAAGTAACCGAGACCACCCCAGTGATGGATTCCACAACCTACCTCGGTCAGTTGCTCCAGTACTTTAACTATCCTTAGACTTAGAAAGTTTTTCCTAATATCTTACCCTAATCTCCCTTGCTGCAAATTAACCTGATGGAGAACAATTAATCACCATCCTCTTTGGCAACCTTTTACATATTTGCAGACTGTTATCAGCTCCCCCCTCAGCCTCCCCTTCTCTGGTCTAACCTTGCCCAGTTTTTTTAACCTTTCTTAGTAGGTCGTGTTTTCTAAACCTTTTACCATTTTCGTTACTCTCCTCTGGACTCTCAAATTTGTCCACATCTTTCTTAAAGCGTGGTGCCCAAAAATGGACAGAGTACTCCAGCTGAGGCCTCATCAGTGCTGAATTGAATGGAATAATTACCTCCCATTAGGGCAGTCAAGCGATTAAAAAAATTAATCTCGATTAATCGTGATGTTAAACAATAATAGAATACTATTTATCTAAATATTTTTTGCACTGTAAAAATAAAAAATAGTATTTTTCAATTCATTTGATACAAGTACTGTAGTGCAATTTCTGTATCATGAAAGTTGAACTTACAAATGTAGAATTATGCACAAAAAATAACTGCATTCAAAGTAAAACAATGTAAAACTTTAGAGCCTACAAGTCCACTCAGTCCTACTTCTTGTTCAGCCAATTGCTCAGACAAACAAGTTTGTTTACATTTGCAGGAGATAATGCTATCTTGCAATGCCAGTTACAAAAGTGCCATGTGAATGTCTGTTCTCACTTTTGTAAATAAGAAGCAGGCAGCATTATCTCCCGTAAATGTAAACAAGAAGTAGGACTGAGTGGACTTGTAGGCTCTAAAGTTTTACATTGTTTTACTTTCGAATGCAGTTATGTAACAAAAAAAAAAATCTACATTTGTAAGTTGCGCTTTGCGATAAAGAGATTGTACTACGGTACTTGAATGAGGTGAATTGAGAAATGCTCTTTCTTTTGTTTATCGTTTTTACAGTGCATATATTTGTAATAAAAATAATATAAAGTGAGTACTGTACACTTTGTAGTCTGTGTTGTAATTGAAATCAATATATTTTGAAAATGTAGAAAAACATCCAACATATCAAATAAATGTTAATTGGTATTCTATTGTTTAACAGTGTGATTGAAACGGCGATTAATTTTTTTAGTTAATCACGTGAGTTAACTGCGATTAATCGACAGCCCTTCCTCCCATGTCTAACGTATGATGCTGCTAACACATCCCAGAATATTTGCCTTTTTCACAACAGAATCACGCAGTTGACCCGTATTCAATTTGTGATCCACTATAACTCCCAGATCCTCTTCTGCAGTACTGCTGCCTAGCCGGTTATTCCCCATTTTGTGCTTGTGCATTTGGTTTGTACATAGGTGACTTTTCCCCCGCTCCCCGGCCTCTCCCCCAGCTCTGCAAATGCTGAGCATCGCACAGAGGCAGTATTTCACTGCAGAAGCTGGAATCCTTGAAATAGCAACACTCTGCCTGTCTCTGGCACCTTCCACACTGGGATCTCATAGCGTTAAACTTCATGTGCCCCAGGGTGGTAAGTCCCTCTTATGCAGATGGGGAAACTGAGGCACAGAACAGGGAAATGACTTTTCCATGGTCACACAGTGAGTCAGGGGCAGAGTCTGGAGTAGAACGTAGCTCTCCTGTGATCTTCCACCATCCCACTGGAAAAAGACCTCTAAAGTCATCTAGTCAAGTGTCCCCCCCGAGGCTGTTCTGTGGAGAAGCTCCTCTTCTAATTCTGATAACTCATGTGGCTGTCTTCCCTCATTGGCTTTGAAAATCTCACCCTGAATGTACTACGCTGGTGGTAAAATGCCCCAAACTCCCTCATAGAGAAGAGTGAGTATTGAGAGGGTCATGTGTGTTTTGTGAACCTGCATTGGCTCTGATGCTGATTTTTTTCATTTTCTGTGTCTCTGTTGCAGTTGGGTGCATTCTAGTCCTAGCCAGGAAATTTGTTCCTTACGCTTGTTTTGGCCTGTTTGGGATTATCTTCATGCAGGTGAGTGGGAGACGGGCTAGGGTTCATGACGCTGCTCCAGACAGGAGTACTGGATGCCATGGGTAGCAAAGATTCCCCGGGCTGCTTGGTGGATTGATAGTAGTGGGCACTGATGGCCAGTGGCTGTGGAATGATGTGAGCTGCAGAACCATGAAAGCTAGAGAACGGAAAAGACCAATGACCTATTATTAGGGTTTGTCTACATGGGGAGTTAATCGGGAATAGCTATTCAAGAGTTCGGGTGAATTTCTCCATTCTAAAGTGGATTACGCTAATTCAGAATAAAGCACTTTTATTCTGAGACAAAAGCGTCTACACATGGAGTTAATCAAGAAAGGTGAATCTGCTTTAAATTCACAGCCTCCCTTCCTCGGGATTAATGTTCATATGTTGACAATCCCTTACTCTGTGTCTTCCCTGGGGCAGGATTGTGCCCTTCGCTCTATTCTCTAAAGCTTTCTCCCGTCGAATGTGTAAATGTCACAAGCACCCGGGGTTTCCATCCCTTCCCTGGGGGAGACTGCTAGTACATTTCACTATGTGGAAATGTCCTGCTATTCAGCCTAAATTTTCCCCTTTCTTACTTTCGTTCCTCATCACCCCCCCCCCCCCCCCCGTTCTGTTAAAGGAAATTTCTCACCTGTCATGGTGTCCTGCCCCCTTCAACTCTCACTGTAGATCGTTGTGTCCGCCGCCATCTTAATCCTTGCTAAGCCACGGTTAGCTCTTTTAAAGACGGTGCGGTGGATAGAGCGCTAGCACGAGACTTGGGAGAGACTCCAGTTCAATTCCCTGCTGTACCATAGACTCCCTGCGCGTTCCTGGGCATAGGCGCTGACTCCGTGGAGCACCCATGAAAAAATTAGTGGATGCTCAGCGCCCACCGGCGGCCCTGCCAGTCAGCTCCTCCCCCTCGCCCCCAGTACCTCCTGCCTGCCAATCAGCTGCTCTCCGCTCCCCTCCAGCGCCTGCCGCAGATCAGCTGTTCAGCTGTGTGCAGGAGGCTCTGGGGGTGAGAGGGTGGAGTGTGGGCAGGCCAGAGCAAGGGCAGGGTGTGCTCGGGGGAGGGGACGGGGATAGGAAGAGGTGGGGTGGGGGCCTGTGCTCCTGGGAACTGAAGCCTGGAGAGAGACTTAGATGACTTGTCATCTGCACAGTGGGGATAGTAGCCCTGCCCTGCCTCACAGGATAAATATGCTGAAGGCTCTGAGCTGCTCACCATTGACTTGCTGCAGGGCCATGTGCAAGGGGCCTCGCTGCGGGGCCTCTCCGTGCTTCAGTTCCCCCCTCCGTAATGTGAAATTGAAGCTGACTCCTCTTCCATGGGGCTTAACTTTTGAACAACTCCTTGAGATCATCTGTCGCAAGCAGCTGAACCTGTCACCCTGCCACAGGGTTTAAACTGGTGGTTTCTGTTTTGCAGACAGTCGCTTACAGTATTTTGTGGGACCTCAAATTCCTGATGAGGTGAGTTACAGCCGATGAATGGAATTGGTGCTACTTCGCCACAAAGAAATGAGGGCAAGGCCTGGCTTCTAAAGTCAATCCCTGACTCCAGCGATTAGGACAGGAAAAATGGAGGAGAGGACTCCTGGGTGCTTAACCTCGCTCTGCCACTGACTTCCTATCTGACCTTAGCCAAGTCACTGCCACTCTGTGCCTCAGTTTCCCCCACCTGTCATCCCTCCTGGTAGGGTTCAGGTTTCACTAATGAACCCAAGTACAGTGTGATTCCGGGATGGTAAGGCCTAGAGGCGAGCTTGGTGGGGGCTTGTGTAACCCGCTGGTGAGTGTGTGCTACAGGTCCCCTGCTATGCCCAACCCACTGAGGATACGAGTCTGTTACAGCCCCAGCTTGGGAGACTGGGCTCTTGCTTTTAAGCTGGAGGTGCCCGGTTCCGTCCCTGGCATGGCCGGCGGCACACTCACGTTAGAAGACAGTAGCTCCATGATCCATTGATCCTTTCGCTTCCCCCTGCTGCAGGAACCTTGCCCTAGGAGGTGGGCTGCTGCTGCTGCTCGCAGAGTCCCGCTCTGAAGGGAAGTCCATGTTCGCCGGCGTCCCCACCGTGGACGACATCTCACCGCGACAGTACATGCAGCTGGGGGGCAGGCTCCTGCTTGTGCTCATGTTCATGACACTGCTGCACTTCGAACTCAGCGCTTTCACCGTAAGTGGCCGCTGATACTCTCTGTCAGCTTGTCCTGTGGTCCCCTCTCTGCTACAGGCAGCCCATCCAGCAACGGGGCTGGACACTGCACTTAGCCCTGAAGCAAAGGTGTTGCCACCTCCCTCCATGGTTATGTCTGTGATGTCCTCCCCTTTCGCTTCAGGGACCCTTAGTGCTGTTGGGGGTCTCCCCTGTAACCCACGCACAGCAGCAGTGTAGGCAGGCGAGTTGGCTGCTCTGGGTTGCAGGTTCCACGCCCTGTTTGGAATGTGTGTGGGAAGGAGAGCGGGGAGGTTACTCCACCGCTGGTTAGTCGCGGGGAGAGTGAGCAGAGGCCTCAGACCTCCCGACCCACCTGACCCTGCCTTGAGCTAGTGCAGTGGGCAGGATAACGTCGTCTTGCATCTCTGCTGCTTCCGCATTCCAGTCCAAACAGCCTTCTTCGCTTTCCAAGCCCTCCACGTGCAGCCAGCTCCTCTGCCCTGGAGAGTCTAACAAGCAAGACCCCAAAAATGGAGAGAATAGGCCAGGTATGGGAGGCTGCAGAGAGATGGGTCAGGTGACCAATGTAGGAAGAATCCCCAGTTGGAACTGGGTTTGAAAGAAGACGGAACTGAGATGATGATCTTGGGGGTTTATTCTCAGTTCTGGGGAGTAGTATTGCCCTAGCTGTGAGCAGGGAACTGAGAGCCAGGACACCTGAGTTCTATTCCTGGCTCTGCCCTGACTTGCTGTTTGTGAAGTGCTTTCAGCTCCTGGTATAAAAGAACTGTGCAGGTACTCATGTCTCCTGATATTTTCCCCTGTCCCAGATCTTCCAGGACATCTTTGGCATGGCGTTGATCATCCTGGTGGCCATTGGCTTCAAGACCAAGCTGGCCGCCCTTACCCTGGTCATCTGGCTGTTCATAATCAATCTGGTACAGAACGCGTTCTGGAACATCCCCACCTACAGGCCTCTCCACGACTTCCTAAAGTATGACTTTTTCCAGACCATGTCGGTAATAGGGGGCCTGCTGCTGGTGGTGGCACTGGGCCCGGGAGGAGTGTCAATGGATGAGCACAAAAAGAAGTGGTGAAGACAGGAGGAGAATGAAGAACAGGGAGGAGGCTTGGGGCAGACGGGGGGGTGGGAATCTTTCCTTACAACTTTTTTAAACTTAGTCCCATTTGTATATTATTTTTTCCTCCCCCATTCTGTTCTCTGGAGGTTTATCATTGTTCACTGTTGCCTTATCAGGATAGGAGAGTCTTTTTCTTCCTATCTGGTTGGACACATGTGTAAATTAAAATATATATTCTATTCTACAGCCCTTGAGCTTTGTGTGCTGGTCCGTCCCTCAAGGCCTGATCTCTGCTACTCTGAGCCTGGATCGTTATAAAGGGCCCCTTTTGGGATGTAGAAAGAAGGCCCAAAAGATTTGCTGTCCTCTGACCTCACAGTCTCCTTATTGGTGGTCAGCAGAGCCTTGCGGAGACCTGGAATAATGACACGGCTGTGAGCACAATTGAAAAGAACAACTGAAAGAGGGTACAGAGGCAGCTACCTTCCTATTGCTGATACAAACAGCTTCCTTCTCTCCCTGAGCCAGGAGGCACATACGTTTCAGTTACTTCCTGAGATAGGTGCATCCTGTCGGGGCTGCCTGGCTGTGCCAGACACATGCACCCAGCCAGCTCAGTAATTCTGTCACAGCGTTACACCGTAAATATTGGAAACGTCGAGGCTTGCCTTCCCTGGCTTTGCTGGAGGACTTAGGTCTGAAAGGCAGAGGGTGAGCTTTTGCAAACCTTAACTGAAGGATGCTGCAGTGTTGACTCTTTAACGTTGAGATCTTTTCTCCCAAATATACGTGGGTGTTTGAGTTAAATAGGTATTCAACATCCCCCAAAAGACAGTGTTTTAAACGACTGATCAGCTATTTATACCTCAGTATCTGCAGTATTATTCTGCCAGTTCTCCATAAAGCCCTCTGAGGCAGATGTGGCCTGACTTTTTAATGTAAAAAGCAGAAATATCCCCCGTCTTATCTGTCTTCCAAATCCCACTTCCAGGCTTTCTTTACATGGAAGCACAAGTCACAATTTTTGTTTCCCTGGAAGTGGGGGGGAGGGCAGGTCACCGTTAATAACATTGCAACGGGTGATGTCACTTGAACGATCCACAACTTCAGTGGTCCTTTGCCACAAACCCTGCAGCCTCCTCAGTGGACATTTGGATTAAGGCTTGGATCGTTTGACCCTTTCTTGGGGGCTGCCTGTTTGGACGGAAGGCAGTGGCTCCTGGAATGAGCATCGTGCCCAAGGGGGGGTCTCTGCCTTATTTCCAGTTATGCCACCGGTGGGAAAGCTGCCACTTTTGGAGCCAGATCCCGACTGCATATCAGCTGGGGTGGGCAGGCTGTTTTGCGTGGCAGGTTAGGCGGCATCGGCACTAGACTGTAATAAGCGAATGTTAGCAAAGGTAAAAGTGAGCTGGGATGGGGGCGGTCAGGCGCCCTGGCTGTGTGATCCTGAGGGTAGAAGAAGGAGATGCATGTAGGTAGTTTGCTGTCTCTGTGCACCAGGTGGGAAGGCTCAAAGCTCTTACAGCTGCTATCCGAGGTGTGTGTGCATGTATCTGCTAGGAGAATCCTAGAAATACAGGACTGGACGGTACCTCGAGAGGTCATCTAGTCCAGCTCCCTGAGGCAGGACCAAGTAAACCTCTAGACCAGTGGTCCCCAACGCGGTGCGCCGGGGCATCTATGTGTGCCCGCCTACTGACAAGGGAGCGCCCCGCCGCCGAGGAGCGCGGCCGCCAGACAAGCTGCTGCCGAGAAGCAGCAACGTCAAGAAGCATCGCAGCCAAAATGCCGCTGCTTCTCGGCGGCATTTCGGCGGCGACACTTCTTGGTGTTGCCGCTTCTTGGCGGCTAGTCGTCAGGCACCCGCCACACTGAAAGGTTGGGGACCACTGCTCTAGACCATCCCTGACAGGTGTTTGTTTAACCTGTTCTTAAAATCCTCCAGTGATGGCGATTCCTCAGCCTCCCTTGGAAGCCTGTTCCAGTGCTTAAATGTCCTTACAAAGTTTTTCCTAACATCTAACCTAAATCTCTTTGCTGCTGATTACTTTCTGCCCTACCTTCCGTGGACACAGCGAACAATCTCTCACCGTCCTCTTTATAACCACCCTTACATATTTGAAGACTGTTCCCAGGTCCCCCCTCAGGCTTCTTTTCTCAAGACTAAACATGCCCAGTTTTTCTAACCTTTCCTCAGAGGTCAGGTTTTCTAGACCTTTCATTATTTTGGGACCAGCCCAATCCCGAACATCTAGAATCTCGCCTGCCACAGGGACAGAGCTCTTGTCAGTCTGATACTTTGCCTTTCACTGTTGCCAGTGTCTGGTGCTTCAAAGGAAGGGACGGATGCCCGCGAGGCAGCTTGTCTGCTCGGTGTGGCTGTTACATGGCAGGTGGACAGTCTGGGCAAGGGAACCAAGTTCAGGGGTAACCTTCAGCTGCTCTTGACAGGCTGCTAGGACTCGGGGGGGGGGGGGGGGATACAGCTAGCAATGGAGCTGCCTGCTTTGAATCTGCCCCCCCCCCCCTTCTTACTACTCGGTTCTGGTTTCTAGTGTAGATGGGATTTGCACCATCGGTTAGCAAACAGTCCAGGCCTCGGGCAGTCCAAGCCTTTGACATCTACTCACTGGTGGCTGTCTAGGCTGTTATCCGAGAATTGGAGCAGATCGGCTGTCCTGCGTAGGGGCCTTGATCTTGAGCAAGTTCCTTAACTGGCTGTTCCATGCAGAAGATGATTAAACCAATCCAACGGCTTTTTATTTCCCCTCTCCTCCAGCCAGAGCCTGCCTAGAGAAAAGACTTGATGCACCGTAGTGAGATCAGGGCCCCTGGCCAGTACAGCAGTTCTGCTCTGGGCCTCTTCTCTTGTGGATGTGGGGTAAAGTTCTGCAGAGCTCCTGCTCTGGGGCACTGGGCCAGGCTGGCTCTTCCACCCACCCTACCCAGCACGGCGGCTGCAGCTTGCTCTCTGCAATAAAGCAGGCTTGGAACGGCTGGCAGAGATTAGGAGCTTTGCAAGTGTTTTCCAGGGCTACGACTTGCGCTGCAGGTTATACAATCTGATAGGAGCCTGGTCGAATCCTTGGGCGTTCTGACAATATATCACATTTCCTATAGAGCGCTTTGTGCAAGGGCTTGAGAGCGCTTTGGAAACACACGTCCCATTATCCCTCACTTTCAGAGGGGGAGACTGTGGCACACCGACAGGGGACATGAGCTGGCTGAGCCGCCCCAGGCTGGGGCCAAGAGAAATTAAATGCCTGCTTTATAATCTTGTGAGTTGCTCAGATCCCAGTGGGAGTAACCAGAACCTAGAGCGGGACAGAGCTGGGAATAGCATCCACCAGCCCTGGCCCAAGCCCTGTGCACTGGCCAACAGCGCGTGTTGCTTCCAGTTGTAAATTAGCTGGTCTAGGATCGCCCTTTAAGAATAATCGACTAGCCTGCCCTGTTAGTTCTGAGCTAATTCTCTGGTCTCCCAAGACTCTAGTCAAGAATGTGAACTCCATGGCCTGTTGTGGTCTCCTGCAATCCCAGACCAGCTGGCAAAGGCGTCCTTCCTGCTGCTGCTCTTGGCAATCTCTTCCCCCCCCCCCCCCTTTCTATTTCAGAAGCTGTCAAACTGGTTTAATGCTCTGACGTGTCTCACAGAAAAGGTTGTGACACCCTATCCTTGAGTCAAGCTCCCCGGGCTCTGAGGCCAGAGCAAAGCCAGAGCGAGTGGATGGGCAGTGCCAAAGAGGGGGAGATCTTCTACTATCCCTGTGACTCAAAATCCACCTGGGTAAAAAATGTCACATCTTATAGCAAACTCACTCTGCTTCTGTCCCCCCACCAACCATGAGACTGGCTTAAAATGTCAAAGAAGTTGGGTTCTGTCCATGGTTTCAGAACCTTTGCCGAGAGGCACATTTCCAGGAGTTCCCCTGCAGCTGTAAGGTCTAGAATTTTTTTGACAGGAGCTGGGAGGGATATTCAACCATTTCTTACTTAATCTTGTGACTCCAGGAACTGGGGCTTTAAGGGAAATGCGGCATCCCCGTCCCATGCTGCTCTGTAACCCCGCCCCCTGGGATGCACTAACCCTGCCCTCCCCTACCCCCCCAGTGCCTTCTAACCCTGCCCTCACTTCTACTGCCAATGGGTTGCAAGGATGTTTTAAAAGTGAGCAGAATCTTACGATTGGCCAGCAGATGTCCTGACAATAAGACAGAGGTTCTCAAACTGGGGGGTCGTGAGCTGTCAACCTCCACCCCAAACCCCGCTTTGCCTCCAGCATTTATAATGGTGTTAAATATATAAAAAGGTGTTTTTAATTGGGGGGGGGTGTTGCACTCAGAGGCTTGCTATGTGAAAGGGGTCACCAGTAAAAAAAGTTTGAGAGCCACTACAATACGAAGTGGCATTTGCGTTAATGAGACATTGGTTTGTTGTGCTTGTTCCATTGTTTTAAAACACAATGGCTTTTTATTCTCTCTGGGGAAGAGCAGCTTGTTAAAACAGGGCAATTTTAAAATCAAGATTAGATGTTTTTCTAAAAGATTTGCTCTAGTTCACACAGGAATTAATTCAGGGAAGTCCTATGGCCTGGGTTGTACAGAAGGTCAGGTCTGATCTACACTAGAAAATTAGGTTGGTTTAATGACATCGGTAAGGGGTGGTGTGAAAAATCCAGGTGGTGTTAAACTAACAAATCCCCATGTAGTCGGGGCTGGGTTGATGGAAGAATTCTGTCATCGGGTGGACATAGCCACTGCCTTTTGGGGAGGTGGATTACCTATGCCACAGGGAGAACCACTCCTGTCGGTGTAGGCCGTGTCTACATTGACACGGTGCTGCTATAGCGTTGTAAGTATAGACAAGCCCTCAGATTAGATGATCAAAGCGGCCCCTTCTGGCCTTTACGATCTATGAATACGTATAACTCCTGGAGTGCTCTCTTGGTTCCAAGCACTCTTTATTAAGCTTCCCGTCATCCCTCTGGTTTACAGATGTGGAAACTGAGGCACGGAGCCATGACTTGGTCAAAGTCACACAGCAAGTCGGCAGCGGAGCCTGGATTAGAATCCACGACCTTCCGTGCTACTCTGTGCCCCGCAGCTCCACTGAGGGCAATCCTTAACGCAGAGCTAGTTGGAGGTGAACGGCCCATTTGCCTTCAGCTAGTTATACGGCATTGGGTTGCATTTTGTTCTTTGCAATGACAGCGTGTGACAGATGCAGGCTAAGTCCTAGGTGTGGATTAGGCAGCTTAACCATAGCCGAGAACGCATGCCCTGTTTAAAGGCAATCGGCGCTTAAACCTCAGGTTTTTTCCAAATTGTCGTAGAGCTTCAGCAACTGCATAAACGAGGGACCCATGCTTAGCACCCCTGCCATCTTTGAGTTGCTCTCAGTAGTGTTCTGCCTTTCTCAGTCTGTCCCCACTTGGGCCGTGATTCCAGACAAGAGGAAGTGGTCCAGGGGTGAGGTCACTCCACAGCTCCACCGTAGCCTCACTGTGGGGCCTTGTGCAAGTCACTTAGGCCCCCACATTTTTAAATGTATTTAGGTGCCTAAAGATACATTTAGACCTGGGAAGTTTTAAACATCCCACTTTGGTGCCTATCTGCAACTTCAGACACCTAAATACCTTAAAAATCTTGCTCTAAAGCCCAGATCCACAAAAATATTTAGACTTCGGTTAGTTAGGAGACTCGATAGCTTCATGGATCTGGGGCTCGGTGACCCTGTACCTCCCAGCTACAACGTGGAGTTGATTCTTCCCTACCTCCTCGGGAGGTGGTGAGGATAAATATGGTAAAGATTATGAGGTGCTCCTCATGCATTAATAGGGAGCCAGGACTAGAATGTAGGAGTCCTGGCCCCCCCGTCACCTGCTCAGCAGTGGACCCCTTAGGCAGATGTTCAATACAGAGTTTTCTGAAATGGAACAATTCTGGCCGAACTCGCCCTCTTTTAATGAGGAATGATAATACAACCGTTCCACTTTCCGCCCTTCATCTCAAAGTGCTTTACAAAGGCCGGGGAACTCTTGTGATCCTTGATTTACAAAGGGGAAAAGTGGGGGAGGGAGGGAGAGGGGAAGGGACTTGCCCTACAGGTCACCCACTGAGTTAGCCAAGCTGCCTGGGAACAACACTCAAGGTGTGCTCCCACTCAGTTCCCCACGCCACGCCAGCCCCCCTCGCCTGCCAGAACTGGGGATAGAACCCAGGAGTCCTCATACCCAGCTTCATCCAGACACATGTAGCCTCTTCCTATTACTTGGAAAGATACCCGACCCGCAAGCCTGATTGGCCCCAGATCTACCCCTGTTGCAATGAAAATATTCTGCCTTGGGTTTGCCATGTTTCTTTTATAAACATGGCCAGCCCCTGAGTCATAACCCTAAATCCCTTCCCTGCACGTCTGTCCCATTTCAAATGGGCTCTCGGCTGTTTTGCGGCCCCAAGTGGGATTATGTTAGTGTCCCTGCATCTGCATTTTCCATTGTCCCTTCCCACTGTCCCGGTCACTTACAAAAGTCCTTATTTGTCATAATCTGCTTGCTCTGTTCCTCAGCGACTGCTATGAAGAGAGGCAGTGTGGTCCAGGGGCTAGAGTGGATTTCGGATCAATACTCCTGGGTTCCATTGCCACCTTTACCATGATGCACTAGGTCAGCTCAGGCAAGCCACCATATTCTTTGTATTTCAGCAGTACCTAAAAGCTCCAATCAACTTTAGGTTCAGGTCCATTGTGCCAGTCCCTTTTCCTGCTATCTGCCTGTTTTCCCCCTTGATAACAGTATATAATACCTTGTGTGTGTGTGTGTGTGTGTGTGTGTGTAGGAAGCATGCCTCATCCCCTGTGTTAAGAATTACCTAATCAATATGTACCTGTATTGTTACCCCTGGTTTACTGATGAGGAAACTGAGGCATAGAACAGGGATGTGATGTGCCCACAATTGTGCACTGATTCATTGGAGGAGTCAGGGATAGAACCCAGGAGTCCTGCTACCTAACTACCAGCTGTGGCCACTGGACTCCACTCCCAGCCCAGATCTGGTGTCCAAACCCAGGAGTCCTGCCTCCTCCTCACCTGCTCTAGCCCTTAGATCTCAGCAGTGGTGTCAGAGCTGGGAAAAGAAACCAGGCATCCTGCCTCTCAACCAGCGTGCTAAGGCTCCTCTCCCCGAGCTGGGAAGCAAGCCCAGGACTCCCAGGTCCCAGCATGCAGGGGGAGCCCTGGCAAAGGCTCGGGCGCTTGGGAGGCCATTTCACCACCCCTACGATTGTGCAAAATCACCCCTTGATCCCAAAGCAGGTTTCAATGCCTCTGTCTGCTGAGAGGGGCTGGGGGATTATTTCCCAATCCTGCAGGGCGGGGGGCATGAGCCTGAAGTATTCACCGCCTCCCTATCCCCCTTGGTCCCGTTCCCCCAGTGCCAAGACCTGGTTCTTCTCTCCCATGTGGGGGTTGCAGACAGGGCAGCGGAGTTTTGGGTTGTTGAGGGTTGCCAGCCCTCCAGGACTGTCCTGCAGTCTCCAAGAATTAAAGATTAATCTTTAGTGAAAGGTTATGGTATGTGATGCAATCTCCAGGAATTCCTCCAACCAAAGTTGGCAACCCTCCGCCTTGTTATTTAGGACGAAGGGACTCCCCTCCCCCGGGGCAGGGGGGTTGCTGGGGCTTGCGGGCCCTGCTAGGTGGCACCACCCACCTCCCCATTGCAAGCCCGGCTCCCGCCCCCTGCGGCACCCAGCCCAGCCAGAGCCCGCCACGTGGGTACTGCCGCAGCTGGGGGGGCGGGGCCCTGTGGGCGGGGCCACACGGGCCGGGGAGGGGCCGAGCTAAGGCGGCTGTTGATGACAGGGAGGAAGAGGAGGAGGCAGGGGCGGAAGAGGTTAGTGATCGCTCTTGTGTTGGGGGAAGGAAACCTCAGGGGTCCCCCCCCGCCCAGATACTTAGGGGGGGGTATTACTGTCTGTCCCCTCCCCTTCATTCCCACACACTGTCCCCATACACTGGGGGGGGGGGGCTCTCTGCCCCCCACCACTATAGTGGAGGGCTCCTTCTCTGCCCCCCCTCCCCACTGGGGGAGGCCTTACTCGGCCCCCCCAGGCCCGCACACGCCCTGGGGAGGGGCCCCTGTCTGTGTGTCCCTCCCTCCCCCCTTATCTGGGGTGGGGGGGGTGAAGGGTTCCCTTGAGCTGTCCCCAGCTCCCAGAAAGGCCCCTTATTGCCCCCCCCCCACCGTGTAAGCAGAGGGGGAAGCCTCAGCCCTGCCCCCCCCCACCACACACGCAGGTGTTGGTTACTGGCGGGGGGGGGGTGTTTCTGGTGATACCAGCCCCACTCTTGGGCTTGTGTTCCCAAGAGATCCCGTCTGAACTGCCCTGGTGCTGACTCGTTCAGGGCCCTTTGGCCTTGCCTCTGCTATGGGGTGGGGGGGGAGACGGGGGGGGTGTAGCAACACCCCTTCCCCCCGCCCCCATCACAGCTCTGTCTGGTAGCCTCTGAGACTAGCCTGCTGCTTGGGGACATGCTTAGCCCACGGATGGGGCCTGTTTACACTACTAAGCCAAAACTTGTTCTGAGTATGTTGGGGGTGGGCAGCGGACTGTAACAGTCTGTCCCACCCCCCAGGACAATAGGAACTGGGAGCTGAGCCAGCCAGCAGGAGCGGCTTGTGGTCGCCCTTGTGAGATCAGTTTAAGAGGCAGCAAAAGAACTAGAGAAGCAGTGTAGCTGAGTGGACTGGGACTTAGGAGGGATGCCCCTAGTCTTCTGGGTGATCTTGGGCAAGTCCCGTCCTGCGGTGTGCCTCAGTTTCCCCATCTCTAATATGGGGATAATGATACTGACTTCCTTTGTAAAGTGCATTGAGATCTACGGATGAAAAGTGCTTTATAAAAGCAAGTTGTTGTTATTTCTAGTCCCAGAAATGACCCTCTCTCCTTTTCTTTCCCACAGACTGTGTGTTCCAGGTGCTTGGAGCTAGAGACTTTTCACAATGGTGAGTGGAGCTGATCCCAGTGTTGCCATCCTGGGGTATTCAAAAATCACAAGTCAGGCCTCAAAAAGTCATGAGATTGTTTTTAAAAATCATGAGATTTCATGAGTTCCTTTTCTTAGCCTTCTGTGCTGTTCAGGTCACTCAACCCAAGTTTCTAAGCTTTTCTTCACGACTTTCAGGGGCAGGAAACTGCCTTTTTTGTTTTTAATGAAAGCTGAGATTCTCATGAAATCGCTGAGACAGATGGATAAAAAGAATTGAATCTCACCCGAGATAAGTAATAGGCTGCTTGAGTCTTGCATCCTGACGTAGGAGTTTGATTATTATTTTTTTGCTTGTTTCCTTATAGGGTGAAAGAAAAGGCGTGAATAAGTATTACCCTCCTGACTTCGATCCAGCAAAGGTGAGAGCAGGGATTGAACAGCAAGGCCTGGTCATAGACACATCAACTGATGCTTGGTGTCCGGGTTTGCTCTTGCCAGCATGAACACTGTGTTTACCAGTCAGCCTCATGGACAAAGTTCTGAGCCTGCTTACTGTAGTTGGGAATGAAACCAATAACTGGGAATTAAGCCAGCCAGGCCTCACTTTGTCCCCTTTCCTGTGAGGGCAGCTGATTACATTCAAAAGCAACAGATTTTAAGTGGATAAAGGGTAACTTACTTTATAAGGAACTGTGGAACTCCCTGCTACAGGATTTTAGTAAATTTCAAAGCAGGATTCGGTGTGATATTGGTAAGAACGAAGTCCGCCATGGCTAGGATCACAAGGGCTGTAGGTCCGCATTCTTCCTTGTACGAGCTGCCTTCCAGATGGGCGTCAGGATGAAATTTCCTCCATGGGATATTATGGTGGGTTTACACCTCCCTCTGAACCAACCAGCATTGGCTGCTGCCATAGATGGGATACTGGGCTGGAGGGACTGTCAGTCTGATCCGGTGCTTCAGTTCTAGGAACCAAACTGATGTTGGCCTGTTGTTATGGGTTAACGGCTGCCTTTCTATTCTTTCCCGCACAGCATGTCTCCCTTAATAAATACCGGAACAGCCACCCACTGCGAGAGAGAGCCCGCAAGCTCTCCCAGGGCATCCTTATCATCAGGTAAGAGCTTGTGCTCCTTTACCATCCCTCAGGACCCCTGAATGCACCTCGAGGGAACCCGTGGGTTGCTGCCTTGTAGGTAGAGCAGGGGACTGGGAAGCCAGGCCTCCTGGGTTCTATTCCCAGCTCTGGATTAAGAGTGGGGTCTAGTGCTTTGAGCAGGGGGCTTCTGGGGCCAGGACTCCTAGGTTCTATTCTCACAACTACACTGAGTGGTGCTTTAGGGAGGACATTGGGGTTAGCCCCCAGCTGAGGTCAGTGCAGTTGCCTCCCCTAGAAGTGACGGGCACAAACTCTCTGTGTTGGGGATGCTTGGCTGCCGGTGGTTAAAGGAGCCAGGTCCCCTCTGCTGCCCGCGTTCAGCCTGAGGCAGAATTCAGGTTGTTTGTGGACTCTTGACTCAGTTGTTCCTAGCTGCACTTAGCCCCTTCGCTCCAGCTCAGCGGTTGTTGGCTGGGGAGGCCGTGCGGTTCTAGCACCAGGGTGACCGGCACCGTCTTGGCTGCTCTCTCCTAGGTTCGAGATGCCCTACAACATCTGGTGCGATGGCTGCAAGAATCACATTGGAATGGGTAAGCTCCCGCTCTCCCAGGGGTCTGCATGGCGCTCACCTAGCACCCTGGCTGTGCACAGCCCGACCGGAGCTCGGGTCTCCATCCTCCGGATGCTCGGCACACAGTGCCACGCCCAGGCAGTTGTGCTCCCAGCAATGGTGCGGGCTGAGTCATGACAGGATTGAGACGGTGGAGAGGGGATGTCCCAGGGTGTGTGGGGAGGGTGCCTTAGGGGGTTGGCTCCTTGACTTTAGGGGAGGGACCAAACCCAGCTTTAATTTACTCTCTCTGATGGTTGCTATTGTGCTGTCCTCTCTGTTGCCTCTGAGCCCTGTCTGAATAAACCCCCCCTCCCCCCACACACACACACACCCCTCCCTTCCCCCACGGAGATATGGCCCTCCCATGTCCCGTGCACTACCTGGGGCGATGGCTCGACCAGCAGCAGCTGTGGGGAGGGTGGTCTGGTGGGTAGGGCACGGGACTCAGACTTGGGGGACCGGGGTTCAGTTCCCAGCTCAGACACGGGCTTCCTGTGAGACCTTGGGCAAGTCACTTAATCTACCCCATGCCTCCGTTTCCCATCTGTGAAATGGGGGTGATGATACGTCCCCTCGTCTCAGGGTGCTGAAAGGATGGAATTTATGATGAGGCAGGAAAGAGAGACTGGGGAGAGAAGGTTTGTAGTACAAGAGAACAGCCACTTGAGAGAGTACGGTCTAGTGGTCAGCACAGGGGGGCTAGGAGGAGAGGATGCCTGGGTCCTATTCCCAGTTCTGGGTGGGATTCTTCAGGGTTCTGGTCCCAGCTCTGGGAGGAGAGAGTGATGGTGATTAGAGCAGGGGCGGGTCAGGACTCCTGGGTTCTCTTGCCAGCTCTACCTCAACTCGCTGTGTGACCTGGACTTGTCCAAAAGTGTGTAGTCTTGCTACTGACAATGTGGAGTGTCTATGAACCTGGGATTGAGAGCCAGGACTCCTGGGTCCTGTTCCCAGCATAGCTTGAGAGCCCAGTAGACATGACATCCTTGCCAGGCTGGAGGGAAATGCGGGATGTGGGTGGAGTTGGCTCTTCAGCTCTGTCTGTCACAGGTGTCCGGTACAACGCGGAGAAGAAGAAAGTTGGGAATTACTACACTACCCCCATCTACAGGTGGGTGCGGGAAGCGCACGCTCCTCCCTGTCTCACCTCCCAGGCTCTGAGCCTGTGCAGAGCAGTGAGCTGAGTCTGGGGGGGGCCACATTGCAGAATCCCACCATTGTCACTGGCCCCAAACGGCCTCCCCCGGCAAAGCAGTCAGGGTTAGAATGGGCCCCAGAGCCCCCGCCTGCTCCCCTGGGGACGCGCCTGTGGTTAGAGCACAGGGCTGGGAGCCAGGACTCCCGGGATCTCTTCCCAGCTCCGGGAGGGGAGTGGGGTCTAGTGGTTAGAGTGGGGGGAGATGATTCCCGGCTTTGCCACTCAATTGGATGGGTCCTTGCTCTCTCTCCCCCTCCCATGCTCGATTTTCCCCCCCTACAAACACACATCTACCGGGTGGATAATACTGAGAGGCGAAGTAGGTGTCTGTCTCTGATGGGACCACGTGCCAAAGACTTCAGGAGCCGGCGTAAGGTCCCTCTAGCAGGGGACAGGCACAAAGGCCGGAGAGCTGGAGTCTGGCTGGGGCTTCAAGGAGGTGGCCAGGAAATAACCCCCCAGCCGTGACCGCAGCCTGTCCCCTTGGGTGCCAGGTTTCGGATGAAGTGCCACCTGTGCGTTAATTACATCGAGATGCAGACGGACCCGGCGAACTGTGACTATGTCATCGTGAGCGGGGCCCAGCGCAAGGAGGAACGCTGGGATATGCAGGACAACGAGCAGATCCTGACCACAGGTGAGCCCAGGGAGCAGCAGGCCCTGCTCCTTCCAGCGGCTGGCCGGACAGACCCCACCGGTGAGTCCGTGTGTCTGTCCCTCTGCCTCCAGAACACGAGGAGAAGAAGAAGCTGGAGACAGATGCCATGTACCGGCTAGAGCATGGCACCGTGGACCAGAGCAAGCTGCAGAGAGCCATCCCCACCTTGTCCAACATCCAGGAGGCCCAGAGTGCCTGGAAGGACGACTTTGCCATCAACAGCATGCTGCGCAGAAAGTTCAGGGTGAGCGGGGACTGAGAGCCATGTGGATTGCGCATTGCTCCTCGCTGGGACCCTCCTGGCCTTCTGGGAGGCAGCGTGACCTCATGGATGGAGCACAGGACGGGGACTTGGGAGACCTGGGCTCTGCTGGGTGATCTTGGACAGGTCCCCTCCCCGTTCCTCAGTTTCCTCATCTGTAAAATGGGGATAATGATATTGAGCTCCTTTATCCAGTGCTTGACGATCTGTGGATGGAAGGTGCTGGAGGGGAGAGCCGGGATGGTGGTGCTGGGCTGGAGGAAGGACTTGCTGAGACTGCCCTTTGCACTAGACATTGTGGCAGTTCAGTGATGTGTCTCCATGATTCTCTGTCCTGGACAGTCCTTGCAGCATCAGTCTCGTGGGCACTAGATCAGGGGCCAAGTCTAACCCTGGCGTAAGCACGCACAGCTCTGCTGAAGCCAATGGGATTTACCCCCTCTCCTTACACCACGGCCGAGCTTCGATGGCTTACTGTAGATGCTGCTGGCTGGGCCCTTTCTCTCACCGTCCTGTCCTTCCCCTGTTTAGGAGGAGAAGAAGATTCTCCAGGAGGAAGAGGAGAAGGACCTGGCTCTGCAGACCAAGGCCAACCTGAGCATCCCTCTGGTGCAGGAGACGGAGGAGGACCGGCGCCTGGCAGCTCTGCTCAAGTACCACAGCCTGGACTGTACGTGCTGTACAGCCTTCTGGGGCTGTGGGTGGGGGCTGCCTCGGGTCTTCTGGGGGGCCCTGTGCACAGAGGGATTCCGGGCCCTGTCTTGGCCTGAGGAATGTGGGCAGCGTAGGGTTACGGTCCCCACTGACCGTACCAACAGTAGTCAGTTAGATGTGACTTACATTGGGGATGAACAAATCGGGGACTCCTGGGTTCTAGTCCTGGCTTTGGAGGGCTAGGGTCTAGTGGTTAGAGCAGGACTCCTGGGTTCTATTCCCAGCGTTGCGGGAGGGAGTGGGAGCCAGGACTCCTGGGTTCTAGTTCTGGCTTTGGAGGGGTAGGGTCTAGTGGTTAGAGCAGGACTCCTGGGTTCTATTCCCAGCGTTGGGGGGGGGGGGGGGGGTGAGTGGGAGCCAGGACTCCTGGGTTCTAGTCCTGGCTTTGCTGCTTACTGAGGTGTGATTGGGGGTGGGCTCTGAGGGGAGTGGCATTCAGGTCGGGGGGTCTATGAGCCCCATAGATCAGCGTGTGCTGGTCCCAGCGCAGAGGCCCTGAGCCAATGCTCCCAATGACATTGAAGCTTTCAGGTGCCCTCTGTGGCTGCTCGTCACTACCCTGCTGCCCCTCCCTCTCCTTCCAGCTTATGAGGACAAACAGAAGCTGAAGCGAACAGAGATCTCTGGCCGCTCCTGGTTCCCCCCGGCTCAGGCTCCAGCTGGCAAAGCCACCGACACGCTTAAGAAGCTGGGGCTCGCCGGGAAAGCCGTGCCCCCGAAGGCGCTCACTGGCGGCTCACACATCACAATTGGCCACTTGGGCATTGTGCGCCGCAAATCCAGGGAGGGGCCCGAGAGCCTGCGCAGCCCGGGAGAGAGCATGGAGCACGGGGCACAAACTGGCGGGCAGAGCCGCGACAGCGCAGCCCATGGGACGCCCCAGCAGAGCTCCCCCGTGGCCAACGGCGACGTCCTCCCTGCGGAGGGCACTGCCAGCACCTCCTGCTCCGCCAGCCTCAGCTCCTCTCTCGTGGCAGACTATTCGAACTCCAGCTCTGATTCTGAAGTGGACTGACACACACCCACCCCCCGTAGGGCTGGACTTAGGGGGCCCGCATTGTTTCAATGACTCTAAGCCATAGACCCAGCAAGAACTCCTGCTCCTCCAAGCCACAGCGGTGATCCTGCCTTCTCCACAGCGCTCCCAGCGAGACAGGCCTTCAAACACCCCGTATCAGCGCTGTTGATACCCTTCCTGGTGTGACTCTGGAAAGGCAGAGCCTGTACCCCCTGTATATGAGATTCCTCCCCCCAGGATCGCAGGCAGCCTCCTCTAGTGTGGATTCACATCTGCCCCTCCCCTCGTCCCCTGTATCTGCTCCATTAGTCCTCTGTACATAGGAAAGGACAGACGAAAATAAGCCTCCATTAAACGCTGGCCCCAGCTGATTAACCGTATGGTTCGCTGACCGCACACACCCGGCTGGTTGTGATGAACCTTCGTGTCTCTCCTGCTTCATAGCAACAAGACTGAAGAACGGCAGGAGAGGAAACCAGTTAGCCGGGACTGCGCAGGGAAGGGCATCACTGAAATGGAAACCCTCGCAAGCTGCTGCTATGTTAAACCTGCTAAAGGCAGGGCTGCCAAGGGACTTGTCTACAGGGGACATTTTCAAACACGGGAGAACCTACGTCCCGTTTTCAGAACTGACCTAGCCCCTCGGGTCTGGTTTATGGGACTGTCTGCCAGGACTGCCATTTCTCTACTGAGATCATTAAAACGGTAGAACTCGCCCTGTCGATGTTCAATGAGACTAAGGCCTGGTCCAAACACACACAGATTGTACCAACTTTTAACGACACTGGGCTAGTTAAAACTGGTACACCGCCCCCTCCCCCGGGGTTGACAGTGTTATTCCAGTGTAATTATTCCTATCTGGGAAAGGGAATACACTTTAGAAGGCACCTTTTATAACAGCGGGGATGGGGGGGGGGGGGGGAATGGTGATAGAAAAGGTCTGCAGAATCATGAGTGGGGTGGAGAATGTGACTAAGGAAGTATTATTTACCTCTACACCTAACTCAAGAACGGGGGGTCACCCAGTGAAATCCATTGGCAAAAAGTTTAAAACAAACCTAAGGCTTTGCTTTTGTCACTCAATACACAGTCAACCTGTGGAACTCCTTGCCATGTGATATGTGAAGGCCAAAAGTATAACTGGGATCCAAAAAGAACTAGATACGTTCATGGAGGGTAGGTCCTCAGTGGCTATTGGCCAAGGTGGGCAGGGACACAGCCCCATGCTCTGGGTGTTCTGATTGTCAGAAGCTGGGACTGGACGACAGGCTGGCTCACTCAATAATTACCCTGTTCTGTTCGTTCCATCTGTGGCTCCAGCCACTGTCGGGGGATCCTGAGCTCGATGGAGCATTGGTCTGACCCAGTGTGGCCAGTCTTATGTCCGCTAGGTTCTAGAGGCAGCATGGTCAGTGGATTGGGGTCGGGAGTCAGGACCCCTGGGTTCTATCCCCAGCTCGGGGAGAGCAGTGGGGGAGAGGTCAGCTCTTGGCTTCTATCTAGGGTTGTCAGTTTGGGTTGGATGTATTCCTGGAGGTTTCATCATATGAACTAATCTTTAATTAAAGATTAATTTTTAGTTCCTGGAAACTACAGGACAATCCTGGAGTGTTGGCAACCCTAGCTCTGGGAGGGCAGGCGGGTCTAGTGGTTACTGTGGCTGTGCTAGGATGCCTGGGTTCTATCCCTAACTCTGGGAGGGTAGTGGAGTCTAGTGGTTAGAGCCGGGGCTGCTCAGGACTGCTGGGTTCTCTCCCTAGCTCTGGGAGGAGAGTGGTATCTAGTGGTTAGAACAGGGGGGCTGGGAGTAGGGTGACCAGATGTCCCGATTTTATAGGGACAGTCCCGATTTTGGGGTCTTTTTTCTTATATAGGTTTCTATTACCCCCCACCTCCATCCTGATTTTTCACATTTGCTGTCTGGTCACCTGAGTTGGGAGCCAGGATGCCTGGGTTCTCTCCCTAGCTGTGGGAGTGCGGGGGGATCTAGTGGTTAGAGCAGGGGCCTGGGTTCTCCCCCTAGCTCAGGGAGGGCAGTGGGGTCTAGTGGTTAGTGGGGGGGGGGGGCTGGGAGCCAGGATGCCTGGGTTCTCTCCCTGGCTCCGGGAGGGCAGTGGGGTCTAGTGGTTAGTGTGGGGGGCTGGGAGCCAGGACTCCTGGGTTCTCCCCCTAGCTCAGGGGGGTCTAGTGGTTAGGGCAGGGGGCTGGGAGCCAGGACTCCTGGGTTCTCCCCCTAGCTCAGGGGGGTCTAGTGGTTAGCGTGGGGGGGGGCGGGAGCCAGGACTCCTGGGTTCTCCCCCTAGCTCAGGGGGGTCTAGTGGTTAGGGCAGGGGCTGGCCGGACACGTGGGGTCTTACGCTGGTCCCGCTGCCGGGTTCTAATCCCGGTTTCACAGGGGCAGAGCCCAGCCCGGGACGCGGCGGCGCTAGGACCCAGCCAGCCCCTCGGCGGAGCCCCGTGGCCCAGCGCCGTCCCGGGCTGGCAGCGCCCGGAGCCCGAGTCCCTCCCGGCGGGGCCATGAGCCTGGAGGCGCTGCGCTACCGCCGCGGCTCCCTGCGCGTCCTGAACCAGCTGCTGCTGCCCCAGCGCAGCTGCTACGCGGAGATCGGCAGCGTGCGCCAGGGCTGGGAGGCCATCCGCGCCATGCAGGTGGGGCGGCACCCCGGGGAGACAGGGGCGCTCAGCAGCGGCGAGCTGCGGCAGGGCACGGAAGGGGGCAGTGGGTGGGTGTGGAGCAGGGGGGTACAGGGTCAGGGCTGGATATGGGGGGTGCAGGGCTGGGTATGGAGGGGTGGCGGGTGCAGGGCTGGGTATGGAGGTGTGGAGAGGGGGGTACAGGGTCAGGGCTGGATATGAGGGAGCGATGGGGGGGGTGCGGGGCTGGGCATAGAGGCGTGGAGAGGGGGGCCCAGGGCTGGATATGGGCATGGAGACATGGGGTGGGGACCGGGTCTGGGCTGGATATGAGGGAGCGATGGGGGGTGCAGGGCTGGGCATAGAGGTGTGGAGAGGGGGGTACAGGGTCAGGGCTGGATATGAGGGAGCGATGGGGGGGGTGCGGGGCTGGGCATAGAGACGTGGAGAGGGGGGCCCAGGGCTGGATATGGGCATGGAGACATGGGGTGGGGACTGGGTCTGGGCTGGATATGAGGGAGCGATGGGGGGTGCAGGGCTGGGTATGGAGGGGTGGGGGGTGCAGGGCTGGGCATAGAGGCATGGAGAGGGGGGCACAGGGTCAGGGCTGGATATGAGGGAGCGATGGGGGTGCAGGGCTGGGTATGGAGGTGTGGAGAGGAGGGCACAGGGTCAGGGCTGGATATGAGGGAGCAATGGGGGGGTGCGGGGCTGGGCACAGAGGCGTGGAGAGGGGGGGCCAGGGCTGGATATGGGCATGGAGACATGGGGTGGGGACCGGGTCTGGGCTGGATATGAGGGAGCGATGGGAGGTGCAGGGCTGGGCATAGAGGCGTGGAGAGGGGGGCCCAGGGCTGGATATGGGCATGGAGACATGGGGTGGGGACCGGGTCGGGGCTGCCCTGGGGACAGGCCTCGCTGGACTATTGCTCGGACCTGGGGTGGCAGCTCCTCCCCTGCAGGATCTCTCCACCCCACCCCCGAAAGGTTCCCACTCCACCCTGACAGTGCCCCCTGTCTCCCAGGTGCGGGGTGCCCCTGCCATTGCCATTGTGGGGTGCCTGAGCCTGGCGGTGGAGCTGCACGGTGGGGCCGGCATGGGGCAGGGCAAGGCCGGCCTGGAGACATTCATCCATGACTCCCTCCGCTACCTGGTGACTGCGCGCCCCACGGCGGTGAACATGGCGCGGGCGGCCGAGGAGCTGGGGGCTTTTGCTTCCCAGGAGGCCCAGCGTGAGGGGGCCACAGCCGAGAGCCTGCGGGAGAGGTGAGAGCCAGGCCCACGGCCCCTTCCCTTCCCTGGGGTCGAGGGAGCCGTGCCCTAACCTTCCCCCCACCCCCCAGCGTCATCCAGTGGGCAGAGGCCATGCTAGAGAAAGATCTGCGGGACAACAGGAGCATCGGGGAGCACGGGGCGCGCCACCTGCTCCAGGCGTCACCGCAGGACAAGGTGACGGTGCTGACCCACTGCAACACCGGCTCCCTGGCCACCGCCGGCTATGGCACCGCGCTGGGTATGTGGGGCTGGAGGGGGGGCAATCTGCCCACACCAGGGCGAGCCACATTGCCTGTAAAGATTGGGTTGGAGGAAGAGGGGGGGTTCCGCCAGGACTGCAAAGTAGAGTCGGGTCTTACCACTAGACCCCACCCAGAGCCAGAGAACCCAGGAGTCCTGACTTCCAGTTCCCTCTGCTTTAATCACTAGTCCACCCTCCACCCCCCTACTTAGACCCAGGGAGTAGAACCCAGGAGTCCTGACTCCCAACCTTTGTTTTGAGAACTAGACCCCATTCCCCTCCCAGGTCAGGGGAATTCACCCCAGGGGTCCTGCTACCCTGCTGTGACCACTAACCCGCGGTCTCCAACTCACTAACCTCTTGCCCTCACCGTTCACGATCCCCCTCTCGCCTTGCAGGTGTCATCCGCTCTTTGCACGCCCTGGGTTGTCTGGAGCACGTCTACTGCACGGAGACGCGGCCGTACAACCAGGGGGCGCGGCTGACGGCCTACGAGCTGGTGTACGAGCACATCCCGGCCACGCTCATTGCGGATAGCATGGTCTCTGTGGCCATGAAGGAGAAGGGCGTGTCGGGTGAGTGAACCCCACCACCTCAGGCACCAGCTGGCCTTGTTAGGAGATGTGGAGTTCAGCGGGTGAGCTCTTCAAGGCAGGGGCCATCCTGGAGTCTGGCATGATAGAGCCCTGATCTCAGTCAAGGGCGGGCACCTGCAAAGCGGCAGGATGAAACCCCGATCTCGGCCGGGGCCTGTGCAGCATCACGCACAATGGTGCCCCGGTCTCGGTCAGAGGGGAGACGTCTGGGCCGTGCCCAGTGCGATGGGGACCCATCTTGGTTGAGTCTTTGGGGTGCACGCTCACAGGAGTCAATACATCAGTAGATCCCTCTCATCCAGCATCATGACACCTACAGGAGCCAGCACCAGCTCTGCCTGGCACATGGCTGACACAGTAACACCTATTTCTCAATGTAGGGCACTTCATCCCCGGAGCTCACAGGACTTTACACAAGTCCGGTGTATTAGTAGCATTGTCCCCCGTCTATGAGGGGGGTGGACACGCTGAGGCATAGAGAGGGGCGATGGCTTCAGGAATAAAATCCCAGTGTTCTTCCAGCATGGTGTCCTTTCCCCTGGACATCCCTGCCTCTCGGAGAATCATGCTGGGTGCTCCATAGAACTGCTTCGTAGGGGCCCTGTGCAGTCCCTGGGTGGTGCGGGAGGATTGGGGTCTGCCAGCCACAAGGCTGACCAGCAGCAGGGAGGGGGCTGGAGGAGGGGACCGCGATAGGATCTCACAAATACTAAGGTGGCCATCTCAATGCTGACTCCTTGGTGGTCATGTGGCACGGGAATCGCCTCTCCAGGACTTTAAACGTTGCATTCTCTCGCCCAGCTGTCATCGTGGGAGCCGACCGGGTGGTGGCCAACGGCGACACGGCCAACAAAGTGGGCACCTACCAGCTGGCCATCGCTGCAAAGCATCATGGGATCCCCTTCTACGTGGCGGCCCCTAGCACCTCATGTGACCTGAGCTTGGCAGAAGGGGCTGAAATCGTGATTGAGGAGCGGCCAAGTCAGGAGCTGACGGACGTCAATGGAGTGAGGATCGCAGCGCCAGGTACTGCAGTGGGGGCACGTCCCCGAACAGTATTGTGGACCAGCAGGCTGTCTTGGTGCAAGAGGAGGCAGCGATATTGGGCCAAAGGGGGAATTCTTGGTTGGATATTTATGTCACGTTGCTGAGTGGCTCACGGTGTCTCTGTTTTTCTCCTGCCAAGGGATCGGTGTTTGGAACCCGGCTTTCGACGTCACGCCGCACGAGCTCATCACTGGAGGCATCATCACGGAGCTTGGTGTCTTCCGCCCTGAAGAGCTCCGAGAGGCCCTCACCCGGGCAGAGAAAGGAGAGTGAACCCCTCGGGCCAATAACTGCCCTGACTCGGGCGGCGAGGGGGTGGAGAGAGACCCGGCTTTCCCTCCGCAGAGACCGAGACTGTGGGTGGGGGTAATACACCCCGTGCCTGGCTCTGTTTTACACGCTGTTAATAAATCCCCATCGCCTTTTGCCACCACCACTTGTCCGTGTGGGCTGATGCCTGTAGCTGT
The DNA here is from genome assembly GCF_011386835.1 of Chrysemys picta bellii. NCBI lineage: Eukaryota > Metazoa > Chordata > Testudines > Emydidae > Chrysemys > Chrysemys picta. The sequence goes on along the minus strand of NC_088812.1, from coordinate 2,545,178 downwards.
CTAAATGAGCAGGGTGTCCTCTACTGGAGGGAGTCTGACGACCCCCTCCCTCCCTGTGTATCATAGCCCCTCTACTGCCCCGGGAGATTCTCCCTCTCCTCCTGGGCTGGGCTTGGTGCTTTGGGCTCAGTGGATGTTCTGAATGGCACAGGGGGAAGCGCCCACGTGGCCTGGCAGAACCTGCCCCAGCAAACGGGGGGCAGAGGGAGCTTCCCCAGGAGGCCCCGGTGCCCTCAGAGCTTTGCATGGGGGGAGGGGGGATAAGGGTATCTGGAATTGGGTGGGGTGATCTCACTGCCCCCCAGGGCCTTCTGTATCCCAGCATGCACTGGGGTTAGCGTGCCCCTCTGTATCCCGGCATGCACTGGGGTTAGTGTGCCTCTCTGTATATCCTGGCAGGGTTGCCCTGGGAGCGTGCTTTGCACCCGCCCCTCTGTATCCCGGCATGCATCGGACGTGACGTTTCTCCCCGCCGCTCTGTATCCCGGCGTGCCCTGGGGAGTGGTGTGCCCTTCTGTATCCCGGCATGCACTGGGCGTGTGGCGTGCCCCTCTGTATCCCGGCATGCACTGGGCGCGTGGTGTGCCCCTCTGTATCCCGGCATGCACCGGACGTGACGTTTCTCCCCGCCCCTCTGTATCCCGGCATGCACCGGACGTGACGTTTCTCCCCGCCTCTCTGTATCCCGGCGTGCACCGGACGTGACGTTTTCCCGCCCCGCTCTATCCCGGCGTGCACTGGGGCTCTGCCGGATGTGGAGGCCGCCTCATGGCTCAGGGGAAGCAGAAGTTCCAGTCCCAGAAGCCGGGCGGGGGGAAGAAGGCGGCGGCCCCCCAGGGGGTCCGGGGACCCCGCAAGGGAGGTGAGCGGCCTGGGGGCGGGGCCCGGCCCAGCTGACCCCGGGCAGGGCCCCGAGACCACCGGGCATGGCGGGGGGGGGTTAGCGGGGCCCCGGCTCCCGGGCGCGGGGGGGGGGAGGTTTGGCGGGGCTCCCGGGCGCGGCGGGGGGGGGGAGGGTTAGCGGGGCCCCGGGCACGGCGGGGGGGGGGGGGGGGGAGTGACCTGTTTGTCCTCCACACTTCCGAGGGCCCCAGCAGCCCCATTCGTCTGCAGTCCCAGGGAGAGGCTGTTACCCCCCCCACACACTCTTCTCCCCCAGGCCCCTCCCAGGAGCGCTCTGGCCCCACAGGCTGGGGATCCCCACCCTGGGGCCCTTCAGCTGCTTCCCTGGGTCCAAAGGCTTCTCTCCCATGTCTCTCTTCCAGGCCGGATAATTGCTCCCAAGAAAGCCCGGGTGATCCAGCAGCAGAAACTGAAAAAGGTGAGGTGGGGTGTGAAAAACAAACAGCCCCCGCAGCAGCGTTTATAGCGCCGTGTGTTACAGACGGGCCCCCACCAAATTCGTAGCCATGAAAAATGTGTCACTGACCATGAAATCTGGTCTTGTGTGTCCCTTTACCCTATACTAGACAGATTTCACAAGGGAGACTGGCTTGCCTCAAATTGGGGGTCCTCGCCCAAAAGGAAGTTGCAGGGGGGTTGCAAAGTTATTTTAGGGGGGGTTGCGGTATTGCCACTTCTACACTACCTTCAGAGCTGGGTGGCCGGAGAGCGGCCGCTGTTGGCCAGGCACCCAGCCCTGAAGGCAGAGCCACCAGCAGCGGCACAGAAGTAAGGGTAGCAGTACTGCAACCCCCCCCCCCCACACACACACACACACACACACACACTATCCTTGTGACTCCCCCCCAACTCCTTTTTGGGTCAGGACTCCTACAATTATAACCCTGTGAAATTTCAGATTTAAATTGTTGAAATCATGATATTTACTATTTTTAAAATCCTATGGCTGTGAAATTGACCAGAATGGACCATGAATTCGGTAGAGACCTAGTTATACAGCAGGTATGGCCAAGCTGCAGTTGGTGAGCCACAGTGCCGTTCTTCTCGTTAAAGTGCAGGGCTTGCAGAGAAATTTCAGGAAATTTTGTCTTTCTGTATTTAGACTTTGTTCTGTACAGACCTGGTGTGCTCGCGATCTCTCTGCATTCTGCAGAATACAGGCTGTGTTTATGGTTCATAAGTTGCATTTGAATAGTTTTTAGGTTTGTGTTAACCCTACGTTAATTTCATGAATGACAATATCCTCTTCAACTTGTAAGAAATGCAAGTATGAAGACGAAAACCGAAGTTTTGAGCCAGAATGGGAGGAAGAGTTTGCATTTACTGTTAAAGGTGGCAAACCTCTGTGCCTTATCTGCAATGCATCGCTCGTTCACTACGAAGCGAGCAACTTGAAACATCGCTATGAAACAAATCACAATTACTTTCATCTAAATACCCTCCTGAATCAGAATTAAGGAAAAACAAGCTAACCACATTAAAATTACACCTAAACAGTCAGCAGACGCTGCTTTCAGCATTCAGTAAGGAAGCTGACACAACGACTGAAGCCAGTTTTATTATGTCCTGGAATATCGCTCGTGCTAAACATCCATATGCTGATGAAGAATATTGTGGAAGTGGTTGCAATTTTAGATCCAAATAACACACAACTTCAACGACTAATAAAACAGATTCCAATTTCGTGCCACACTATGGAGACGCGTATCTTCCCAGATCAGTGCTGAATGTTGCAAGCAAGAAGCAAAACGATCTAAAGAATTCTCTAGCATTCAGCCTAGCTCTTGACAAATCCACAGATATACAAGATAAACCCCAACTAGCGATATTTGTTTGCTACGTTTCCATGGAAGGATAAGATTATATCTGAGCTTACTCAGACAGTCTTCATCTTCCAGAACAAGTTAAAGCTTCTGCAAAGAGACATAGTGTCGAGACTTCAACCACTTTCCCCACCTCAAGAGGAGGGTAAACATATTCCCCGAAATCAAAGTAGAAGATCACAAACTCGAGGAATTCAGAGGTAAATTTCAAGGACTGCTTGGTGGCTTTCTGGCCAGGTTTGAAGACTTGCAGAAGTTAAGATCCTGCTTCGCCTTTCTTGTAACCCCATTCATGGTTGATGTGATCAACGATGGCTGTCCAATTCCCAAAACCATGGTTACGGAAACCCTTACTATAGAAATGGAACTCCAGGAGGACCAGTCTCTAAAGATGATGCATAAATCAGTCTGCAATCGAGTTCTGGAAGCAAGTGCCAGGAACAAAGTATCCTCAACTCAAGAAGACCAGTGTGTGACTCATTCAATTTTCAGCACAACATACTGCTGTGATCGCTGTACTTGCTGCCGAAGTTGGTAACATCAAAACCTCCTGCAGTCCTTACAAATCAACCTGCGGAGACTAGACGGGATTTAAATTCTGTGTTGTAAATCAAAGCTGATAATTCACTCCAATCTGCTTTATCCACTCCACAAGGGCCATACCTGAACATATCGGAGTGACCAATATATAGATATTTTTTTCCTCGTTGTTTCCTTGTGCTCATCTGTCAGTCGGCCTGTATCATCTGTTGTCTCTTGCCTTTGATAGTAAATTCTGCGACGGTGAAAATTGTCTGTTCTGTGTTTGTCCGTCACTTAGCACAGCGGGGTCCTGGTCTGCGACAGGAGCTCCTAGCCACTACTTTAGTACAGCTAACCAGTAAAAACGAGGGCTGTCGATTTAATCACAGTTAACTCATGCAATTAACTCAAAAAAATGAATTGCAATTAAAGAAATTAATCTCAGTTTTAATCACACTGTTAAACAATAATAGAATATTTGTTTTTCTACATTTTCAAATATATTGATTTCAATTACAACAGAGTACCAAGTGTACAGTGCTCACTTTATTACTTTTGATTACAAATATTTGCATTGTAAAAATGACTAAATAGTATTTTTCAATTCAACTCATACAAGTACTGTAGTGCAATCTCTTTAGCATGAAAGTGCAACTTACAAATGTTGATTTTTGTTATATAACTGCACTCAATAACACAACAATGTAAAACTTTAGGACCTACAAGTCCACTCGGTCCTACTTCTTGTTCAGCCAATCGCTCAGACAAACAAGTTTGTTTACATTTACGGGAGATAATGCTGCCGGCTTCTTATTTACAATGTCACCTGAAAGTGAGAACAAGAGTGCCATGCGAACGCCTGTTCTCACTTTCAGGTGACATTGTATTAAATACCAGATATGCTAAACATTTGTATGCCTTGGCCACCATTCCAGAGGACATGCCTCTGTCCTGATGATGGATTGTTTTAATCGCTTGACAGCCCTAACAAAAACTTGACTGGAACCATGCTAGACATGGACATGGGTAATGTTAGCCTGGAACTCTGTGTGGGAACACAATTCGAGTTCTCTCCGTGTGCAGACCATGGTTGTGGAATCTCCATCACTGGAGATTTTTAAGAACAAGTTAGATAAACGCCCGTCAGGGATGGTCTAGATAATACTCGCTCCTGTCAGGAGTGCCGGCGAGTGTACTAGACGACCTCGCGAGGTCCCTTCCAGTGCTGTGATTTCCAAAGGCGTCTCACCTGCTCAGGCAGAGACCTGTTCCGTTGCACTCGTTGGTAAAGTGGTGAAGGGAGGTGAGAGGTGGGGGCTGGGCAGGGACCAGAGGGCCCCCAGCTCCTCCCCAGGAGGCCCCTGCTTAGATGGCTGCTGCTGGGTTAATTTGCCTCACGGCTTCTTCCTCTCCAGACCTTGGAAGTCGGCATCCGGAAGAAGATTGAACACGAGGTGATGATGAAAGCCAGCACTAGCATGGCCAAGAAGCTGACTGTGCTCAAAGCACCAGAGAAGGGAGCCAAGAAGAAGGGCCAGTCCAGCAAGTCTCCCCTGTAACCTGCGCTGCTCAGCTTGGAGCCCTGTGTCGGAACGGAGGGACGGGGGCCGCTGTGTGTCCCTGAACACAAGCGCTTTTGTAGCTGCCTCCTTGGACTTGTTCTTCCTCCTCTGTCTCCCATGGGTCATATTCCCCCATGGCCTGTTCCATGCCTTGTAGCTGGGGATGGGGGGCGGCTTAAGCCTACGTGGTTAACCTGCCTCGTGCCAGAAAGGGCACAAGCGAAGCCCGTCTTGTCACCTGGGAGGATGCTGAGGCTGACCGGGGCAGGGCAACTCGGTGGTTCCCCGCCAGGCCCCATGCGAGGGATTCTCTGTCCCTTCCCTGCGGCAGGAAAGTGACTGAGGCCTGTGCTCCCTCTGCTGGCAGCAGGTCTCCCACTGCAGAGTTGGGAAGGGTGTTTCCTCGGGCAGGAGCTGGTGCAGCCACGGAAGAGTTAGCGAGAACGGTCTCAAGGCTTTTGCTGGCTGTGGGCCCTCTCCTCCCAAGCCTGAGAGCCTCGGGGGCATTTGTGGCAGCACCTAGGAAAACCTGCCTGTGTGAATTACGCACCTGGGGCTAAACTCATTTGCTGGGAGTGGAAGGGGAGCACCTTGGGCCTGTTGAGCTGAGATGCTAAATCTCGTGTTCTCTTACCAGCTCCCTTGACTGACTCCAGCCGCGCAGATTGGTCTCTGTAAACACCTGGGGGAAGGGACGAGCTGCCGGGGTGTCTTCCTGCCCTGACCGTCCTCCGCTGCTTTAATAAAATGTACTGGGGGGAACATCCTCTCCTGTAACTCCTCTGTTCCACCTCCTTGGGGACTGTAAAATTAGGATAGCTGAAGGCCCCTGCCCTGGGGGCTTGGATACAGGATCCACATGGTCCTTGTAAGCTAACCACCCCCAAAGTCTTCTGTGGTCAGGCCCCCGTGGGGGAGGTTCCCCTTGGCTTGGCTAGCAGGGGGGCTGTGGTGGATCTGAACATAAGAAGGGCCCTATTGGGTCAGACCAAAGGACCATCTAGCCCAGTATCCTGTCTTCTGATAGTGGCCAATGCCAGGTGCCCCAGAGGGAATGAACAGAACAGGGAATCATCAAGTGATGCATCCCCGTCGCTCATTCCCAGCTTCTGGCAAACAGAGGCGAGGGACATCATCCCTATCCATCCTGGCTAATAGCCATTGATGGACCTATCCTCTGTGAACTTATCTAGTTCTTTTTTTGAACCCTGTTATAGTTTTGGCCTTCACAACATCCTCTGGCAGGGAGTTGCACAGGTTAACGGTGTGAAAAAAAACTGTGTTGTGTGAAATCTGGTCCCTGCAGGACTTCCACCCTGTGAGGGATGTGCGTCCGTGACTCCCTGTATGGCTCTATCTCATGTCCTCATCTGGCCCCATCACCAAGATGTGTGAGCACCTCACATGCTGTCTCTGTCGGGTAGGGTGGGGCTAACGCCCCACTTCAGAAGGAGGGGGCCTGAGGTGCAGAGGGGCGAGATCCAGCCCCTCAGAGCAGTTAGGCACCGAACTCCCAGGGAACTCAGTGGGTGCCGAATGCCTCGGAGGAGCTGGGCCTAAGTGACTTGGCCTGGTCACCCAAGGACTGCTGTAGCAGACCCCAGGGATCCCAATTCCCAGGTTACTGCCCTAACCACTGGGCCATCCTACCTGCTGTGGCCCTCACCGGGGGAATTAAGGGTACAGTAGTGTCTTCAGCCGGGGGCCGTCTTTTGGTAAGACCGTGCTCTAGCTCGGCTCTGGGCTACTGGGGGGATTCTCCAGCCTGCAGGAGGCTGGGGGGGGGTCTCCGGTTTGTGTTCTGCAGGAGCCCGGGCCGGATGATCGCAATAGCCCCTTCAGCCTTAACCGATGACTGCTCCCGGGTGAGTGCCGGCGCGCAAACCTCGGGACACGGATTCGGCGCTGCTGAGGCCTGGTCCACACGAAGGCTGCGTCTACACCCCAAGCGACGGCAGCGTTTTGCCATTGACCTATCGGTGTCTGCGCTGGGAGTTCTGGCCACATGCCCCCGGCGCTTTGCGGGCGGGGGGGATTTTCACACCTGTGTTGATTTAACTTTTCCATGTCGACGAGCGCTGTCCCGGTATGCTATGCCAGGAGAGCCGGCGAGCGTGGGCGCTGGCAGAGCCGTGCTGTGTACGGGTCTGCCTTACGAGCAAAACCAGCGACGCTAAGCTCTTCTGCTCGCTGTCGGCCAGGGCTCACACCTCTTCGTGCCCCCGCTGGCCAGAGCTGTGCACCAGACAGCTGCAGTGTAGATGTGGCTTGTGCATTACCTGGTGCTGGCTCCCCTGCCCATGTGCTAGACTGGCCTGTTCTCACTCTCCAAGGCCCAGTTCAGCTCCTTAACCTGATTAACTCCCATCCAGGCGGCTGGTGATGGAGTGTTTTCGTTTCAGGGGCATGGGGGAGGTGATCCTGGCTGCTGGAGGTCATGGAGGGAGGCATAGTGAGCTGTGTGTGTGTGGGGAGGTTTGAGGGAGATAGATCAAAGCATCTTCCCTGCGAGTGGGTCAGAGGGATTAGAAGGGGGCAGAATGAATGGAGACTAAAAACACTGGGTCTCAGTGCGATGAATCCTTCACCCCTGCCAGCCTTTGTCACTTGCACGTGCTAACAGCCCAGCGCTGGGAAGGAAGGAGGTTTTCATCTGCTCCTGCTGGACCTGGCCTGGTCTTTGATCTGTTGGAGCTGTGGCAGCCCCCTTCCCTGCGGATAATCGGCTCTGCTAAGCCCGGGCCTCGTTTCTAATCAGATGGGGCAGGCGGGAGGGGTGATGGGGCTGGAGCCCTTTGCAGCAGGAGCTGAACTTCCAATCCCCTCCCCTCTGATAATTCTCCGGGGCCTGGCTGCAGTGTATTTGATGACTCCCAGCCCAGTTCTCTGGGGAGCAGAGGAGGAAACTCAAGAACAGAGATTAGAAGCAAAGTGGCAGGGGGGCAGGAGTTGGGGATAGAACCCAGGAGTCCTGCACCCAGCCTCCCCTGCTCTAACCCACTAGTCCCCACTCCCCTCACAGAGCCGAGGAGAGAACCCAGGAATCCTGGCTCCCAGTCCCCTGCTCTAACCCACTAGTCCCCACTCCCCTCACAGAGCTGGGGAGAGAACCCAGGAATCCTGGCTCCCATCCCCCCTGCTCTAACCCACTAGTCCCCACTCCCCTCACAGAGCCGGGGAGAGAACCCAGGAATCCTGGCTCCCAGTCCCCCTGCTCTCGCCACTGGGCCCCACACTCAGTTATTTCTTGATGCTCCATCATTTAGCACAGACAATTCCCCACCCGTGCCAAGCCTGTGGGGCATTCAGCAAGGTCCCATCTTTCCTGTGCTAACTCTTCACGTGTGGGAGGAACCTCCAGGTTCCAGTGGGGATGCGGATTCCAAGTGATCTCCGAAGCTGGCTCTGTTTGAAGTAAGAGGCCTCCGGCAATGAGCTGCCCAGAGAACTGTAGACCTCCAAGGGAATGGGGATTATCCTGGGCTGGGGGACCCCCATCAGCCCCCAATTGTCTGCAGGGAACAATGGGGATTCCGCAGGGGCCAGTTCAAGGCTGTTCTGACCGCTGGAAGCAACCGAAAGGAGGGACCCCCATGCTGTCTGCCCCACTAACCCAGCTCCCAGACCTCACAGCTGGGGGAAGCAGCTTAAACCTCTTTTTATTTATACAGTGGATTTAGCCCTGGGGGAAAGTGCAGGTTAGTGGCTAGGAGAGGGGCACTGGAGCCAGGACTCCTGGGTTCTATTCCTGGCTCCAGGAAGGGAGTGGGGTCTTGTGGCTGCAGCAGACTTGGTCCAGGACTCCTGGGTTCTATTCTGAGCTCTGGCAGGGGAATGTGGTCTAGTGGCTAAAGCAGCAGATTGGGGGATCTGGATTCTATTCCTGGCTTTACTTCTGCCTCATTCGGTGACCTCAGACCCGATCACTTCCTCCGGCTGGGCCCCAGTTTCTCATTCTGTAAAGCAGAGATACCGCAGGCCTGTGTCTCCAGGGCTGGTGGGTCCATGTTCACCACGTGCTTTGAGATCCGAAGGGGCAAAAGGGCGTCAGGGTTACTCTAGCCCAGAATCTGCCTCCTTATGCACCTTGCTTCGTCCCCGGGTGTTAGTTCCTCCCGGCTCCTAGGAGCCCCCTGCTCCCAGCAGCAGCAAGGGGGTGGGTGGATTCGGTTGAGGTCAGAGCTGGAACCACACTCCCCAGATGCTGAACAGGGAAGGAAGCGGGGGTTGGAGGGGGCGCAGGTGTGAGTAGGATTGCCGACACCTCAAATGCAGAGAGGGCCGCTCAAGGAGATGTTTGTGCACAAGATGTTTCATGTTGGTGAGAGACTCCAGCCCTGGAGATTTGGCAGCAGGGCATCTCTCCTTTCCCAGGCCCCTGACCCTTCACTGCAACCTTATCTGCAACCCAGGCCTTTGCTTGAAGAATGGTCCAGTGGCCAAATCAAAAGGATGGGAGCCAGGCGATCTGGAATCCGCTCCCAGCTCTAGAAGGTCTGTGGCCTAGTGGTTAGAGGAGATGGAGGACACCTGGGTTCTATTCCCAGCCCTGCCACTGACTTGCTCGGTGACCTTGAGCAAGTCACTTCCCCCCGTGCCTCACTTTCCCTACCTGTAAAATGGGGCTAATGTTACTGCCCACTGCTTTGCAGGATTTGGGGGAATCTCATTATGAATGGAGCCTCACGAGAGCTGGGGACACACCAAGGTACTATCATTATTGCTCTTTGGGGAGAGCCGCCATTGGAATGAAGAGTGCCTGGATCCCTTCTTGGCATCCCGGCAGAGAGTGCCAGCTGTGTCCCTGCAGGAACACACCCCTGGCTCTCACAATGGGAGACAACTTCCAACAGCTACTAGTCACACCTGAATCAGGTCTGGGTTTCTGGAGCACACGCCTTAGTTGCATCTGCACGGCAATAGATTAATAACAACCCCTAGTTCCTATCTACCGCTTTTCATCAGCAGCTCTCAAAGCACTTTACAAAGGAGGTCGGCATCGTTATCCCCATTTTACAGAGGGGGAAACTGAGGCACGGAAAGGCAAAGTGACTTGCCCAATGTCACTCAGTGGCAGAGCCAGAAATAAAACGCTGGTCTCCCAAGTCCCTGACCAGTGCTTTATCCACCAGACCACATGGCTCTAAAGAGAAACCAAGTTGACTTTTAATCATTTTTAGGGGGGGGAGGGGAATCGGTGGGACAATCACATCATAGCCAATGTCCCCTGTACACAAGTACCTGCTTGTCCACGAAAGTCACGGACGCTTCCAAATCCTACCTTGAATCTAGGCTGCACTGTGGTTTCTTAACAGGCTCAGACCCAACGAGCATTGAGATTTGGAACAAGTTTTAGCAAGAACTCCTTTGAACAGGGTTCCTGATTATCTGGCTCCTGACTGGGTCTTAGAAAAATGCAAAATGAGGTGTTTAATACAATGCAAAATTGCATTGCAGTTGGCTACTCTCCTGCAAGCAATCATTAATCATCATTAAGTAATCCAAGTCTGAATTGAAGCTAGGACACGGTAAGTGTGAGAGTTCCACACTCATCGCTTGTCCTGTTCATTCAGTCGCACCATGTCAATGAAGGCGGCTAGAGCACTGACCCAGGAGACTTGGGTTCTATTCTTAGCTCTGACTGGGGACCTTGAGTAAGTCACACCACCTCTGTGCCTCAGTTTCCCCATCTACAAAAGGAGATCACGATCCTGGCCTTTTCTACAAAGCAGGAAGATCTTCTGGTGAGAAGCCAGCTCTTGTTAGATCAGGGATTCCTATCTGCTATAACCTCCCCTGGTAAGGTATGGAAAGGGTGGGATAACCAACACCTGAACCCCCCATTGGTACCCCCACCGCAGAGCATGGCGTGGAACTGGCCGTATGTACCCTCTCTCCGGGAAGAGAGGGGCAGCGCTCAGATGTCCTGTGGGTGGGGTGGTACCTCTAACTGTCTCAGACACCTCCCAATATAAAGTGTGTTGCCCCTCAGGGGAATGGCTACGTGGGCTTCCTAAACTCAGTTTCCCTGGGCTTCCCCAAGCACGGGCCTAGTTTCTGCCCTGTGCCAGCAGAATCACAAGGAACCTCCTCTTGTCTGAGCTGAGGAACCTTCTGAACCTACTGAAATGCAGCCACCTCTGGGGAGGGGAGTGACAGCGGATAGTAACAGAGAAAGGGGGGACACTTGGGCAAACCCCTGTTCTTAGGGATGCTGCCCCGCCTCACCGACTAGCATCCCTCCCGCTTTTGTCTTCATGGGCTCTGGATATTATCCATCCCCGCCCCCCCCCCCCCCAAGTCCCGTAAAATTAACCGGAGCCCTTTATAAACAGCAGCCTTTTGGGTCCTTCCACGGGGCAAGGGGATTTGCATGGGATGGGAGAACAGGTGGGAACGTGCTGCCCTGGGGTGGGAGGTACGTGGTCCTGGGTGGAACCTGTACATGGGGTGGGTGATCCGCTTGCAGCAGGAGGAATAGGGGAGGTGCTTGGCTGGAAGTGGGAACTGCAGCAGAAGGAGGATCCAGGTGGGGCCGAGGGACCCCCTAGTCTGGAAGATGAAGTGTCCATGGTGTGGGGCATGCGGGAGGAGGAGAAACTGGGGGGCGGGGTGTACCTGGCTGGGAGACGCGTGGGGGGGAGAACTGGGGGGAGGTCCCTGGGCTGGGAGACGCGTGGGGGGGAGAACTGGGGGGGGTCCCTGGGCTGGGAGACGCGGGGGAGGGGAGAACTGGGGGGAGGGTCCCTGGGCCGGGAGACGCGTGGGGGGGAGAACTGGGGGGAGGTCCCTGGGCCGGGAGACGCGTGGGGGGGGAGAACTGGGGGGGGGGTCCCTGGGCTGGGAGACGCGTGGGGGGGGAGAACTGGGGGGGTCCCTGGGCTGGGAGACGCGTGGGGGGGGAGAACTGGGGGGGTCCCTGGGCTGGGAGACGCGGGAGGGGGGAGAACTGGGGGGGTCCCTGGGCTGGGAGACGCGGGGGGGGAAGAACTGGGGGGAGGTCCCTGGTCTGGGAGACGCGGGGGAGGGGAGAACTGGGGGGGTCCCTGGGCTGGGAGACGCGGGGGGTGGGGAGAAGGAACTGGGGGGTCACTAGTCTGGGAGACGGGGTGGGGAGGAGCTAGCCTGGGGGGGTCCCTGGAAGGGACTGATAGATGAAGGGGGAGGAGCTGGGCGGGGAGGGGGCGGAGCCTGCCTCCTGAGTCCTGGGCCGGAACCCACCGCAACCTCCCGGTTGCTACATTGTTGCCATTTCCAGCCTCTTTCGAATGTTGTGAATGAAGGCTCGGCGGCCACGCCCACCTTCCCCATATATGGGCACCACCTCCCGGTCCCGCGCTCCCTGATTGGTGGGCCTCCCGCCCTGATTGACGGCTCTCCCCAGACTTCCCACGTGGGGGAGGGGGCCCAGCCGCTGATTGACAGCGGGGACAGCCATTGGCAAGCGGGGGCTGCCTCCCGGCGGCCAATGGGGGCCCGGCAGGGGGAGGGGAAGCCGGGGATCAAGCAGCCGTCGAGCTCATTGTTGTGGAGCTTCTTAAAGGGGCCGCATCGCGGGGCCGGGGGACGCGGCGGGGGATCCGCGCGGCGAGAGCGGCCCGGGCCCGAGGGAGCCGCCGAGCGCGGGAGCCGCCGAGCTCCGGACCCGGCGGGCGGGGCCCGGGGAGGCGCCCGGGCGAGCCCGGGGATCGAGCCCGAGCGCTGGGCCGCGGGGAGCCCGAGGCCGCCCGAGCCCATGGAGCACCCGGCCGCCAAGCGGCGCTGCGGCCCCCCCGGCGGCGGGCGGGGGCCCGAGGGGCCCGGCCCCGGGGCCGCCGCGGAGGGCGGAGGAGGCGGCCGGGCCGAGACGCTGCTGGACCTCAGCGCCAAGCGGGTGGCGGAGACGTGGGCCTTCGAGCAGGTGAGGGGGGCCGGGCCCGGCGGGGATCCCCGGCCCGCCACGTGTCCCCGGGGGTGTCCCGCTCCCACCCCCCGTGTCCGCCCTCCTCGGGGAGCCCCGGGGATATCCCATCTTCCCGTCCCCAGTGTCCCCCGTCAGCTCTCCTGGGGGTACCCTAGTGTCCACCCCTTTTTCTATCCCTTGTCTCCCCCCCCCCATCTCCTGTCACCCCCTGGGTTCTGAGGGCTGCCCCAATAACCCCACTGGGGCATTTCCCCCAATCTCTTCCCTTGGGGTGGCCCCACCTGATCCTCTTCCCCAGCCCCCGGTCCTCGCTGTGGGATGCTCCTACAGCAGGTGTCAGTCACTAGGCACCCCCCCTACTGTCCTTCTCCCCCCCCCCCACGGCTTCTGCGCCAGGATCAGCCCCCGCACCCCACCGTCTGAGCGGCCTCTTGCCACCCACTCCTCCTCCCCTGCCCCGTGGCGGGTGCCTGCCTGCGGGCAGGGCGATACTGGTTGGGGTCAGAGGAAGTGGTTACTCACACCCAGGCCAGACCAGCCCTCTTTAAATTGCTGGGTGGCTCTTTGACCTCCTTTTGGGGTGACGGGCAATCCCGGCTCAGCCCCTCCTCCGGCTTCCCCAGCTTGGCTGCCCCAGCGGGGAGCACTGGTGGGGAGGGGGCTGTTTGCTCAGCTGCCATCCTCCCCAATAGCCAAAGGGGAATTTCAGGGGGCGCCTCTGGGACTGGAGGCAATGACCCAGGAGGCCCCTGTCCGCCCTAGATTCCTGCGTTCGAGCTGGGTACCAGGGAAATATGCGCTGAGAGCGAGAGCTGGGAACAGACGGGCGCCCGCCCCGTTGCTTGGGACTTCTAAACTAGTCCGGGCAAAACCCTGGAGACGTGACCCCCGGAGGGAGCCTTGGCAAACGGCTGGGGAGCGGACTTGGGGTGTGTCTCCCCATCTCCCTGCTTGTCTGAACGTGGGCCTGACTCCCCCCACCCTCCAAACCAGTGTTTAACACCCCCCCCCCCCCGGCCCCCGAGAATCCAGGCTGCTGGGATGATCCTCTCCCAGGGAAGGGATTTGGTTTCGAGTCAGGCTGGGAAGCCTGTCAGACGGGAGTCTCCTGTCATGACACCCCTCCCCGAGATGAATGAACCCTTCCCCGCTAGCCCCCGCCACCAGGACATGCTGAGACTTCGTGCTCTGGAACAGGTGAGAGAGGTGGCTTTAAAAAAGGGCAGCTTCCTTTCATCCAAGGATCAGCCCCAGAGACGCATTTAGCAGGGGCCTGACAGGACCTGCTAAAAATAAAGGCTGTTCAGACCTCAGCTGTGTTCTTGGTGCTGCCTAGTTTTACCCTTCTGCTGGAGAGGGGCGGTGCTGAGGGTCTGGTGGAAAGACCCACAAGTGGGTGAGATTTTTGCCCTGCAGAGACTTGGTCCCTCCAACCCTTAGATCATCTGTTCTTGTCCTAGGTGCCATGTGGTGCCCTTCCCCGTTGCTGGCTGAGGGTGGTGAGGGGCTGGTGGCAGAGGTAGAGAGAGATCCTGGTGGCAGAGAACGTCCCCGGAAAGGCGCAATCCTCTAGTGGCAGACGGTGCCCGAGTCATTTTTTTGACTCTGAGGGTCCACACCTGACTGCGAGATCCTAAATGCACCTCTTGCCCCGTTCCTCCTAGCCCCGGACCCTAGGGGCCTGCCCAGCTTGGGGTCTCTGTGCTGAGGGAGAGGAAAGTGGTGAGTGCACGAGCCAAGAGCTGGGGTCCATCGCTTGCTCTGCTACAGACGCCCCTTGCTGGGAACAAGTTCCAGCGCTGCTCCGTGCCTCAGTTTCCCCTCTGTCCCCTGGGGGTGCTAGTTCTGCCCTGTCTCGCGGGGGAGGGGGGAGGATAAATACAGTAAAGATTGCGAGGCCCTCACATAAAATAGACACCCCCCACCCCAGGGTATATTTCACACCTCGCGTATCCGTGCTGGTGTCTAAGGACTCTATCGGGGCTCTGTCTGTCTGTGTGATGGCCGGGCTGCTCCCCAGTTCCGTAACGCGGTTTATTTTTAAGGTGCAAGCACTTTCTTGTTCAAGTCTCTGCTTCTTAGCACTGGCTGGCTCCTTGTTTGCGGGGGCCGCTCAGCTGAATCCAGCCCCCCGCTACCCCCTCCCCCCAGTCACCGATTGCTCCGCTTTGAGGGGGTTGACAGAGGAAAACATGCAAACGAGGGCAGCCGGTTGTTTTCTGTGGTGAAACTGACAGTGGCTTTTTTTTTCTCTTTGCTCTGAGCCCCTGCGTCATGGAGACCTAAATCTGTCCTTTTAGAACCTTGTCTGTAACTAATTTCTGACCCCCTGACATTTCCCTGGTGGGGGGAAATAGACCGCAGGCGGTCCTTGAAAATAACACACTATGGGGCTTGAATGTAATTGAGTAATGCTGCCTTCCAATTCACGGATCAAGGGCTGGTCGCAAGGACCCCTGATCCTGCAGCCCTCGCTGGGGGGAAGCTCCCAGGAGCTGTGCCTGTTTAAGGCCAACGAGATCGTATAAAAAATTTTGTAGGATTGGACCCACCGTGAGAAACGAGCTCATTGATCACAGGGGGACGGGGGGGTTGAGTCTAGGGGCTGTGTGAGTGGCATGCTGGACCCAGCCTCCCCCTGTGTGGCCTCAGATAAGTTGCTGCCCCTCTCTGCGGTTCTGTTTTCCTCCTCTGTGAAGTGGGGGGGCCACGATCCTTCCCTTGTGTGTCTGTTGCGATGTGTGGGGCAGGGAGGACCCTTCATCCTGGGGCGGTGGCGTCAGCCCGGCTACGAGAACGCTGGTCAGATTGGACAATCTCACCGAGAGGAAACGGATGGCTCATTGCTGAGGTGCTGTTTTATTCCCTGGCCTGGTGTCTCTCCAGGGCCTGGGTTGTTGTTGTGGTCTTGCTCCCCACACACCTTGTCTCCGTTCCCCGTTGAGTCTTTCAAGCCAGCAGAACCACGGTGGCCGTTTTAGCCAACGGACACTGGGTCGGGCTTGTAGTGATGGGAGCATTGCACAGGATCTAAGAGTCGTCCCCTGCTCTAGCCACTAGACCCCACTTCCCTCCCATCATGCTCAGGGGAGAACGCTTCAGAGACGCCCCATGTGCACCTCGCTCAGGAGGGTGTCTAGGGAACCGCAGCCGAGCTGCCTCCCTGCTCGACCAAACTGGCTCCCCAAGGGGGCATCTCATCAGCCTTGGCTCCCAGGTGCGGGCTCATCCTAGCCAGCGGCTGGGCCAGGCCGGTGACTGGAGCATCCCTGCTACTCTGGTGCACTTGGAAGATTTTTGGCCTATAAGTTTCCGCTGGCCTTTGTCCGCCTAGGGGAGGAAGAGCTCGAGTCGCTGGCTGAGACCAGGTGGGTGCCTGATGCCGTGTCCCTTCCTCCCCTGCCCCCGTGCGCTGCAGGTAGAGGAGCGATTCTCCCGCGTCCCGGAGCCTGTGCAGAAGCGCATCGTGTTCTGGTCCTTCCCGCGCAGCGAGCGCGAGATCTGCATGTACTCGTCCCTCGGCTGCCACCCCCCCGAAGGCGAGCGAGATTCCCGGGTGCCCTTCAACCGCGGCCTGCATCTGCTGCAATCTGGGGCCGTCGACCGGGTGCTGCAAGTGGGTGAGTGTCGCCCGCTGGGGGCTTGGGAGCGGGGCAGGGTGGGGGCCGGGGCAGAGGGCAGTTGGGGCTGGCCAAAGCTGCTGCATAGGATGATTCTCGCTGCGAGGGCATCGGCAGGGAACCCCTCAGTCCTTCTGCCCGAGAGAGGGATTGGGGCCGGAGTTCCCCTGCCTGGCTCTGCCACGGACTCCTTGGGCAAGTCGCTGCGTCTCTCTGGGCCTCAGTTTCCCCAGATCTAAAACAGGGGCTGATCCTTCCTCTGTGGTCTCTATTTAGCTGTCGTTCTGTGTCTGTGCAGCCCATGCTAGCTGGAGGGGGGAGGATCTGTGTGGTGTCTGGCATGAGGAGGCTCGGATCATGGTTGGGGGGTGCACCTGTGTGACATTTGGCATGACAGGGGGCCCCCCAGTCATGGACAGGGGACTCCATGTGGCACCCAGAACGACAGGGACCCCCACGTCAGGGGTGTCTGTGCAGCACCCAGAACAGGCCCCTAATTGTGATCAAGGATTAATTTGTGAGTGACTGCGCAGCGCCTGGTACAACAGGGACCCCAATCAGTTGGGACTCCGGCGGCTGAGCACGGCTGGGGTTTGTGACACGGACAATTGCTGCCCTAAGGACTGGGCTGAGTCTCAGCTGCTGAGATGGGACGGGCCCACGTCCTGGGATCCAGTCCTCTCACCCAGCCAGCATTGCTCTCTGGGTCCCGTTCCCCAGGGCTGGGTCCCGTCCGGCTTGCAACGTCCCCAGCCCTAGCCCCTTCAGATCAGCACCGGCCAGGTCTGTGGGCGAAGCCCCATGTCCTGGTCTCACCTCCCTGCTGTGGACCGGCCACTCCCTGTCTCTAGTGTGGCGCCTCCTGGACCTGGCCGCTTTGCCTGTGAGCTCTCTCCCCATTCGACTCTATCCCGCCCCCAAGGGCTGTTCCAGGCCCTACAGGAGAAACTGGGGGGGGTATCTGTGCCTGCGCTAGCAACTCCTCCGCCAACTTCTAGGGCTTCCCGTCCCCTTCTCGTTTAGGCAACAAAAGTCTGTTTGTCTCTTTTAAACGACCCCAGTTGGGGTCGGTGTTGTGTGAAATCTGGTTCTTCTCCCCGACCCTGGTGAAAACTACGATCCCCTTCACCCCAGTGGGGAAAATAAAACCAATGAGTTCCCCTTGCCCCAGGGGAATTGCCTGGGAATAAACTCTCAAAACTGGCCGAGGGAAGGTCTGGTACGGACAAGCGCACCCGCAGCACAGCTTTGCTTGTGTGTATTGAGACTCAGACGCTCCTGTGGGATTTTCCTGGGGATGGATTTGAAATTTGCTCCTCACTGGGTCTTGGAGGGTCTGAAAATGCTCAACAGAGTCCCATTGTTGTACAAGGGGATGCCCTCTGGGGTTCCTGCAGTGAGAAACCCATGGACATAAGGCTCTCTGTCTTGCTCCGACGTCTCTCGCTGGGGGGTTGCGTGCCACGAGCCTGCAAGCTTTCGCCCCCACGGCGGTTGTCCCCAGAAGTATCTCCACGGAATGAGGACCCAGCAGCATCTCCAGCACCCAGCTTTGCAAATGCAGCTCCCGGGAAGGCGTCGGGTCTGGCACCCGCTTGGCTATTTCACGCCAGCAATCCTCTGTTGGGGAAAGGCCCAGGCGGACCTGGGAATTAAGGCCTTGTGAGCCTGTGCGTGCAGCTGTGTGCAGGGAGCCGGCTCCAGGTGCCGCTCCCGACGCTGCTTTGTATTCGGGCCCGATTGTGTGTCCGGCGTCCCTGAGCTACTAATGGAAAGGCCGATTTTATTTGGTAGGCGTCGTACACGTGGGAATGCGGTGGGGAAGGTGCTGAATGGGGTGGTTGTAGTGTGACCTCGTGGCTGGGGGCGGACGCAGGAGTCCTGGGTTCTGTTCCCAGCTCTGCCGTTGGCCTGCTGGGTGACAATGGGCAAGTCAGGGCCTGGCTCTGTGCCTCAGTTTCCCCATATGTAAAACAGGGGATAATCATTCTGACCTTGTTTGTGAAGCGCTCTGAGACGTGCTGCTGAGGGTCCCTGAACTGGGGGTCTGTTGTTCGTACACGGTAGAAACACAGGCCGATACAGCCACCGTGGCAGAGGACCCGTTTCCAACCCCCGGTTGTGATTTTGTGTGCACCGGACCTTGCCATGTCTCTGGGCTGTGATCCAGCCCTGATCTGCTCAGGGACACGTAGCACTCAGGTGGGCCCCATCGCTAATACAGAGCCATGTGGCGCCAGCTACCTGGCCGCGGCTGGACCTGCAGGGCTCACGTGCCCTTCATTGCCAGCTCTCCTGACCTGCCCATCCCTACATTCAAGGCAGGTTTGCTGATGTGAAATATCCAGGTGGGTGCCAGACCCAGCACCTTCTCCACTAGCTGAATTTGCAAAGCTGGGGCCAGAGCCATCCTGCCTTTCTCTAAGACACTGCTGTGCCCTCGTTCTGCAGGGTTACTGCTGGGGCCAGTGGGGTGGCTTAACCTCATGTGTTCTTGGTGTAAAAGCTCCCAGAGGGAAGGAAAGAGACGCTAGCAGATGTCTTGAGCTAAAGAGCGTTTGGCTGCGGGGACTTGCAGCACGAGATTGGGCGGGGGGAGGGATAGCTCAGTGGTTTGAGCATTGGCCTGCTAAACCCAGCGTTGAGTTCAATCCTTGAGGGGGCCATTTAGGGATCTGGGGCAAAAATCTGCCTGGGGATTGGTCCTGCGTTGAGCAGGGGGTTGGACTAGATGACCTCCTGAGGTCCCTTGCAACCCTGATATTCTATGAATATCAAGGGGACATTGGTGAAATGAAAAGGCATCTTTTTCCAAACTGCTGGAAGGAAAGACTGTCTGACCGTTGGGTTAGCCTGTGGAACCCACGGCCACTGGATGGCAGCGGGGCTGAGAACTGAGCAAGGGTCAGAGGGATTGGATGTTTTACAGGGGTAACAACGATAGCTGCAGTTCCTGCTAGCAGCCATCTAGGAAGGGATGGACGACTTCTTTCTTCAGAGCCGAAGCCAAGCTCTGACGAGAAGAGTATTGTCTACACTACAGTCTGAGCCTGGGCTCTGACTCTCAGCGTTGGGCCGGTCCTGGGACCCTGCTGGGGGAGGGGGGGGGTGTCTCAGCCCAAGCCCTGCTGTGACTCCGGTCCAAGCCCTGTCGTTTCACAGTGTGGATGCAGGGCAAGGTGCAGACCTGAGTCAGAAGATGGGCGCAGCGCGGAGGCGTCAGCGTGGCTGTGACACCCAGGTGCAGCCGTTGTAAACCCAGGCTTGCGCTGCAGTGTGGACGCCCTTGGGGAGACCTCAGGCAGGGGGCAGGTTATCCCTCGGGGGCTGCTGCGGGGTGGGTTCACTGTGCCTGGAAGCATAGGGAGGTGGACAGCTGGGTCTCTGCCCTGATCCAGGCGGGCAGTCCCTGTGCCCCTTCGTCCCAGCGTCTGGACGCTGGGGAGGCTCTGGAGTTCGAAATCAGCTGCCTTGAGCTCCTGGCCTTTTGCCTCCCGAGCAGGCGGGCGATGCCCCGGGGAGCGCAGGTTCCCAGGCCAGCCCAGGTGCCTGACCTCCTTCATGGCTCAGCGCCCGCCGGTTCCTAGAGCAGCCGGGTTAGAAACACATCCGCTCTCGGGGTGGGGCTGGCGCAGCCGCCAGGCCCCTTGGGACCTTGTCCCCGGGTGATAAACGCAGGCCCAGGTTGGGGTGGGGCCGGGCGCTCTTGGAGGTGCAAAGGGGTGAGCGGCTCCCCCTCGGGGCTGGGCAGGGAAAGGTGGCCGATTTCCGAGGGGGCACCGAGCATGCGGAGATGGGAAGCAGGGTGTGGGCCGGAGATCCGGGGAGCGGTTGTGTATGGGGGAGATGGAGGACCAGCCTCAGTCGACGGCTTGCCCCCAGCCCCTCTGCCCCAGAGCTCCCATGGACGCTGGGGATTTCTGGGCGTGCTGTCCCAGGGTGGGGGGAGCAGCCCCCGGTGCTCGCCTCGTGCGAGGGGAGTGGGCAGGGCCCACGGGGTGAAAGCCAGGACTCCACTTGTCCCGCTCCCCTGCTCCAAGCCGGAGGCAGTGCGGCTTCGAGTGCACCTGGTGCCGAGAGGCGACTCCTACCGCTGATTTGATGCCGGGTCTGGAGCAGCGGCAGCTGGGAGTCAGGACGCCGGGGTTCTTTTCCTGGCTCTGCCATGTCCCTGTCCCGCGCCTCAGTTTCCCCTCCCACCCTGTGTCTCTTTGGACTGTGAGCTCTTCAAGGCAGGGACTCGCTGTGTGTGCAGCACCTGGCACAATGGGGCCCCAGTCTTGACTAGGGCCACCGTAATATCCCTAATAGGGCTCGCTGAAATCAGCCTGGTTGTAGCTCAGTTTGGCTGGCTCCTCCGGCCAGGGCTGTGTATTTCTAACGCCCTGGGTCGTACTGCTCTCCTCCCCCCGAGATCTCCGACCAGGGGCTTCTCGGGTCTGTTTCTGTATTTCGTCTCTGAGGACCCTGCGATCTAAATCTCACCTGCCCCTGAGATGCAGCCGCTTCTGGGGTGGAGCAAAACGGCGCTGCTCAACAGGTCAGGATGGGAGGGGGAGGAGGATCGTACCAAAACGGCACGAGAGCGGCCATCGCAGTGCAACTGCCTGTCTGAATCCAGCCCAAATGGCGGGGTTCACGCCGCTGTCTTTGAGGAAGGAACTTTATTGCTGGTGGAGTCGAGGGCGCTGAGGGCCAGTGGGGATTGTTGAACAGCTCTGGAAAGTTGAGCATTTATTTCTATAATGGCAGTGGTTAGAGGCCCTAGCCCAAGCTACACCTGCCTCTGGGGTGGGACGCAGGGGCTGTTTGTACAGGGATCCCTCACCCAGCACTGAAATGCAGCAGCACTGGGGCGGGGTGCAGCAGCTGTGTACAAGCCACACCCCCGCTTAAGACAGGAAGTGAAGCATCCTGCATCCCAGTGACGGTTATAAGCTTGTTCCCCACTCTGGTTTCTGGTTCTCTGTGCTAGGGCTCCCTGGGGTTCTGGGTCCTGCAGCCCCCCTCTCCCCATGCCCTAGTGAGAGACGGTCCCTGCCCCACAGAGCTCACACTCCCAGTAGAGGATTATTATCCCGACATAGTAGATTGGGGGGGGGAGAAGAGGGGGGGAAACTGAGGCACAGACTTGCTGGACAACACCCAGAGTCTGGCAGAGCTGGGAACTGAGCATGGATCTCCCCGAGCCCAGCTCCTTCGCCTTCCGAGCCAGCCGCGCGGGACCCCAGCCCTGGACTTTGGGTGGTGTCTCTCTCTCTCTCTCCGTGGGGGGTGGGTGAAATGCCTGGATTTCTCTCTGGCCTGGGGGGGGGACGGGGCCCCTCTGGGTTGTGGGGACTCCAGCCGGGCTGAAGCACAGTCCCTGGGCGGTAACGGCGTCTGTTTTACTCCCCGCAGTCTGTCAGGGGAGGGTGGCCTGGGTGGCTGCTGTGTCCCTGACCCCGTCCTTCCCGGCACCCGCCGTTCCCACTGCCTGTTCCTCTTTCTAGTTCTAGCGCCTCCCGTGTGTGCCACTGGCTCCATCCCAGCCTGGGGCGTGCGGTGACGTGCGCCGGCAGCCGCGGGTTCCAGCCCCAGC
Source organism: Chrysemys picta bellii (assembly GCF_011386835.1). Taxonomy (NCBI): domain Eukaryota; kingdom Metazoa; phylum Chordata; order Testudines; family Emydidae; genus Chrysemys; species Chrysemys picta. The sequence continues at coordinate 2,523,264 of NC_088812.1, read as the reverse complement.
TGTGTCACCGTGAGTCACCGCCTGGCCCCAGGCCAGTCTCGGTCAGACGTCAGCACCTGCCACGCATGCTATGACACGGGGGGAGGGGGAACTGGTTCCATCAGGGTGTCTGTGTCACCCCCTCCCACCTCCCCAATACCCGTCTCACCTGTGTGATTCACCCGCTGGGTGTGTGCCACACGGGCTGACCTCCCCTGCCCCTTCCTCCGGGCAAGCCAGCACTCGTCAGCCCAGCCTCACGGGGATTCACCCGCCAACACCTGCTCCCGGCCGGGGGAGGGACTGCAGGTGACCCGGGGAGGGGAGGGGAAGGGCTTTTAATGACTTGAAACTCCGAAAGGGCTCCTGCCAAACGTGGGAACAAGTGCTAAGAAGGAGCACGAAAGAGCAGCACGGGCCGGCTGAGACCGGCTAAGGCCCAAAACGAGCTGCCCCCGGCGAGGGACACAAGCCGCATTCCCCAGAGATTGCTTAAATGCAGCAGGAGCAAGAGAAAGGCGAAGGGACGAGCCGGGCCACTACTCAGCGGGGCCGGAGAGCTGATCGCTGATGACCCCACGAGGGCTGAGGTGTTTAATGCCTGTTTTGCTTCGGTCAGCGCTACAAGGGTTAATGGCGACCAGGTGCTCAGCCCCGAGAAAGGGCCCGGTGCGTTCGTCCTGGGTCCTTATGGGACCAGCTGAAGCAGTGTGAACCCTTGGAGAGCTCCCGGAGGCCGGGTGAGGGCCCGGAGCCGGGCAAACGTGCCTTTTAAAAAGGGGAAGGAGATGGCCTGGGAACAAGAGACCAGTCAGCCTGACCCTGTTAGCAGGAAAGATACTGGAACAAACAAACAGTTGATAAGGGATAGCCAGCATCTGTCAAAGGCAGACCAACCTCATGTCCTCCCTGGCCTGGGGGGTGGGGTGGGCAGTAGCCGTGATGTATCTTGATTTTATGCAGGCTTTTGATCCAGTCCTACGTGACGTTCTCATGAGCAGACGTGGGGGATGTGGTCTAGATGGAATTACGATAAAGTGGGTGCACAGCGGCTTGAATGACTGTGCTCAGAATCGTTCTCCGTGGTTTGGCCTCCAGGGGGGAGGACGTATCTGGTGGGGTCCCACAGGGCTGAGTCCTGGGTCCGGCACAATTTGCCGTTTTCGTTAATGACGCGGATGATGGAGGGGCCGCTGATTAAAATCGGCAGATGGCACTAGGCGGCGAGGGGCTGGCCGCGCTTTGGAGGCAGGATTCGAATTCAGGGCGACTCTGACAGATCAGAGAATGGGTCTGAAATCAGCAAGATGCAGTTCGGTAAAGAGAAGAGGAAAATCCCGCGCTAAGGAAGGAAAAAGCAAAAGGCAGAGCTACAGGACGGGGACAGGGCCGTCCCTAGGGGATGCGGGGCCCGGGACAGAGGTGCAGAGTTTCTAATCTGTCAGGGGGTCCTTCCCCCCCACCTCCCCCAGCTCTGCCCAGGCCCCACCCCCAGTCAACCCCTTCCCCAAAGGCCCCACCCCACCTCTTCCCCACCAAGTTCCGCCCCCTCCCCCAAGTGATCTGCGCCCTCACACACACACCCCCAGCGCCTCCTGACGCCACGAAACAGCTGATCCCTGGCAGGCGGTAGGCGCAGAGGGGGAGACGCTGATCGGCAGGGCCCACTGGGTGGGGTGATGGTGGATCACAAATTGAATAGGGGCCAGCAATGGGATGCGGTTGCACAAAGTGGGGCGAGGTCACAGGCGTGGGGTGTGTCAGGCCCGGAGGTCGGTGTTGGGGGGCCGCGCTGGAGGGAAGTCGGGGAGAGTCCGGAGGAGAGCCTTGGCCTGCGAGGAAAGGGGAGAAAATAGGGCATGGAGGAATTGCCGGCGTGGATTCGGCACGTGCCCTGGAGCTCTTGGGCTCCTGCAGGCTGGAAACTCGGTTAGCCAGGGGACAGGGATGGATTGTTCTCCGGGGCCGCTGGAGGCAGGACAAGAAGCCCTGGGCTTCATCTGCAGCAGGGGAGATTTTGGCTGGGTATTAGGGGAACCGTCTAACTCTCAGGGCCAGGCGTCCAAGGGGGGCTGCGGGATCCCCATCACTGGAGCGTTTCAGAGCCAGTCGAGGTTTCCTTGGCCCTGCCTGGGCGCAGGGGGCTGGAGGTGGTGACCTCATGAGGCGTCTTCCCGACCGACCTGGTGAATCTGGGACAGAGAAGCTGAGGGGGAAGCCGGTGGCCGACTCCCGGGCAGCACCTAGAGACCTCAGCTGAGACCGGAGCCTTCGTTGGGCCAAGCACTGCGCAGATTCCCCACGGCAGCTCCACCGCCCAGGATCGGGGGGCCCTGTTAGGCCAGGCCCTGTGCAGGCTCCGACTGAGATCGGGGGCCCCACTGCGCCAGGTGCTGCTAGACACACGGGGAGAGATGGTCCCTCCCCCAGAGAGCTCCCAGTCTCCATAGACAATGGGCAGGAGGTGTCTAGTGGTTAGAGCAGGGGGTCTGGGACCCATAACTCCTGGGTTCTGCCCCCAGCTCTGGGTGGGGAGTGGGGTCTAGTGGCTGGAGCAGGGGACCACCTCCCCCTTCCCACAGCAACCCTGTCCCCTCCTGCCCCCAGGCTTCCACCTGAGTGGGACCGTGACAGAGCCGGCCGGCCCCAGCGAGCCGGAGCGGAGCTTCCACGTCTCCATCAGCTTTGACCGCTGCAAGATCACGTCGGTGAGCTGCGCCTGCGACAACCGGGACATCTTCTACTGCGCCCACGTGGTGGCGCTGTCGCTCTACCGCATTCGCAACGCCCGGCAGGTGGAGCTGCGCCTGCCCATCTCCGAGACCCTCTCCCAGATGAACCGTGACCAGCTGCAGAAGTTCGTCCAGTACCTGATCAGCGCCCACCACACCGAGGTGCTGCCCACCGCCCAGCGGCTGGCCGACGAGATCCTCCTGCTGGGCTCCGAGATCAACCGGGTGCACGGTACGGGGGGGGCCGCCTCCCATTGGCTATGGAGTGGGAGACCCCTGGGTCGCTCTCGGCCCTGGGATCCGCCTCCCATTGGCTATGGAGTGGGAGACCCCTGGGTCGCTCTCGGCCCTGGGATCCGCCTCCCATTGGCTATGGAGTGGGGGGACTCCTGGGTTGCTGTAGAATCTGGGATCTGCCTCCCCCCATTGGCTGCTGGGCGGGGCCCCTAAGTTGCTCTAGAGCCCAGGCCCTGCCCCTGATTGGCCGCAGAGCAGGGGCCTCTGTCCCTGGGCCCAAGAGGGGAGGTGGAGTCCCGGGGAGCAGGGGTTCTAGCCTGCTGACTTTGTTCCCCCCCAGGTGCCCCAGACCCCACGGCTGGCGCCGGCATCGAGGACGCCAATTGCTGGCACCTGGACGAGGAGCAGATCCAGGAGCAGGTCAGGCAGCTCCTGTCCAACGGCGGCTACTACGGAGCCAGCAAGCAGCTGCAGTCCATGTTCAACAAGGTCACTCCTGCCCCCATTCCCCCCGCCTCAGCAGGGCCACAACCTCCCCGGCCTGGCTGTGTCCCTCCCTTCTGCCCCCCAGGTTGGGTCCTGTCCCCCCCCATGGCTTCCCCCAGAACAGGGGTCCCTGCTGATCACTCTCCCCCAGCCTCTTGGCTGGAGCTGGCTCAGGCCCCACTGCCCGTGGAGGGGGCATGTCACTGCCTGCCCCCTTTGCCCTGCAGTGCGGGGGTCTCTGCTGTAGCTAAGGGGGGAGCAACCCTGGGCTGGGGGGAGAAGGGGGGCTCCTGGGCTCTCCCCACCCCCCTGGGCTCTGGCTCCATCTGCCTCGGGCCGCAGCGGTTGCAAGCCCCCCTGAATCTCTCCCCCCCCCCCCAGGTGCGCGAGATGCTGCGGATGCGGGACTCCAACGGCGCCCGCATGCTGATCCTGATGACGGAGCAGTTCCTGGAGGACCCGCGCCTGGCCCTGTGGAGGCAGCAGGGAGCCGGCATGACGGACAAGTGCCGGCAGCTGTGGGACGAGCTGGGTAAAGGAGGGAGCCTCTTAGACTAGCACCTCCCAGGCTAATCTGCCGGTGCCCCTCATTCCTGACCCGCCACCCCCACTATGCCAGCCCTGGGCTCACAGCCCTGCCGGTGCCACTCACTCCCGACCCGCAACCCCCGCTATGCCAGCCCTGGGCTCACAGCCCTGCCGGTGCCCCTCACTCCCAACCCGCAGCCCCCGCTATGCCAGCCCTGGGCTCACAGCCCTGCCAGTGCCCCTCACTCCCAACCCACAACCCCCGCTATGCCAGCCCTGCCGGTGCCCCTCACTCCCGACCCACAACCCCCGCTATGCCAGCCCTGGGCTCACAGCCCTGCCGGTGCCCCTCACTCCCGACCCGCAGCTCCCGCTATGCCAGCCCTGGGCTCACAGCCCTGCCGGTGCCGCTCACTCCCGACCCGCAGCCCCTGCTCTCCCCGCCCTGGAGCCCCCACCTCTGCTGTTGCCCCCACTCCCGACCCGCAGCCCCATGCTGTCCCAGTCCGGGGCCTTCCACCCCCAGCTCTGCTTGTGCCCCTCACTCCGCACCTGCAGCCTCGGTGAAGTGTGGTTTGCCTGGAGCCTGCGTCACCCCCTTCTCCCTGCTGCAGGGGCCCTGTGGGTGTGCGTGGTCCTGAACCCCCATTGCAAGCCGGAGGAGCGCGCCCTGTGGCTGGCGTTGCTGAAGAAGTGGAACAAGCTGGATGTCTGCCCCTTGGAGGAGGGAAACTATTCCTTCGATGTGCCTGGAGCCACCGCGGCCCTGCAGCTCCCCTCAGTCCCCAGCTCAGGTATGGGGGGGGACAGAATCCAGGCCCCATGTGGGGGACAGGCGTGGGAACGTGGAGCGGAGATGTAGGGGATAGGCTGGAGGAGCAGGGATGGATGGAGCCGGGAGCAGTTCCCCATTCCCTGGACCCCAGGGCAGTGTGGGGGGATCTACTCCCCATGGCTCACATCCCCCTACAGGGGAAAGGCCCCGAGCCAGCCAGGACCCTGCCCTGGGGCCGGATCCGAGCTGGCGCCCCCTAGTGGGGACAGGCTCAGCCCCTTGCTGCCCTGCCCTGACTCCGGCTTTACCCCCTCAGCGGGCGCCCGCCAGACCGTCTTCGGCCGCGCCATCAAGGCCGGGGAGCTGCGCTGGGGCGACTGCCACCTGCAGAAGATCCTCGGCAGCGACTGCTACGGCCTGGGCATGAAGACAGGCGGCGACAAGCTCTGCTTCGACCCCCAGGGCCGCCCGCTCTGGCTGGGCGACCCCTTCCCCACGGCCTGCGCCCGCGTGGACGCCCTGCGCTCCCACGGCTACCCCCGCGAGGCCCTGCGCCTGGCCGCCGCCCTCGGCAACACCATGCGTCTGCAGCGGCGCCACCAGCTCGAGAGCTACAAGCAGCAGAAGAAAGGTGGGGGAGGGGCTGGGAGGCAGGACACCTGGATTCTATTCCCAGTCCTGGGGGGTGGGGGTGGAGGGGGGAGGTCTAGTGGGCGGAGCCAGCTGGAAGCCAGGACGCCTGGGTTCTATTCCCAGTCTTAGGGGGATGGGGGGGGGTCTAGTGGGCGGAGCCAGCTGGAAGCCAGGACGCCTGGGTTCTATTCCCAGTCCTGGGGGGATGGGGGGGGGAGGTCTAGTGGGCAGAGCCAGCTGGAAGCCAGGACGCCTGGGTTCCTTGCTCTGCTCATGGCTTTAGCATCTAACAGTGGGAGATGGACCTGCCAGCGCCAGCCGGGGGCTCCCTGACTCAGGTGTGGAGGAGCAGGGGGCTCTGGGCCGGGAGGGGCCCCCATGCAGCGAGCGTGGCCGTCTCAGCTGTGGGGCGGGAGCCAGCATCTCATGGGCCTTCCCCCTCCCCACAGAGATATTGCACAAGGGCAGCACGTCCATCACCAACCTGGAGGGCTGGGTGGGCCACCCCCTGGACCCCATCGGCTGCCTGTGCCGGACCCTCCTGGAGCCCTGCCGCACGGACCAGGAGGGGCTGTCGCTCTATCCAGGTACGGGGCGGGATGTACCACGCTCTGTGATTGCCGGGGGGGGAAGGAAGGGGGTTGCAAGCAGAGATCCTGGTGACCCCCCTTGGCAATGGGGACTTGCACTGGGGGAGTGGGGGGACGGCACAGACTGTGGGGTTTGCATCGGTGTCTGTACTCCTGGCTCAGTCCAGGTTCCCCCATCTCCCACACCAGGGGGGCACACCGGCCATGGCTGACCCCCCCCCCATCTCCTCCCGCACCCAGGGGGGGGGACACACTGGCTATGGCTGACACCCCCCCATCTCCTCTCGCACTGGGGGGGGGGGGGCATACCGGCTATGGCTGACCCCCCCCCCCCCATCTCCTCCCGCACCCGGGGGGGGGGCACACCGGCCATGGCTGACTTACCCCCCCCCCCCTTTGCAGACGCGGCGGCGGATGGGAAGAAGAAGGTGCTGTACCAGCACGTGCCCGTCCCCTCCAGCCCCGGCTCGGGCGAGTCGTACCTGGCGCTGGCGCTGGAGGTGGCGCTGGCGGGGCTGGGGCAGCAGCGGGCCATGCCCGAGGGGCTCTACGCCCAGGACAAGGTGGTGCGAAGCGAGGAGCAGCTCATCGCCCTGCTGGACGAGATGGAGCCGGACGAGAGGCTGGTGCAGGTGCTGCGCAAGCAGGCGGCGCTGCTGCTGGAAGGTACCGGGCTCGGGGGGATCCAGGGCCCCATGGCCGGCTGGGGGGGACCCTGCCCTCCCTGTGAGGAGAGGGACTCAGCTCCATCGGGGGGGGGGCTGCCCCTCGCGGCAGGCTGTGCTGCGATTGGCTGATGCGCTGCCCAGCTGCGCTCTGGGATTCCGGTGGGGTGGGGGGGGCGCCTGGCCCGGCCAGCCCCTCACCCTGGCGTCTGTCCCCTGCCAGGCGGCCCGTTCAGCGGCTTTGGGGAGGTGGTGTTCCGGGAGAGCGTGCCCATGCACACCTTCGCCCGTTACCTCTTCTCCGCCCTGCTGCCCCACGACGCCGACCTGGCCTATCGCCTGGCGCTGAGAGCCATGAGGTATGTACCTGGGGGGGCTCTGCCCTCCAGCCGGCCCCGGCATCAGCTACCTAACCGGGCTGCCCCAATCCCTGCTTCGATGCTCAACCCCCCCCCCCATCCTGCAGCGTAGGCTGGGTACCCCCAGCCGCTCCCCCCCACACACCTCTCTGAGCCTCCTCCCCCCACCCGCCCTGGGTACCCCCAGCTCTCCCTGGTACTCCCCCCCCCCTCCCCCCCCGCCATGTTGCCCAGCTGTTCCTCCCCTCCCCTCCCCTCCCTGGGTCTGAGGTGCTGCCTCCCCCCAAACCTGCTCCTAGGGGCCCGAGGAGAGCCCAGGCAGTGGTTGCAACAGGTACCCCCCCACCCAAACCCCATGCCTGTGAGCCACCTGGCCGGGGGCACAGAGACATGTGGGGAGGGGCCCATCCACGACCCCCGAGATGATCCCTCTTCCCCCCCCCCCCCATTGAACGAGCCGCTCCCCTGGGGGGGAGGGTGTGGAGGGGCCGATATCCAGTGTGTCTCCCCTCCTATTGCCTTCGGGGTCAGGGAGGGGCTGGGACTCCTGGGTTCTCTCCCTGGCTCCGGGAGGGGGGGTGGGGTCTGGTGGTTAACATAAGACCGGCCGTACTGGGTCAGACCAAAGGTCCATCTGGCCCAGTGTCCTGTCTACCGACAGTGGTCAATGCCAGGTGCCCAGAGGCAGTGAACCTAACAGGTAATGATCAAGTGATCTCTCTCCTGCCATCCATCTCCACCCTCTGACAGAGAGAGGCTAGGGACGCCATTCCTTACCCGTCCTGGCTAACAGCCATTAATGGACTTAACCTCCATGAATGTATCCAGTTCTCGTAAACCCTGTTACAGTCCCAGCCCTCGCTCGGTTAGAGCCGGGGGGCTGGGGGCCAGGCCGAGCCCGGGCTTGGGGGAGCTCCCCTGACCAGCCCCCTTCTCCCATCCACAGGCTCCCCGTGCTGGAGACGGTGATGCCGGCCGGGGACATCCTCCACCAGAACCCACTGGACTCCATGATGGCCAATCGCTTTCCCCGCTGGTTCATCCTGGGCCACCTGGAGACGCGCCAGTGCGAGCTGGCATCGGCCATGCTCACCGCAGCCAAAGGTGAAGCCAGACGCTGGGCCAGTGCTTGGAGCACGGGCCGGGGAGCTGGGACTCCTGGGTTCTGCCCCAGCTTTGGGAGGGGAACGGGGCCCTGTGGTTAGACCGGGATGGTGGGGCTGGGAGCCAGGACTCCTGGGTTCTATTCCCAGCTCCGGGAGGGGAGCGGGGCCCTGTGGTTAGAGCAGGGGGGCCGGGAGCCAGGACTCTGGGGTTCTGCCCCAGGGCTGGGAGTGGAGTGGGGTCTACTCATCACAGTGCAGAGGGGTAGAGTTGGGCACTAGGTCTCTTGGGATCTAATCCCTTCTCTGCCCCTGACTGAGTGCCCAGGTCAAGTCCCTGGCATGGCCCCATGCTGATCCCATGGGAGGACGAGGAGACCGCGGAGCCCTGAGCTTCTGTGATAGATGCTTGTTCCTCTGGGCCAGGCGGGGCCCCCCCAATCCCCTTCACATGGGAAAGGACGTGAAATCTCCGCCTGGGGCCGGATCAGAGCCGGCGCCCCCTAGAAGGGAAAGGCCCCATGCCCCATTCCCGCCCCCCCGGGCCAGCCAGTCCCCACCCTGCTGCCAGATGGGAGCTGGCGCCCCCTAGAGGGGGAAGTCTTTGTAGCCCCTTCCTGAGGCTCAGAAGCTGGGCCCCTGTGATCGCTGGGCGCTGCGGGCGTCAGCCCCTCTGGGAACCAGGCCCGCGGGGGCTCGAGTTGGGCTCCCCCAGTTCCTAGCCCTGCAGCTTTGCAGATCCTCTTCCCCTGGGCGTCCCAGCCACCCCTGGGGCTAATCTCTGCCCCCCATCCCTGGTCTAGGAGACCCCAAGTGGCTGCACACGGTCCTGGGGTCCATCCAGCAGAACATCCACTCCCCTGCCCTCCTGTTCAAACTGGCCCAGGACGCCTGTAAGACTGCGACGCCGGCCAGCGCCCCGCCGGACGCCACGCTGCTCAACATCTCCCTGGAGCTCGGCCTGCAGGTATGGGGCGGGGGGAACGACTGCTTTGTCCCCACGGGAGGAGTGTGAAGATCTTGACAGACCCGATTGCTGCGGTCGCTTGCCCAGCACTGACATGCAGCCACCTCTGGGGTGGGGTGCAGCGGCTGCTTAACAGCACGCAGTGGGAAGGGGGTGGCATCTAGTGGTTAGAGCGGGGGTGGGCTAGGAGTCAGGACTCCTGGGTTCTGCTCCGAGCTCTACCACAGATTCACTGAGAAACCTTGGGCCAGTCCCGTTCTCTGTTGTTCCTCAGTTTCCCTTTCTGTGCTGTGACCCCTCCCCGCGTGCTCTCAGCCCCTCTGGTGCAAGGCTCCGTACGAGCTCTAATCCGAGCGCACGGCAGCTGTAGACGGGCTCCCTGCCATGGGGGCTCTGTCTTGTGGGGGCCATGGCCCGGCCACTGTCACGAGCTGTGTCTCCCCCCCCGCCCCCTCCCCCAGGTGATGCGGATGACTCTGAATACCATGACCTGGCGCCGGAGGGAGATGGTGCGCTGGCTGGTGAGCTGTGCCACGGAGATCGGTGAGTGGGGGAGCTGGGGGGGCATTGGCGCCCTCCCCCCCTGTAGTGATACCCCATGAATGGCCCTTGGCCCAGCTGACCCCCCCACCCCTCTAACACAGCACCAGGAGCACCTGGTGCATAGCATGGGTCTACCAACCCAGCATGGCTGGGAGCCAGGACGCCTGGGTTCTCGTCCCAGCCCTGGGAGGGGAGTGGGGTCTAGTGGTGAGAGCAGGGGACGGGTAGGGCTCCCGGACTCCTGGGTTCTCGTCCCAGGTGGAGTTGGGCAAGATGCTGTCTCTTTGGATGGGGAGATCCCTGCCTGCTGTGGGGGTTCGCAGGCTGGGCGGGCGGGTGGAGACCCATGAGCCGCACTGACCCCTCCCCTCCCCTCCCCTCCCCGCAGGAGTGCAGGCGCTGATGAACATCATGCAGAACTGGTACAGCCTCTTCACCCCCATCGAAGCCACCACCATCGTGGCCGTGACAGGCACCACCCCGGCTACCCTGCTGCGTCTCAACCTGGCCTTCGGGCAGCGGGACGAGCTGTGTGCCCGGGCCCGGGCCGTGGCCCTGCAGTGCGCCATGAAGGACCCGCAGAACTGCTCGCTGCCGGCCCTGACCCTGTGCGAGAAGGACCACGCCGCCTTCGAGGCCGCCTACCAGATCGTGCTGGACTCGGCTGCCGCGGCCGGCATGGGCCACTCCCACCTCTTCACCGTGGCCCGGTACATGGAGCACCGGGGGCTGCCCCTCCGCGCCTACAAACTAGCCACCCTGGCCTTCTCCCACCTCAGCATCGCCTTCAACCAGGACACGCACCCGGCCGTCAACGACGTGCTCTGGGCCTGCTCGCTCAGCCACTCCCTGGGCAAGAGCCAGCTCTCGGCCATCGTGCCCCTCATCATCCAGAGTGTGCAGTGCGCCCCCATGCTCTCCGACATCCTGCGCCGCTGGAGCCTGCCCCCGCCGGGCCTAGCCGCCCTCTCCGGCCGCCGCCACGCCGCCAAGCCCCCTGCCGCCCCCGGCCTGGACAAAGCCCCCCTGTGCCAACTGCTGGAGGCGGCCATCGCCGCCTACGTCAGCACCACCCACTCGCGCCTCACCCACATCAGCCCCCGGCACTACAGCGAGTTCATCGAGTTCCTCTGCAAGGCCCGCGAGACCTTCCTGCTGGCCCCCGACGGCCACCTGCAGTTCGGCCAGTTCCTAGACAACCTCAAACAGACCTACAAGGGCAAGAAGAAACTCATGCTCCTGGTGCGGGAGCGATTTGGCTAGGGGGGGGGCCACGGCCTGATCCTCTTCCCTCCCCCCTTAGGGTCTATGGGATTCAGCTGGGGAACCCCCACATCACTGCCCCCTGAGGGTGGGTTGGTTTGACGGGGGGGCCTCCTCTGACTGGGGGTCCCTGGGCTAGGATTTGGTCAATGGGGGAGGCCTCTGTACCCTTTTGAAGGACCCCCTTTCTCTCCAGTGTTTAATTTATAGTTGGGGGGCGGACTCATGGTGGGGTTGTAGGAGTCACAGATTTCAGTGTTACGGCAGGACGGCTGCCGCTACCGGCTGTCTGCCTTGAAGGAGCCGAGCCCGGGGGTCGGAGCTGGGCAGAAGCAGGTGGCGGTGGGGCCAGCCTGGGTTTGATGGGGTGGCTGGGGCCCCAATCCTAGGGCAGCAGGGGCCCGGGCTTGGCGGCAGCTGTGAGCTGGTGTGATTTTTAGCCAGCACCTTGGGGGCACTGCTGGTTTCCTGCTGCTCTTCAGTGAGGGGGGGGATCCGTAATTCTTGGAAAGAAGCCGTCTCCACCCCAGCTCTCCCAGAGTCAGTACCATTTTTGCCCATAACTTCCCTCTTGGGAATTTGAACCTGTGACAGCAGAAGCCCTGACCTGTCCTACCTCTTCCCCCCAGCCGTGAAGTGGGGGGAAGCAGGGCGTGGGCCCCATGCTCCGGCTCCTCCATCCCCCTGTGCCAATACCTGAGTTGTTTTCCCTGCTGGCATCTTGCAACGGCGAGGAGCCGAAGACTTAACCCCTGGGAGGGGCCTGGCCAGGCCCTCGGCTCCTTTAGCCCTACCCAGCCCCAGCCTTTCGAAGGGCTAAAGGACCCCTTCTGAGGCAGCTCCGGTCGCTGGCAGCCGCTGGCGAAGGCTGGAAGCCAGAGGGGACCTGGGTCTTTCTGCAGTGCCCATCCCCCTGGTCTCTGAGGGCTCTGCAGCGAGAAGGGCGTCGGACCAGCCGTCGTTCAGATCTGGGAGAGGCCAAGCTCCAGGGCTCGTTTGCCCTTAGTTCTAGCCTGACCGTTCCCGCGCTACCTCCCAAAAACATTGTTATGGAAATTTCCAGGAACGGGTGGCTCTGGCCCTGGTCCCTGTGCCCGGCACCTGCAACCTCTGTGGCTGCCTCTGTCCCAGCACGGGGCAGCCGGGCGAGGGGGACAAGCGCCTGCCTGCCCATCTGGTGCTCCTAGCCCCAAGCCGCTGGTCTGGTGGATTTCCTGCGGTTCTTTTCCAGCTGGTGGGGGTTCTTTCCAGGTGACTATTTAGGGACCAACCCCCCCTTATCTGGTCCTCTCTTACCCCCTCTTACCCCCACCCCCAGTATTTCTGCTCTAACCCCGGGGGGGAGGGAAGATGTAGATGAATCCAGGACCCAGTTGGGGGGGGCGGGGCGCTACATCAATCCCAGCAAAGAAGGGGGGGGGGCTGATCCAGCCTGTATTGCACCCCTGCGGGGCTGGGGGTGTGATCTGTTCTGCAGACACCCCCAAGTGAAGGATTCCTAATCTGGTCTCTCCCAGCGCAAGGCTCAGGGGGGCGGAAAGCTTTCCTGGTTCGTAGCAGTGCTCGTTTCATACCTCAACCCTCCCCCTGCTTCAGGCCAGAGCAAGACTAGGAGACTGGAGGGTTTTTTGGTTTTTTTCTACCCTGGTGGGGGGGGGGGGGGGGTAATTTCTCAGTCTCCGCCAGAGGGTGCCCTCCCCCCTCTCCAAAACTCCATTTTCCTCTGGCTAAATTCTACTCAGGAAAGACGCCCGGGCACGTTACAAACTCGATTATTGTGAAGATGAGATAATCTAAAAGAGATTAATATATATGAAGAGAGGGTCTGAGATGACCTGGGGGGAGGGGGGGGCTGTTTGATTTTGATGCTCCATGTCCCTTGAGAGCCGAGGAGGGGCAGACGATATTCTTCTATATTGCACAGCTCGGGTGAGGAGCCCTCCACACCTGGTTTGTTCCTTACCGGTCATTGTTGGTTTGTTTGTTGGTTTGTTTGTTTCCCTGCCTATATTACAAAAAACAACAAAAAAATCATGTAATTTTGTAATTTTTTTCTATTTATTGAATTGTTTATTGTATTGTATTTTTTGTAAAAGTTTTAACATTAAAAACACGACTTTTTTGGTTTCTTCTTGGTGCCAGCGGTGGGGGCGGTTGAGTCTTTTCACGCTGGAGGATGGGAATTGAGAAGAAGGGTTTTCTCTGGCGGAGGGGGACAAATGTGGAACAGCCTCTGCTGGGAGCAGCGGGGGCCAGGCTGCGCTTAGCCAAGGGGGCTGGTTACGCCCATGGCCGCCTGGCACCGGGACAAGGCCGTGCACACTAGGCCTGGCCCCGCTGCAGGGATCATTGGGCGGGGGAGTGCCGGCCTCCATATGAGGTGGGGGTGGTGAAGGAAACGGGGGGGCAAATTCAAAACTGATCAAAGGAAACACATTTTTCACCAATGTAGCATTAGCCTACGGCACCTGCTGCCACTTGAGCCGGGCATTGCCCTGACCCAGGCTGCGCTGGGGGGGGAGCATTGTGCTGGGGGGGGGGGTCACTAACAGGCGTGGTGCTAAAAAACTTAATTACCTGCCCCCGGGAGCACTGGACGAGGAAGCGACGTGACCAGGCAGAGCTGAGGATTAAGAACTAGGGTGTCGGAGACCCAATGACCTTCCCCCAGGACCATGCTTTGGGTGGAGGAGGTGGTCAGGACTCCTGGGTTCTATGCCGGGGGGGCTGAGAGTCAAGACTCCTGGGGTCTATCCCCAGCTCTGGGAGGGAAGTGGGGGTGGGGTTAGATCGGGGGTAGGAGAGTGGGAGTCAGGGTGCCTGGGTTCTATGCCCAGCTGTTGGGGTAGTGGTTAGATTGGGGTAGGGTGACCAGATGTCCCGATTTTATAGGGACAGTCCCAATTTTTGGGTCTTTTTCTTATATAGGCTCCTATTACCCCCCCACCCCTTGTCCCGATTTTTCACATTTGCTGTCTGGTCACCCTAGATTGGGGGGGTGGGGGGTCAGGACGCCTGGGTTCTGTGCCCAGCTGTGGGAGGACAGTGGGGGGGTTAGATGGAGGGTAGTGGTTAGATGGGGGGGTGGGGGGTCCGGACGCCTGGGTTCTGTGCCCAGCTGTGGGAGGACAGTGGGGGGGTTAGATGGAGGGTAGTGGTTAGATGGGGGGGTGGGGGGTCAGGACGCCTGGGTTCTGTGCCCAGCTGTGGGAGGACAGTGGGGGGTTAGATGGGGGGTGGGGTCAGGACGCCTGGGTTCTCTATGCCGGCCTGTGTAGCCTCCTGTGAGCTTGGCCGTGGCCGCCTCTGCCCAGTCCCGCTGCCGCCTGCGGCTCGTTCCCCGCGTGCCCCGCTAGGGGGCGCCCGCCGCCCACCGACCAGCCCGCGGGCGCCCGGCAGCGCCCAGCCCCGTGAGCTACGTGCGGCGGCGGCCGGGCTTCGCTCCGGGGCTGTTCTCGGAGCCTGCCCCGCCGGCCCCCTACGGGCTGGGAGCCGGGACTCTGCCCTTCCCACCCCATCCGGGCCCCGTGCCTCAGTTTCCCCTTCCGGCCCACGTGCGGCCGCTGCCGAGCCGGGGACGGGGCCAGAAACGCCACGAGGCGGCAGAAGGGTCACGTGACCGATTCCTGTGGCCGCATCACGGGGAGAAGCGTAACCCAGCGCGGCCGGCCCGTAATTACCGGGGGCCTGGGCTGTGGGCGGCGCAGCGCCCAGGGCAGGGGGATGGGCGCCGGGGGTGGGGGGGAGGGGAGTGTGGGGTGCCTGCGTGTGGCTGGGGGTGACCTCGAGCAACTCACGTCCTCATGCGCACGCATGCGCTGTGCCTCAGTTTCCCCATCTGTATAATGGAGCGCATGAGCCTGCCATTGGCTGCTGTGCGCGCGGGAGGGACTCGCTCACACCTGTGGCTGGGCAGCGCCTGGCGCAATGGGGCATCCGTCAGGGTCTGGGCCCTGCCCGGTGAGGGGGCCTGCATTCAGCTGGGCCTGCTCGGTGCTACCGTAATATACCTAATAATAGGCATTGGGCTCCCCCCGGCTGGGAAGCTGGATTAGATGGGGTAGGGGGGGTAGGGGGGCGCAGGCTGGGGCTGGCTCCAATGGGCCATTGGCTGGAGCGCCCCCCCCCCCCCCCCAGCCATGCCAGGGTGTAAGCGGGTTTTCCCCTGGTGGCTTTGCCTGGCTGGCCGGGGGGGGGGGGGCGGGGGGGGTTGCACTGGAGCGGCTCCGCCCAGGCAGATGCTGCTAGAACAGCGCTAAAGCAACCTGACCCAAACTGGCATGTGGGCGCCGGGGGGTGTGTGGGCGCCGGGGGGTGGGGGTGGGGGTGGGGGGGGGTGCTAGTAGGGCTGGGTCTGGTTTCGATGCAGGGAGGAAGCAGGCGATGTTGAGTTCTCCTCCCCCCCCCCATACACACCCCCAGACCCCCCCAAACTGGCTATTCCGGCCTTGTCTGTGCCGGGAGACTCCGGGGAACTTTTCACAGCCGGTAAAGTGAGACCGGGATTTACTGCTCAGCCAGTCGGACCTGCTGGAGACACAGGCCAGAGCGTCTAACCCAGAGGCCTGACTCCCCCCCCACACACACACGCCCTTCCTAGAGCTGGGAATAGCCCCCAGGCATCCAGGCCCATCCTACGCCAACACCCCCCCCCCCCCACACACACACACACGCCCTTCCTAGAGCTGGGAATAGCCCCCAGGCGTCCAGGCCCATCCTATGCCAACGCCCCCCCCCCCCCCCACACACACACACACGCCCTTCCTAGAGCTGGGAATAGCCCCCAGGCGTCCAGGCCCATCCTATGCCAACCCCCCCCCCCCCACACACACACACACGCTTCCTCCGTCGCCCAGGCCATGGGCCCTTGGCAAGCGCACGCGGTGACTGACTGGGATTTGAGACCGGGCGGGCGTGGGGGGCTGACCAGGCTCCAGGGCTATTTCCAGCTGACATTTCAGATCAAAGCGGCCCAGACAGACAACGACTTCCTGACAGGCCTTTAGCAAGGGCTGGAGAGTGACCCCCGCAGCCCCCCCACTCAGCTCCCCCAACCCACCAGCTGCTGAGGGGAGTGTGTCGTAGCTAATCCTTTGCACACGCTCAAACACCCCTTTATAACTGGGTGCCCCCCCCCCTGTGGGTGGGCGGGCTGGGGGAGGGGTGGTGGGAAAGGAACGCAGACGGCAGGAAGCGGATGGGTGCAGATGCACCGCGGAGGCCGCGGGGGACAGCTTTGGGAGGGATGGGACTTGAGTGGGCGCAGGGGTGTGGTGTCTAAGAGGCAGGATGCCTGGGTTCTAGCCCCAGCTGTGGGCATTGGGGCTAGTACTTAGAGCAGCGGGGCCTGAGTGTCTGGACACCTGGGTCCTAGTCCCAGTCCCAGCTCTGGGAGGGGCATGGAGTCAGGATGCCTGGAAGTCCCTTCCCCATGCCATGCCTCAGTTTCCCCTCTGTCCGTGGGGCTGTTACCTACTCCCAAGCAAAGTTCTCAGGCAGCACCAAGAGTGATTGAATTCAGGCTCCGGGCGTCTGCAAGTGCCCCCCACCCCCCGCCCCAGCCATACGCCCTCCAGGGATGGGGGGAGGGGAGCTGCGGTGCTGTGGCATTGGCTGGGGTCAGCTTTATAACGTGGGCACGTGTCCTGCATCAAACTCACTCCATGCAGGGCAGAGGGGGCAGCGACGAGCCAGGCAGGGCTCGTGAGCCTGGGACTTGGCCTGGCTTTGAACCAGCGGCAACGGGTTCCATACCCCGCTCCCCCAGCGAGCCACGGCGCCATGTGTTAGCGGGCGAGGCCACATGGTCACCTGCTCGCCTGGCATGTGCCCCCCACCCCCACATTGTCTCGACATCCTGTGTGTGAGCATTCCAGCCCTACCACCTCCTGCCTTGCGCGGGGGGCAGGCCAGACTGGTCTAGGCGCCAACCAGCCCGTGACTCAGAGTGGGTGGGATCGGATCCCCTTAATCCGCTAATTGCCCATGAGGCCTCGACTTGCTGAGAAACGTTCCTTTGCGCCGCACTGGGCCAGGAATTCGCCCATGGGGCTGTCCCAGAGGGACTGCGTGGGCCGGGGCTGAGCTGGGGGGGTGGGGACAGGGCTCAGCGTTGTGCATCTCAGTCAATGCAGCACCCTGTCCTGGCTTGTTTCACACGCCTGCAATCCCGGGCGTCACGTTGTTCAGCGTCAGAGCCCACGGGGAGTCGAGCACTCCTGCATTTGAGTGGTGGCCCCCCTGCCCCTAGTGCTTGCCAGCTGAGCGGGGGCAGAATCATCACCCCTGTTTTACAGAGGGGGAAATTGAGGCACCAAAGGGAGAGGTGTGTGACTTGGCCCCCCAAGGGCACGTGGTCAGTGTGTTAGCCACCGTATCCTTGCCTAATACCTGCTCTGCCTCCCTACATTTCCCTGTGTTTTCACGACGTGACTGATTTTTCCTTCACTTCCTGTCCTAAAGAGCTATGCAGCAGCGCAGCTCCCATGCCCCAGAGGTGGCCGCATCTCAGCGCTGGGTGAGCAATCCTTGTATAAAGAGCCCCCGTACCTCACCCCAGAGGTGCTGCATTTCAGTGCCAGGTGAGCACTCCTCCTGCAGCATGAAGTGACCCACTTTGAGCCCCCTCACATCCAATGGGTGCTGCCCGCCCCCTCTCTCTGTGTCACAATAGCCCTGTGGCTCCGCGTTCCCGTAAGAGACCACTCCAGGAAGCCTGTGGTTCTCCCAACCGTCTCCTCCGCTCAGGCTCCATGTGGAGGGTGGAGAAGGACAAGGCCACCGCAAATTTCCTCCCACCACTCAGGTTTCTTAACAGTGCTGCAAAGGAGGAACCGATACCCCCCTCCCCACCCCCTGCCGCTCCCGGCATGCAGGGCTGAGGCCGTACTGCTGGGCTGTGGCTTTGCTGTGGTGCTGAGGGCCTGCAGGGGGGCAGGTTGTGGGGGATATGGGAAACACCCCTCAGTTCCTTCTCGTTATCCTGGGCAGCTAGGAAGAGCAGGATGGCTGGCAAGCAATTCAAGTGCCACGCTGGGCCAGTGGCAGGTGGGTCTCTGGGGATCCCCAGCCATGCCCCTCCTCTGGGGATGTTCTTGTCGCCCGCCTCATCCGGCCCCTGGGCAGAGGGAACCCAGCCCTTCTGGGGCTCCTCTCCGCCCAGATCCATGGGAGAAGGTGGCAGTGGTGCTGGAGAAACACCCAACATGAGGGCTGGGGCCCCATGGGCGCAGCCTTCGGCCCAGCTGGACGGGCTGGAGCTCAGGTGGGGAATTGGCTTCCAAAACCACGCGGCTCGGCTGCACAGACGAGGTCTGCGCCCACCGCTCAGACTGGGTCAGCCCCCGGAGAGCCCGCGCGCGCCGGTGTCAGCGTGTTCTCCAGAACCTCAGCTTTCCTCACGAAAGAAAGGACAGGAAGAAGCCTCCCGCTGCGCCGCTTGTGGAGCCGACCTCAGAAAGGCCCCCAGGTCTGCCTGAGTTTGCAGAGAGCCTGAGCCTGGCCCAGAGAGGTGGGACCTGCCGCCTTCAGCTCAGGGAGGGGTGGACTCAGAGGTTCATTTAAATGGCCACGTCGTTAATTCTTTCATCCCTGCTGGGCACCTGGGTTAGCATTGATTCAGAGGGGAGAGCACCCAGATTGAGCCCCCTCCCCCCCCCCCGCAGCACAGCGCCCCCTAGCGCCACCCTGGGGCCCGGCCCTGGCTGCCAGGGGAGAGCGCCCCCACAGCTTTGGCTTGGGCAGTGTTCTGCTAAGGCCGTGGGGGTGGTGAGCCGTGTGCTGAGCTCTGAGCAGGGGCCGTCGCAGCCACGCGGGGGCCAGCTGGGTCTCATCCCCCTGACAGCAGAGAGCCCCCAGTGTTTGTAATAACGTGAGTGTCCCTGTAAACACCAACCCTCCGGCCCCGGCTGCCTGGCAGGGAGGGGAACTCCCCCCCGCCCCAGTTAAATTCTGCGGCTGGCTGGGCGGTCGGGCCGTGAGCCCTTCCCCCAAGCTCTGCTGAACAAAGAAACAGGGCAGAACTGGGACAGAACCCAGGTGGCCTGACTCCCATCCCCCACCCCCTCCGTTCTAACCACTAGACCCTACTCCCCTTCCTAAGATGGGACCAGAAGCCAGGACTCCCATCCGCCACCCCCTCCGTTCTAACCACTAGGCCCTACCCCCTCCTGGGATCAGAACCAGGAGTCCTGGCTCCCAGCCCCTCCCCACCCAACCCACGAGGTCACATGACACTTCCACCACTCCCCCCCCCCCGGCCCTCGCCCCCCCAGGACCTCCCGCAAGAAAAGAAATGGGTCGGAAGCTCTGACTGGTCACCAGCGTTTATTCCGGGAGCACCCGGCTGGGCTCAAAGCTTCTTAGCTTTCCCCAGTGCAGACAGCAACATAAAGCCACATACCCGCCCCCACCACAGGGGGCGCTCCGGGCACTTCACCCCACTGACGCCAATTCCATGGGGTCGCCCAGGCATACTGGGAGCAACAGCGGAGTGGAAGGAAGGAATGGGGAAGGCGCAGAGGAGGTGGAAGGAGGGAATGGGGAAGGCAGAGAGGAGATGGAAAGAGGGAATGGGGAAGGCAGAGAGGAGGAGTGGAAGGAGGGAATGGGGAAGGCAGAGAGGAGATGGAAAGAGGGAATGGGGAAGGCAGAGAGGAGGAGTGGAAGGAGGGAATGGGGAAGGTGCAGAGGAGGTGGAAGGAGGGAATGGGGAAGGCGCGGAGGAGGAGTGGAAGGAGGGAATGGGGAAGGCGCAGAGGAGGTGGAAGGAGGGAATGGGGAAGGCGCAGAGGAGTGGAAGGAGGGAATGGGGAAGGTGCAGAGGAGGTGGAAGGAGGGAATGGGGAAGGCACAGAGGAGGAGTGGAAGGAGGGAATGGGGAAGGTGCAGAGGAAGTGGAAGGAAGGAATGGGGAAGGCACAGAGGAGGAGTGGAAGGAGGGAATGGGGAAGGCACAGAGGAGGTGGAAGGAGGGAATGGGGAAGGCGCAGAGGAGGAGTGGAAGGAGGGAATGGGGAAGGCACAGAGGAGGTGGAAGGAGGGAATGGGGAAGGCGCAGAGGAGGAGTGGAAGGAGGGAATGGGGAAGGCGTAGGGGAGGAGTGGGAACTGGGGTGGGGCCCAGGATTCCCCCACCCTTGGCTGTGGAGGAATCAGCTGGTGCCGGTGATCTCCCCCGAGGCTCGGGGCTCCCTGTGCTGTGCTGGGGCAGCGGGGGCCCCTCTCCCGGCAGCGCGGGCCCCTCTCCCGGCAGCGCGGGCCCCTCTCCCGGCAGCGGGGGCTCTGGCCGGCGCGAGGCTGGAGCCCGACTCCTGTTCCTGCTGAACTGAGCCAGTTTAAGCAAAGCGACTGAGTATCAGCTCAGTAGGCACGGGAGGCAGAGCCCGGGAGCGCGGCAGGGCCCCCAGGGGACAGCAGCCGGCTGGGAACGGAACCCAGGAGTCCTGCCCCCGCCCCCCCCCCGTGCTAAGCACCTGGGGACCCCTCCGGGCGGTTCCGAGCCCCAGGGAACGGACCCCGGGGGCGGAACTTAGCCACTGTGAACACGATACGGATGCGAACTCTGTTCACAGGTGAGCTAAGCCCTGCACCCCGGTATCGGGCGGGCGCTGGGCAGCGCTGGGGGGGATTGGCTCCACCCCCCCCAGCCTCAGCTCCCTCCCCAGCTTCTGCTCCCGCCCTTCCCACAGCTCCTCCTCCTTTGCCCTGGACCCCGCTGCTTGCCCTCAGCGCCCCGTCCCGGCCCCGAATCCCCCATACCTGGCGCTGAGCTGCGTTACCGTGACGGGGGCTCGGATCCTCTTCATCTCTGGGCCCATGCAGCTGGCGGCAGAGGGCGGTGCCCCCCCTTAGCCAGTCGGTCTCCTGGGCGCTGTGGCCCGCCGCCCGTTGGAAATCCTGGCAATGTGATTTTGGGTGGTAGGATAAAAATCGCATCACCAGGAACCCCAGCTGGCAGGGGCAGGAGAAGCCGGCATGGCTGCTGTCCCCGCTGGGTGGGAGAGGCTGGGGGGACCCCACACCCCATCCAGCTGCTGAAAAGACAAGAGAGGAAGGAGTCAGCATCTGGGGAGGTGTCCTGGAGTCTCTGGTCAACATTACGCTGGCACCCGTGATTGCGGAGCGAAGAGCAGGTCAGATACACAGCTCCATCCCCAGCACTGCGCCCTATGCTCAGCTGCAGTCACCTCTGGGGTGGGGCACGGGGACTGTTCATACAGGGATCCCGCGCCCAGAGCTGAGATGCAGCTGCCTCTGGGGTGGGGGCATTTTATACAGGGATCCCTCGCCTGGCACACCTCCATGCAGCACAGCGCCCCCTAGTGCAGCACTGACAGCGAGGCGCATGCCTGCTCCTTACAGCTTAAACTCAGGGGAAACAGCCCTCTGCGAACCCCTTCGGACAGGGGGCCTCCCCGCGCCGGCTGCAGACGGGCCTGGGGACAAGGCCGGTGAACACTGGCCATTCGCTACCTCCAGGGGCCATGGGGGCCAAGGCTGCTCCGACTTATGCCTGGAGCTGGCAAGATCCCCCAGGATACTGGGAGCAAAAGGGTGGCTCCAAGTTTCTCCCTCCTCATCTCCTCCTGCCTCAACCTTGGGAACGGACTCGCTGCCAATCAGGCCCCAGGCCAGGGTTTGCATCTCTCTTGGCTGGGAAATTGCCCCCCTCCCTAACAGGGGCGCAGACCCAATGCCCCCACTGCAGTGCCTGACATGCTGAATGTCCTTAGGGCTGGGGGGCGGGGAGAGGGGAGATCAAGGAGGGGAAAGAGGAGGATGCTTCTGGTTTTCATTCAAGCAGCTGTGAAATCTGGCTGGGTCCTGCACCAGCTGGGCCTCTGAGCCTCCGCAGCAGAAGGGGGGGCTGTGTCTGAGCGTCCTGGGGTGGGGCGGGAGGATCTCGGACACCAGGCAGCCCCAGGGAGGCGGGAAACGGCCAGGGCCTGCTAGAGTGGGAGGGGGCTCGAAGGAGCCCCGACCCAGCTGTCCCGGATTGCGAGGCCAGAGAGCAGCGAGTGCTGCAGGCCTGGGGCACGGGGCGCTGCTGCACCACGGCTCTCCGGCAGCTTGCAGGTGACTGGACCGGGCTTCCTCGTAGGCACACACGTCACTCACACCTGTGCTTCGTGACATGCACACGCATACAGAAACCGCACCCACGCCAATCCTGCCGCCCCCCAGGCAGATCCCAGCCGCCCCCACGCTCATCACACTGCCCCAGCCGCATCCAGCCAAACCCGCCGCCCCCCAGAGAGATCCCATCCGCTCCCAAGCTCATCACACTGCCCCACACACACCCACGCCAAACCCGCCTCGC
Source organism: Chrysemys picta bellii (assembly GCF_011386835.1). Taxonomy (NCBI): domain Eukaryota; kingdom Metazoa; phylum Chordata; order Testudines; family Emydidae; genus Chrysemys; species Chrysemys picta. The sequence goes on along the minus strand of NC_088812.1, from coordinate 2,501,085 downwards.
CCCAGGCAGCTCCCAGCCGCCCCCACGCTCATCACACTGCCCCACACACACCCACGCCAAACCTGCCACCCCCCAGGGAGATCCCAGCCGCTCCCACGCTCATCACACTGCCCCAGGCGCACCCAGCCAAACCCGCCCGCCCCCAGAGAGATCCCAGCCGCCCCCACGCTCATCACACTGCCCCACACACACCCACGCCAAACCTGCCACCCCCCAGGGAGATCCCAGCCGCTCCCACGCTCATCACACTGCCCCAGGCGCACCCAGCCAAACCCGCCCGCCCCCAGAGAGATCCCAGCCGCCCCCACGCTCATCACACTGCCCCACACACACCCACGCCAAACCTGCCACCCCCCAGGGAGATCCCAGTCGCCCCCACGCTCATCACACTGCCCCAGGCGCATCCAGCCAAACCCGCCCGCCCCAGGCAGATCCCAGCCGCCCCCACACTCATCACACTGCCCCAGGCGCATCCAGCTAAACCCGCCCCGCCCCAGGGAGATCCCAGCCGCCCCCACGCTCATCACACTGCCCCACACACACCCACGCCAAACCCGCCGACCCCCAGGGAGATCCCAGCCGCCCCCACGCTCATCACACTGCCCCAGGCGCATCCAGCCAAACCCGCCGCCCCCCAGGCAGATCCCAGCCGCCCCCACGCTCATCACACTGCCCCACACACACCCAGCCAAACCTGCCGCCCCCCAGGCAGATCCCAGCCGCCCCCACGCTCATCACACTGCCCCAGGCGCACCCATGCCAAACCCGCCGCCCCCCAGGGAGATCCCAGCCGCCCCCACGCTCATCACACTGCCCCACGCGCATCCAGCCAAACCCGCCGCCCCCCCCGGGCAGATCCCAGCCGCCCCCACGCTCATCACACTGCCCCAGGCGCACCCAGCCAAACCCGCCGACCCCCAGGCAGATCCCAGCCGCCCCCACGCTCATCACACTGCCCCAGGCGCATCCAGCCAAACCCGCCCGCCCCCAGAGAGATCCCAGCCGCCCCCACGCTCATCACACTGCCCCACGCGCATCCAGCCAAACCCGCCGCCCCCCAGGCAGATCCCAGCCGCCCCCACACTCATCACACTGCCCCACGCGCATCCAGCTAAACCCACCGACCCCCAGGCAGATCCCAGCCGCCCCCACGCTCATCACACTGCCCCAGGCGCACCCACGCCAATCCTGCCGCCCCCCAGGCAGATCCCAGCCGCCCCCACGCTCATCACACTGCCCCACACACACCCAGCCAAACCCGCCCCCCCCCAGGGAGATCCCAGCCGCCCCCACGCTCATCACACTGCCCCACACACACCCAGCCAAACCCGCCCCCCCCCCCAGGGAGATCCCAGCCACCCCCACGCTCATCACACTGCCCCAGGCGCATCCAGCCAAACCCGCCCCGCCCCAGGCAGCTCCCAGCCGCAAACGCAGAAATCACACCCACACTCACTCACACGGGCACACCCACTCAAACCCGCGCTTCGTCTTGCACACACACAGTGTCGCACGCACGCTCTCACACACGGCCCCGTGGCCAGGGAGGAGCGCCATGGCCAGTGGGAGTGGGGGGCTGGCGTGCACAGCGGGTACAGACGCTGAGCAGAGGGAATGGGCAGTGGGGACAGTGCCCCTTCCCCGCTGAAGACCCGGCTAGCCCCACGACCCGGCTGGGCCGGGCGCCAAGGGGAAGTTCGCAGTTGTGCCCACCGTGAGGAAGTGACTTTGCGCCTGCTGCGCTGGGCTGACGCTGTTTCCTAGAAGCCGGCGCCCGCCCGTCAAACCACAAGCCCATCCCCCTCCGCCCGGCAGCGCTGCGGGCTTAACCCTTTCCTCCTCCGTGCCCAGCCACATTGCCCATCATCCTGCGTTCCCATCCCCCAGCGCACGCCTTCAGCCACGCAAATCCACAGCCTGGTCTTGTCTCAGCTGGGGGTGGGGAAGAAATGGCCCAGTGGCAAGTCCTTCTGTCCCAAAGCCTTTTACAGTCTGTACATGGAGAACACGCACCCGTCACAGAAACGCAGCCACCTCTGGGGTGTGGCGCGGCGCGGGGGCTGTTCACATAGGGATCCCTTGCCCCCGGGCTGAGATGCAGCTGCCTCTGGGGTAGGGCGTGGCAGCTGTTTTCATCACAACACAGCAATGCTGCCTGGGGATTGCTCATCCCACCCTGGGGCAGCTGTTTCCCTGTTCCTGGTGCCTACGGAGACAGGAGGCAACGATTTGCTACATGGGGGAGCTGGGTGCAAGTCCCAGTCTCAGCTACTCAGCCCCCAGGCAGCTCAGGCCCCAGGCAGCAGCCCTCTCAGCATCGCTCCCCGCCCCCCCCATGGCTAGTTAGAGGAGCGGCACTGGCTGCCAATCACTGGGGCATCTCAAAGGCCAGTGGGTGTGATCTGGGGGGAGCAGGGCTGCAGTACCAGGGACTCACCAGCCGAACAGGGACACGGACACTGTCTGGAGGAGCAGGGGGTGCCCCGTCTCTTCTGGGTTCACCGCGTCAGGTCAGGTCCCTCTCTGAAATCTCCCAGGGGGCAGATCCACCTACACCTGCTGGGAGGAAGGGAAGGCAAGGTGAGCGGCTGCCCATCTGATCAGTGACTCTCCCCTGCCCCCTCATCCAATCAGAGACCCCCACCTGATCAGAGACCCCCCCCCGCTCCATCCAATCAGAGACCCCCCCACCTGATCAGAGACCCCCCCGCTCCATCCAATCAGAGACCCCCACCTGATCAGAGACCCCCCCGCTCCATCCAATCAGAGACCCCCCCCACCTGATCAGAGACCCCCCCCGCTCCATCCAATCAGAGACCCCCCCCCACCTGATCAGAGACCCCCCCGCTCCATCCAATCAGAGAACCCCTCCCGATCAGAGACCTCTCTCCTGCTCCATCCAATAAGAGACCCCCATCCAATCTGAGAACCCCCTCCTGCTCCAATGGGAGAGCCCCATCAGATCAGAGAACCCTCCTGCTCCATCCAGAGACCCCATCCAATCAGAGACCCCCACCTGATCAGAGACCCCCCCGCTCCATCCAATCAGAGACCCCCCCACCTGATCAGAGACCCCCCCCGCTCCATCCAATCAGAGACCCTTCCACCTGATCAGAGACCCCCCCCGCTCCATCCAATCAGAGAACCCCCCTGATCAGAGACCTCTCTCCTGCTCCATCCAATCAGAGACCCCTCCACCTGATCAGAGACCCCCCCCCCCGCTCCATCCAATCAGAGAACCCCCCTGATCAGAGACCTCTCTCCTGCTCCATCCAATAAGAGACCCCCCTCCAATCCGAGAACCCCCTCCTGCTCCAATGGGAGAGCCCCATCAGATCAGAGAACCCTCCTGCTCCATCCAGAGACCCCATCCAACCAGAGACCCCCCCCCCCCGATCAGAGACCTCTCTGCTGCTCCATCCAATCAGAGACCCCCATCTGAACAGAGACCCCTCCTGCTCCATCCAATCAGACACCCCATCTGATCAGCACCCCCCCCACACACATCATCCCAAGCCCCCTCACCTAAACCCCAGCCTCCTTGGGAAGATTCCCCTGGAGCTGAGTCTGCTCTGAGACCAGGAGCTCTGGGAGCCACCCCCTGGACTCAGCCCTCCCCTTCCCCTCTCGCCCCAGGACTGCCGGCCTCTTGATTCTGGAGCAGTTAAAGATGCCCCTAAAAATAGATTTTAGAAAGCACTGAGATTAAGTGGCAGCTCCGGAAACCCTGTCTCAGCAGGGTGGGGCCCTGGGCGTTCGGCTGTTTCCAGCCATCCTGTCAGACCTAGTTTATATTCGTATGTATCAACAATACGAGCTCCTGGGGCCCCTCCCAGCTGGGCCTGCGATGGACCTGACCGGGCCCTGAGCTCCCTCGAGCCCGGACCGGCACCCAAGCCCAGCGCTGGGGCCTCCTCTTCCCCCGCGGCTCTCTGCTCTAGAGTCCTGGTCTGCGCCAAATGCTGCCTGGCTGCAGAGAAGGATGAATGGGAAACTGAGAAGAGGGAAGGTCAGAGTAGGGCAGGCCTGGCTGTCTCTGTTCAGGAGGCCCAGGACGGGGATAGCAGGGGGCTGCGGTCGGGAGTGAGGGGCACTGGCAGAGGGGGGGCTGTGGGAGCCCAGGGCAGGGCTAGCAGGGGGCTGCAGTCGGGAGTGAGGGGCACTGGCAGAGGGGGGGCTGTGGGAGTCCAGGGCAGGGCTAGCAGGGGGCTGCGGGTTGGGAGTGAGGGGCACTGGCAGAGGGGGGGCTGTGGGAGCCCAGGGCAGGGCTAGCAGGGGGCTGCGGGTTGGGAGTGAGGGGCACTGGCAGAGGGGGGGCTGTGGGAGCCCAGGGCAGGGCTAGCAGGGGGCTGCGGTCGGGAGTGAGGGGCACTGGCAGAGGGGGGGCTGTGGGAGCCCAGGGCAGGGCTAGCAGGGGCTGCGGGTTGGGAGTGAGGGGCACTGGCAGAGGGGGGACTGTGGGAGCCCAGGGCAGGGCTAGCAGGGGGCTGTGGGTTGGGAGTGAGGGGCACTGGCAGAGGGGGGGCTGTGGGAGCCCAGGGCAGGGCTAGCAGGGGGCTGTGGGTTGGGAGTGAGGGGCACTGGCAGAGGGGGTGCTGTGGGAGCCCAGGGCAGGGCTAGCAGGGGGCTGCGGGTTGGGAGTGAGGGGCACTGGCAGAGGGGGGGCTGTGGGAGCCCAGGGCAGGGCTAGCAGGGGCTGCGGGTTGGGAGTGAGGGGCACTGGCAGAGGGGGGGCTGTGGGAGCCCAGGGCAGGGCTAGCAGGGGGCTGCAGTCGGGAGTGGGGGGCACTGGCAGAGGGGAGGCTGTGGGAGCCCAGGGCAGGGCTAGCAGGGGGCTGTGGGTTGCGAGTGTGTTTGGGGTGTCCGGGGGTGGAATAATGGGGAGCTGGGGGTCAGGAATGAGGGGCATCTGTGACTCAACAGCTGAGCATCAGAACAGTGACTCAATCCTACAACGATGGTGCATCGAAAATGCCTGTAAGAGCAGGGCGCACCGATTCCATTGCTAATAGAACCCAGGCGTCCTGGCTTCCAGCCCTGCCCCCAACTAGGCCACGCTGCCAGGCCCACATCCTTCACCTGCCTGACCTCCCTCAGCCCAGGGTCGGCTGTGGGGTGCCTCTCTCTTCCTGACCACATGGCCAGAGGTGAGCATGCTGGCGGGAACACCTTTCGCTCAGCCTGGGCCGCCCCAGAGCATGTGACATCTAGGGTCAAACTAGGGGTATCTCAAAGGCCAGTGGGTGTGACCTGGGCGGGCTGCAATAACAGGGACTCCCCAGCTGAACAGGGACATGGACAGCTAGTAACTAATGATCCCTACAGAGGGGAACACAGCAGGATCCGGCCTCAGCTTTCTGGCATTTAGAACAGCCTGGCTCCATGTCTGGGCTCCTAGGTGCTACCGTAAAACACCTAATACATAATGTACAGCACCCAGCACAATGGGGTCCTGGGCTATGTCTGGGCTCCTTGGTGCTACCGTAAAACACCTAATAATGAATCAGAAAGGTGGCACTCTTGCGCCAGCCGCCCTGGGACATTTCAGCACAGACCCCTGTCTGAGTTAAGAAGGAGCTCCTTCCCCACAGGACCGGTCACATGCCCCTGCCAGAACCCAGCTGGCTTCCATCCCCTCGCGGGGTTATTTTCTATCGATCATCTGCTATCGATCTGTTACATGGGCCTTGCCAGTGGTCGGTTTTATAGCCATTACAATGGTGCTGGAGACCCTAACCGAGAACTTGGTTCCCATTATGCCAGGCGCTGCATCGATGCCCCCGTTCTGTGGGGTGGGAGACAGTGGGAGGCAGTCTCTGCCCCACAGAGTTTACAATCTAAAGTCCCCCAAGGTGGGAGAAAACGGAGGCCCCGCTCACCCAGCTTCCCACGCGGGTGTCCTGTCTCCCCCTACGCTGCGCTACCCACTAGACCACACTATTGCATTCCGATGGCTTTGTCTTGTTTTAAACCCAAACTCACACGGATCAGATTTCCCAACTGGCATCCAATTCTAGGGGGCGTGAAGAGGAAACCAGCCCCGAGGGCGCAGCAGTGAATCCATAATACCCAAAGTGCAGCGCCCACTGGGGTCATGGTGTTAGCGCGTCAACCAGCCAGGAAGCAGAAACAGCTCCATGTGACCAATGAACAGCTATTCGAACATGGGAGCAACGCACCATTAGCCCTACTTCGAATGGCGAACAAATTCGTAAATGTCGGCGCTGAGGGAGAATGGATCGAATGTTGCTTGGAAGAGGTTATACCGGGAAAACGTTACTCCCTCTCAAACAATGGCCTTTAACTAGGCTTCAGGGATAGATCTGGGAACAGGAAGACGCTCCAATACGTTATTTAAGCTCTTTCAGAAACATTTGCCATCACTTCCCTGGGGCTGGAAAATATCAGATCGTTTTGTGTGTTTTCCAACCATCTCCGGGGGTTCTGGAGAAAAACAATGTAAACTGAGAAACAATGAAATAATAACAATAGTTTAAAATGACCAAATTCTCCACAATTCAGAGCATTCTTTTCCACCACTTGGAAATTGGTGATTCCTTTAAAAGGAAAACAGCAGGAAAAGAATGCCCAGAATTAATTACATTTCATGTAAAAAAGCCTTTTTATAGCAACTTTCAGCCTGTATAATTTAGTAAGCGGCATGCTGAATATAATTTTTTTCACCAATCACAAGAAGTGATAAAGCATCTGTATCCGATCGAAAACGCGAGGGGTCAGAACGTGATTAGCGGTGTCAGACTTTGGACAACAGGATATTTTACAAAAGCTGCCATCACCCAAAAGATGCATCTCCAGCAGCCCTGGGTCCCCTGGGTCCCGCTGGGCCCTGGATTTGCTTACCGAGAGGGCCCCTTGCCGAGTGCCCACGCACCACTGACTCCCTGCTGGCTTTCCCAGGGAGATTTCGCCCATTCAAGTACCAGCCAGTCCTGCCTCTGCTTGAACGTGTGCGAAGTGAGCTCATCACAAGCACAGGTGCTGCTACCGCAGGCAGGTGACTAAGCGCCGCCAACTTGGATTCAAGGGGTGGGGATTTAGGCAGTTCCATATGGAGCCAATTCATCTCAAGCTGGTTTAAAATTGAACTTCAAGGGGGTCCTTCCTCCTGGCTGGAATTTCCCCGGGGACTCCTGGGTTCTACCCCCTGCTCGACCATGGACTTGCTTCCCTTCTCGGTATTTGAAAAATATGACAATACCTAGCACTTTCCAACCCCAGAGCTCACAGTGTTTTACAAGGGAGCTCACTGTCATCACCCCCATCCTACACATGGGGAAACTGAGGCACGACGCGGGGCAGTCACGTGCCCAAGGGACCCAGCAGGCCAGTGGTGAGGCCGGTAATAGAACCCAGCACTAGGGATTATTACTCTTCAAGTCCGGATTTCCCAGGGTCTCAAGGGCCGTTTATCCCCAAAAACCCGGCTGCTGTCTTAGCGCCTGAATGAGGTTTGGATTTCCCAGTCGCAGCCCAGGCCCCGTGAGGGCTGTGTCTCCTATGGCCACATTTTCCTCAGCCCCTGAGATTGTTGAGCCATCTTGGAACAATCTGTCCCCAAGTAACAACGGTTACAATTAGAGCTTCAATTTGTCCAGCAGTACCCCTCCCCCCAATCCCGTCAAATGGCCACAGACAGAAACGCTCATGGAGGGAGAACGACCCCCGAGGAGGATAAAACAGCTCCAAGGGACGATGGGCAATGAGATGGGGAGCCGGGTGGGGAGAGGAGTGGCCTTGCCGATTCTCATGCTATGGGGTGTTTTACTTCAAGCCCCAGCTCCTGGAGTCATGTGCTAATCCAGGGCTAGGCAACGTATGTCACGCGTGCCGAAGGCGGCACGCGAGCTGATTTTCAGTGGCACTCACACTGCCCGGGTCCTGGCCACCGGTCCGGGGGGCTCTGCATTTTAATTTAATTTTAAATGAAGCTTCTTAAACATTTAAAAAAAACTTATTTACTTTACATACAACAATAGCTTAGTTCTATATTATAGACTTGTAGAAAGAGACCTTCTAAAAACGTTCAAATGCATTACTAGCACGAGAAACCTTAAATCAGAGTGAATAAATGAAGACTCGGCCCAGCACGTCTGAAAGATTGCCGACCCCTGTGCTAATCTCAGCTTTCATTTAAAAACTGTTTATTGTTTGTGTTACAGCGATGGGGAAGGAGCGGAGAAACGTCTGGGGAGCTGGCTCCAGGGCTCAGAAACCCACCCACGCGGCACGCTGGCATTTCTCTTTTGTTCTCCAAAATCTCCGTTTTAATTTTTTTTTAAAAAGCAGTAGTCGTGGTCACAAAGAAAACCTCAGGAACGTGACTCAAGTGGAAGCAATGTCTGCCCGAGTCTGCCGAGAGCCTGGAATGGGAGCTCGGAGAGATGTGAACTGCCCCATTCCACTCAGGGAGAGGGGAACGCCGATGCCACAGTGCTAAAAGTCAACAACTGCTCACTATTTCGTCCCTCCTGTAAGGGAGGCTGGCAGATCGGCCCCGTTCACTGAGAACCACCTCTCATTTTGGTGCTAGCAGTGGGTGTCATTTGGGAGATGCCACCGCTGACTTCTTTTCTCCAGGCAGGAAAGACCTCAGCTCACGGACGAGTTCAAGCCCCACCGAGGAACAGCCCGTGGAGTAGGATCATATCCCAATATCTGTGCAATCTACCGTGATCAGCACCTCGTTTTGACAACTTGCGTTTAGAGGAGTTCGCTTCCCCCATCCCATCTCTCCATGCCACAATGGGGAGCATCTGGGCGCTCTATGGGCCCCGAACAGCTTCACCATCATGATTCAGAGCAGAGAAGCCTGGCGTTCAAGCCCCACCAGAGGTGGGGGGGTTACGGCTGGGCTGCAGGCTTCCCGCAGGGTGGGGGACACAGGATTTCAAGGTCTGGGAGGTTGCTGGATTAAAATCCACAGAGGGTTTTCAGCTGTGGTCCAGCAGGAGCTGTGAAATTTACTCCCATGAAGAGGGATTTCACCCAGGGCGATTGGCTGCAATTTCAGTGCCCTGGAGTGACTTGGCTCTTGATGGGGAAGGAGATGATCAGCGGGTGGGTGGGGAGGGGACCAGCGTGGTTTTGAGCTGAGAGCGCAGATGGAAAGTAGCAGAGTGCAAGGGGGGTTGGACTGGATCCGACATCCCCTTTCAGCTCCCAGATGAAACTGGGCTCCTGCCGGTTGCGTGCAAAGCACTTGCAAATAAAAACCAGCTATTTTCTGCTTCTGCTCTTTGGAAGGTGCTAGTCACAAGCGGGGGTGGGGAAGAGAGCGAATCCTGCTGTATAAATAGGGGAAGCGTCCCAGAGTCAGAGAGAAGAGTGAGACATGCACAGACAGACACAGAGAGGGAGAGCGCCTTTCTTGTCCTGCCAGAGGTGAAAAGAAATTGCCTTCCCCCAACTACGCCCCAGAGCCAACCTGCTCTATTTACACCCATCACCCTGATCGCTAGTCCCTGAGCAAATTCAAACCCCATGCAAGGAAATCCTTTTCTCCCCCGACGCACTCCTGGAATGTGGAACTCCCTGCAACAGGATGGCCCTGAAGCCAAGAACTCAGCCAGGTTCAAAGAGGGACTGGCGATAGAAATGGAGGGTAAGGTTAACCAGGATTATAAGAGTTAATGCAAGCCGGCCTTTTGGAAGGGAGGTTTAACCTCATGCTTCAGGATTAAAGCCAGTCTGGAAGTATCAGGGATTGTTCTGTGTCTGTACAGCGCCTGGCACAACGGGGTCCTTCTCTGGGACGGGCTGCTCCTAGGCACTACCGTAATACCCCTACTAAAGAACAATATATTAGCATGTCCCTTCCACTGGTTCTGGCCACTGTCAGAAACAGGATACTGGGCAAACGGGCCTGAGAATTCCTCGTCTGGGGTTAAACAGCCTCGAAGTGGGAGATCTAGGGATAGATCCAAGAGTTCTGGTTCACACTAGCCCCACTCACCTCCCCAGTGCTCAGAATCCTGGTTCACACTAGCCCAGTCACCGCCCCAGTGCTCGGAATCCTGGTTCACACTAGCCCACTCACCGCCCCAGCGCTCGGAATCCTGGTTCACACTAGCCCACTCACCACTCCAGTGCTCGGAATCCTGGTTCACACTAGCCCAGTCACCTCCCCAGCGCTCGGAATCCTGGTTCACACTAGCCCACTCACCTCCCCGGCGCTCGGAATCCTGGTTCACAGTAGCCCAGTCACCGCCACAGCGCTCGGAATCCTGGTTCACACTAGCCCAGTCACCGCCCCAGCGCTCGGAATCCTGGTTCACACTAGCCCACTCACCACTCCAGTGCTCGGAATCCTGGTTCACACTAGCCCAGTCACCTCCCCAGCGCTCGGAATCCTGGTTCACACTAGCCCACTCACCTCCCCAGCGCTCGGAATCCTGGTTCACACTAGCCCAGTCACCGCCCCAGTGCTCGGAATCCTGGTTCACACTAGCCCAGTCGCCGCCCCAGTGCTCGGAATCCCGGTTCACACTAGCCCACTCACCTCCCCAGTGCTCGGAATCCCGGTTCACACTAGACGACTCACCTCCCCAGCGCTCGGAATCCTGGTTCACACTAGCCCAGTCACCGCCCCAGTGCTCGGAATCCTGGTTCACACTAGCCCAGTCACCTCCCCAGTGCTCGGAATCCTGGTTCACACTAGCCCAGTCGCCGCCCCAGCGCTCGGAATCCTGGTTCACACTAGCCCAGTCACCTCCCCAGTGCTCGGAATCCTGGTTCACACTAGCCCAGTCACCTCCCCAGCGCTCGGAATCCTGGTTCACACTAGCCCACTCACCTCCCCAGCGCTCGGAATCCTGGTTCACACTAGCCCAGTCACCGCCCCAGCGCTCGGAATCCTGGTTCACACTAGCCCACTCACCGCTCCAGTGCTCGGAATCCTGGTTCACACTAGCCCACTCACCGCCCCAGCGCTCGGAATCCTGGTTCACACTAGCCCAGTCACCGCCCCAGCGCTCGGAATCCTGGTTCACACTAGCCCAGTCACCGCCCCAGCGCTCGGAATCCTGGTTCACACTAGCCCAGTCACCTCCCCAGCGCTCGGAATCCTGGTTCACACTAGCCCAGTCACCGCCCCAGCGCTTGGAATCCTGGTTCACACTAGCCCACTCACCTCCCCAGCACTGGGGCCAGACTCCGGAGCCCTGATTCTCAGTCCCCTATTCCCTGCTGTGGGTGGGAGCAAACCCAGCGGCCTCCAGTCAGTGCACATGGGGTCTGCGATTTATACTCTTAAGGGATCTGGTGCCTTCAATTCCTCCCCTCTGATCCCAGCGGGGATCCAGCCTCTGTATCCTCTGCTCCAGCTTCTGTCGGGAAAACAGCCTCTCCATAGGCTGGCGGTGCTGGCAGGGCTGGGACCATGAGCGGCAGGTGCTCCCCAAGCGCTGGCAAAACCCTGCCAGCTGGGCTCCTTGCACCTCCACACTGCTGGGCACCACACTAGCTGCTGTGCGGGGGAAATACTTGTGGGCAGAGCTGCCAGCCATGGGGGCTTGAGCTCTATTCCTGGTTCTGGGAGGGGAGTGGGATCTAATGGTTAGAGTGGGGGAGCTGGGAGTCAGGACTCCTGGGTTCTACCCCTGGCTTGGAAGCTCTTACCCAACTGCACAGCCCCATGATGTGTCGATCAGAACACCCCTCTCCTCGGGTGCCCACATAGGGGGAGGGCAGCACACCGCTGAGATAGCTGGTATTTCTGGATCTCCCTGCGCTGGCCTGCTTTCCCAGGCCCGCATGTGCCTTCACACAGCCGCCGAGTCAGGCCGGGTCATAGCCTGACGGCTCCCTCCGGGCCCCAGCGTGTCTATATCGGGGCCGCCCCTTGTACGGTACTAACGGAGCCCTAGTAAAAATAACCGCAAGCCGGCCTCGCGCCATGTGGTGTCGAGAATGCACGAAGCTGTTCTCCAGCCCTCCTCCCCTCAAGACTTAGCCCAGGGCTGCCAGCCCCTTGGCCTTCCCTTGCAGGCGGTTGGCTAATGCAGCTGCACGAGGGGGGGGTCCCTCTCCCCCCGTCCATGGAGACTGCTCCCCCGTCCCATCATGCATCTGAGATCCGGCAGGGGATCCAGTCCTGCCAGTCTCCAGCCCACCCCCACCAGTGCCCACAGCCCTGCTCTGTGAACGGGTATTGCCTTGCATTGCCTGGGCCCAAAACTGTAGGGCTGGGGGCTCGACCGTGCAGCTCCCCCAAAGCTGCAGTCTGGGGCCAGGCCAGCTGGGAAGCCAGCGGGGGAATGATACCGCTGGGAAATACACGATGGGGCGGGAATGCAAAGTCAGCTCCCCTGTGAAACCCGCCCTCCCGCCTCAAGCAGCAAAGAGCTAACAGGAGGAGACGGGCAAGGCTACAGTGCGCAGCGTGGTACACTGACACCACAAGGAACGCCCCGCCCGGGGTCTAAGCACTGCCACGTGGCACGGCTGTGTGGTTAGAGCTGGGCGGGCGTCAGGGCTCCTGGGTTCTCGTCCCAGCTGTGGGAGGGGAGTGGGCTGTAGTGCATGAGTGCAGGGGCTTTGGGACCTAGGACTCCAGGGAGGGGAGCTGGCTCAAGTGAGGAGAGCAGGGCGGGCTGTGACTCAGGACTCCTGGGTTCTCTTTCTGCTGAGGGGTGTGCCTTTGCAGAGACGGCTGAGAAGATAACAGCCATGGCTGGGACAGGAAGAGAAGCTCTGGGGGGAATACCTGGATAGCCTTCCCCCAAAGCAGAGCTCCTGCCGAAAATGAACAAACAAGTACATTAAAGAGATGAGACAACATGGCCGAGCGTGGCGTAAACAATCGTTCTTTCTGGACGGAAGGCGGGGCCGATCGGGATCACCCCACTCCCGGCACCCCTGGCCTCTGGGGGAATCAAGGGCTAATGGGCCAGCTTCAGAAAGAGCCACGACCAAAGCTGCGTGCACTGGGGGCTTGTCTAGAGGCGGATGCCTAGGAGGGCTCAGGCAGATCGCCTGAAGGTGCCAGTCAATGGTGAACATGCCTTGGACGCTTCTGCTCAGGAACAGGGCAAAGTTTGTTATAACTTTCATTCACCTGCGAGGATTTTTTTAGAGGCAGTTACATCTCTGTCCACTAGGAGGAGCACTTTTTGATTAAATAATAATTGGCCTTTGGGGGACGAGAGTGACAGAAGGTGATGACTTAGCAACTGCAGTGTTATTTATTGTAGCCATGACAAAGCAGGAGGAGTATTGTTCTCCTGACGCCAGGCCTCGCCCGATCCTTCGCGGTGTAAGCGTGGACGATCTGTTTCAGAGGAAATCACTTCTACAAATATTGACTCTCGATTGCCGATCTGGGTCACGCTGGTAGAAATCTGCGGCGACTCCACCACGTTTATACCAAGATCAGAAACTGGCCCTTCGCCTGAAAGCACGTTCCTGTTTGAAGGGTAAGGGCTAGATTCTGACCTGTAAATGTGGAGTAACTCCAGGGAAGTCAGTGGAGTTACACTGCTGGAAATCTGATCAGAATTATGCTTTCTATTCCCACTGGCCAGATACAGCTTAGCCCCAGGTGGGTGGGAGAGAGAGGCGGAGATTTCCACAGGGATCTGCAAACCCAAATGAATGAGAGCGGAGGAACAGCACAATGGCCTTCCCCACTCTGCCACAGATCTCCTGTGGGACCTTACGTCCCGGTCCTCAAAGGGGGTTAGCGCCTTACTTCCCTTGATTCACTCCGTCCCCTGAGCTTTCAAACAATCAAAGCAAAACTCAATGGACTCGGTTGTGTTTTAATCTAAGGAAACCCGCATCAGGGACCTAAAACCAGAGGCATCAAGATCTTCAGGATTCCTCAACACTGGGAGTTTGCAAACTTCAGTCTGAATTTTAGATTTGCAACCAAACCTCTTACCTAGATCCTGGAAATTTGAACCCCTTGGTTCCTTGGCTTTTCAAGGTCTTTCTTGCAACTGGACCTGGTTGAAGTTTTTCAAAGAAGCATTTTTCCCCCCATCTGAAAATGCAGTTTTTTGTCTCAGTTGAAAAGGTTCAATTCCAATTTTTTGATTAAAAAAAAATCAAAACAAAATGAAACTGGAATTTTCATCTCAGTCCTAAATTGATATTTTCATTTCATTTGGGTTTGCAAAAACCAGAAAAAAATCCTTTTTCTGGACCCCAACCTCTATTGTCTCTCCCCTTTTCAGTCAAAAAAAAGGGGGAAATGTTTCTTTTTTAAAGGCATAAAAATACCCCCAGGTCTCCAAACTGACATCTGTCAGATTTCAAAAAGCAAATTTTCCATTCGAAACAATCTGGCACAAAAGTTTCATTTTGAATGTTTCTCTTGAAAAAAAAAATCAGTGGATATTTCAGTCAAAAATGTTGATCAGCATAGTTTCTCTCAAATCAATTCAAAGAAATAACATTGGATTTTTCCACCAGTTCTATTCACAACCTTAACAACCTTGAAACCCTTATCAATTTCCTTCTGAGAGACATTCCGACTCTCTCTTATCTGAGGTTCCTGAACAGTAGATCCAGGACTCCTGGGCTCTGTTCCTAGTTTACGTTTAAAGCCGGAAACGACCTTTAGATCATCTAGGCTGACCTCCTGTATAACTAGGCTTGGAAGGATTCGATTTTTATTGGTAAATGGCAATTTCACCAGGCACACACAAACCGATAGGAAAATATTTCCATGGATAATAACTGAAACTTACAGACCGGCAAAGAAAGAAAAATGCTGCTTGAGAACTAGAGGTCGACTGAAGGATATTTACTTGATATATTTTGACGGGATGTTGACTATTTGTCTTTTAACAGTTATAAAGCTTTCACTTTTTGAATCTCAAACGTCTCCTGTCATTAAATTATTATTGGCTGACCCCCAGAATTTCCCACAACTGTAAAAACTGAAATGGATAAAAATAAAAAAAAGCGTCAAATCCAGAATTTTGCACAAGTGTTAAAATGTAAATAGACAAAACTTGAAAAAAATACTTAAAAATAAACATCAGTTACCCCCCAAAATTATGTACGTATAAAAAATCAAATTCTGCCAAGCCTATGCGTAACTCAAGGCCTTCATTTTTATCCAGATATTGAGCCCAAAAACTTTAGTTAGGCTTAATCCATTTCAGGCCTCAGAAAACTAAACTGTGTGTCACTGGGAGAGACAAAGGTGTCACCAATGCCACTGACCCGCCTCGTGACCTTAGGTAAGTCACTTCCCTGCTCCGTGTCTCAGTTTCCCCGTCTGTAAAACGGGGATAAAGTGCTTTGGAATCTCCTGAACAGTACCCAAGCGAACAACATTATTAAGATGCCAGTCACACATATAAGTCAGTGCTAGTTCTCGCTCTGTGTGTATAAAATGTTCATTTAAGGAGGCATCACAGCTCATAATGGGAACCCACCGAACATTTATTGTTAACCTCTGTACCAAAAGCACGCTGGGCTTGCAGGCTGGGAGGTTTGGGCCCAACATTTGCTAATGTGTCTGTTGATATTGGGTGCCCAACATGAGATTCAACTTAAGCAAAGGGATGAGCTCCGCAGCTCGGAGTTGTAGGTGCTGAGAGCATTCTGAAAATCCGGGGCAAGGTTTTCTCACCTCCAGCCCCCCAAAACTGACGGCACTTCGGAGAAATGGAACTTCGAGGATCTTTGACTGTTTCCGCTCTCCCAAGTCAACGAAAAGTAAAGTCCACCAACATTACAAAGAGAAGGGATCAGCAAACGGAAGGGGCAAATATCTCAGCTACCAGAGATTTCCTGACTCTCACTGCACTGCAGATTATGTGGGAATGATAATCTAAGTATGTAGATGTAGGAGCTAAATAGGAATTATTACAACCAATTTATACACTCCAGAAGCTACATCTTCTAAAGAGGACTGGGGATCTCTTCCCCTAGGCCCTGATTCTGCAGAGCACATAAGCACATGCTGAATTGGGGCCTTAATAACCAGGGATGCTGCCGTAGTCTTTTTCAGCTAGATGAACATGATCAACAAAGCGCAAGTACATAACTGCATGGGCCGGTATTTGTCATGCATGTATCTTCATGTGGTGGGGGTGTTTTGTTGTTATGTATACACAAATGTGTGTGTGTGTGTGTGGGGGGGGTGTTTAGCAGGGCCATGGCTTTCAAAAGTGACGACTGATTTTGCGTGCCACAATTTAGTGTGTCCAATTGAGACACCTTTAAGGAGGCTGATGATTTTCAGAGGCCCTTTGTACTTTCTGCAAATCAGGTCCCTTTAAGGCATCTCAGATTGGCCCCTCAAAATCGTTATCAGCTACAGTAAATCCTGTCCCATATATGTGTTTATATTCACAGTCCTGGTCCATAGAGTATCAATCCCAGATTGTGTCTACAGCCCTGGCCGGTGTGTATGGTACCTCTATAGGAGACAGTGCGGCCTAGTGGAAAGAGCACGGGACTGGGATTTAGGACACCTGGTTCCCGGCTCTACCACTGGCCTGTCTCTTCTTTGGCAAGTCTCTTCACATCACTGAGCCTCAGTTTCCCCATCTGTATAACGTGGATAACAATACTGACCTCCTTTGGAAAGGGCTTCTCGCTCTACTGCTGGAAAGCGCTAGGGAAGAGGGTTGCCTAAGTGACTCCATTCTAAAGGATCTTTTCCAACTGCTGATAACTTTCACCTTCAGGCTAAATCCTTCCACCTCGAGGCTCTGCGAGGGGGGGTGAATTGTTTTGGAAACTCTGAGCAAAAACGGGTCAGCTGTTTTTGAGTAGAAAGTGAAAAAGAGGGGTTTTGGGGTTGTTTTTTGCCCTTATAAAGGTCATTTTGTTAACTTTTGACACGCCCGGAGAAGGAGCACAGTCTGGCATGTACAGGTGACATTGTCACCCTAGTGGTTGCTCACGTGGTATATTTTATCAGGAGACTTCCAACCTCTTTGCAGAGGTGGGTCAGTGCCAATAGCCCTGTTTTGCAGACAGGGAAACTGAGGCACAGAGCAGGGACATGACTTGCCCAAGGTCACACAGTGAGTCAGTGGAAAAACTATGAACAGACCCGAGAGTCCTGATTCGCTGCACCTCTAATCACTAGGCCAAGCTCCCAGAATCCAGGAGTCTTGACTCCCAGCCCTGTGCTCTAACCCGTGCCTGATCCTGTCTACACAGACTTACTATCAGTGGCAGAAGCTCCTGGAAGAAACGTGTCATGTGGCCTAGATCGATGTTATTCTGCCATTCTGGATCTAGTTAAGCTCCTCCCTCCCCAATGACATCACTGTATCCATAGTAACTAACGTACTTCAAAGGGGAAAGGGTGGAAGGAGACCGAAAAAATATGGATAAACAATGAACAAACTCTGCTGCTTAAACAAAATGTTTGATGGTGCCCAGGAGGGCTATAAAAGTTTTATTGCCTCTTGTTTGGGAAAACCTGTGTACTCACTTGAAACGCCAACGGGACTGGAACAGGGCTAGATCAAGCCTAGGAGCGGAAACCAGGACTCCTGGGTTCTATTCCTAGCTTTGGCAAAGGGAGTGAGGCCTACTGGTTTGAACGGAGGTCTGGGAGTCAGAACTGCAGGGTTCTAGGAGGGGAGTGGTTTCTAGTGGCTAGTGCAGTGGGGACTGGGAGTCAGGACTCCTGGGTCTGTCCCCAGCTTTGGGAGGGGAGGCAATTTAGTGAGTTAGAATAAGGGGGTTGACCATCGGGATTCCCAGATCCACCTCTTCATGCAGCAACTCACTGCCCAGTTTATGCCTCAGTTTTCCCCACCTGTAAAATGGGGATAATCCTGACCTGGCTCAGGGGAGACTGCGGGGACGGAGCTTTTGAGGATTAAATAACCTTTTCTACCAGCCCTGTAAGGAGTTAGATGGTTGCAGAGTGCAGTCCTGTGGCGGTGCCACTCACTCCACAGTAGACAGGTGCATCTGATTGTCATCATTAAATCTCTCAGGGATGTCGCCACTGGTTGAACTGTTTCTTTGCTGTGTTATTTCCCCAAAAACTATTTAAAAATTAGAGGACAGATTTTCCGTTAGGGTCTCCGATCTGAGTCTGCCCTGGGTTCACTGGTATTGGGGCCCAAGCTAGTTCAGGTCTGTGTACCTGGGCGGCAATCAGGCCCCCAGCTGGAGAAGTGGCTGGTAGCTGGGATAGTGAAACGGCCACGGGACGCCGCTGGGTGGGGTGAGGCGCTCCGCAGAACCTGCCCCTCCCCACAGCAGTGGGGTGAACACCCTCCATTCGGCCCAGCCAGCAAGTCGTCCTCGTGCTGAACGTTCTCACTGACTGTGAGGGGTGCGCACTGGGGAGGAAGGCAGCAGGGGAACCAAAGCCCCGAACTGCTCGCAAGGAATGGGCTGTGGGGACAAACAACCTAACTAGTTTGAAGATGGCGCCTGATGCATTTACGACAGGGTGGCCATAGAGGCTTGTCCCCCAGCTCCCATCAGTTTCAATGGGAGAACCCAGCCTATGGAGTCCAACGGAGAGATGCCAATGTATCCCACTTGGGTCCACTGAGTCCCATGGGGTGACGCTGATTGACGCCAGCCGGGGATCGGGCCCTAGGCTTCGCAGCAGTCCCACGGGAGAGTTGCTTTCTAAAGCTGTCTCCTTTCTCCAGGGTCAGTAGCTGCAATTGACAAGTGGGTCATTTCCCACTCAGCCTTTCACTTCCCAACCCAGGGGTGTCTGCTGCACCCACGGGGTTCGCCCAGCGAGACGGGCTCGCAAACACCCGCGCGACACGTGGATCCACCGGCGGCTGCGGGAACAGCGAGGGCTCTGCAGGTGCAGCCTACGTGCCTGTCTCTGCAAAGCTGGTTACATATTAATGGCGTTCTAGTGACAAGTAATCCCAGACAGCGCTGTCTCTGCCGTTTAACCTTCTCCTGGGGCGCCAGGTGACACGGCTGGGAAGTGTTAGATTTGTGGATCACCAGAAGGGGAAATCAACAAAGTTCTGTGCCTCAGTTTCTCTTCCCACCCTTTGTCTAGTTAGTCTGTGAGCTCTGTTGGGAGTGGTCTGCCTCCCACTCTGTGTCTGTGCCGCAGCTGGTACAAGGAAGGTCCTGATTCCAATCAGGGTCTGCGCGGCGCCTGGCACTGAGGGGCCCCGATCTCAGACAGGGTCTGCGCGGCGCCTGGCGCTAAGGGGCCCCGATCTCAGTCAGGGTCTGCGCGGCGCCTGGCACTAAGGGTCCCCGATCTCAGACAGGGTCTGCGCGGCGCCTGGCGCTAAGGGGCCCCGATCTCAGTCAGGGTCTGCGCGGCGCCTGGCACTAAGGGGCCCCGATCTCAGTCAGGGTCTGCGCGGCGCCTGGCACTAAGGGGCCCCGATCTCAGACAGGGTCTGCGCGGCGCCTGGCACTAAGGGGCCCCGATCTCAGACAGGGTCTGCGCGGCGCCTGGCACTAAGGGGCCCCGATCTCAGTCAGGGTCTGCGCGGCGCCTGGCACTAAGGGGCCCCGATCTCAGTCAGGGTCTGCGCGGCGCCTGGCACTGAGGGGCCCCGATCTCAGTCAGGGTCTGCGCGGCGCCTGGCACTAAGGGGGCCCCGATCTCAGTCGGGGTCTGCGCGGCGCCTGGCACTAAGGGGCCCCGATCTCAGACAGGGTCTGCGCGGCGCCTGGCGCTGAGGGGCCCCGATCTCAGTCAGGGTCTGCGCGGCGCCTGGCACTAAGGGGCCCCGATCTCAGTCAGGGTCTGCGCGGCGCCTGGCACTAAGGGGTCCCGATCTCAGACAGGGTCTGCGCGGCGCCTGGCGCTAAGGGGCCCCGATCTCAGACAGGGTCTGCGCGGCGCCTGGCGCTAAGGGGCCCCGATCTCAGACAGGGTCTGCGCGGCGCCTGGCGCTAAGGGGCCCCGATCTCAGTCAGGGTCTGCGCGGCGCCTGGCACTAAGGGGCCCCGATCTCAGTCAGGGTCTGCGCGGCGCCTGACACTAAGGGGGCCCCGATCTCAGACAGGGTCTGCGCGGCGCCTGGCACTAAGGGTCCCCGATCTCAGACAGGGTCTGCGCGGCGCCTGGCACTAAGGGGGCCCCGATCTCAGTCAGGGTCTGCGCGGCGCCTGGCACTAAGGGGCCCCGATCTCAGTCAGGGTCTGCGCGGCGCCTGGCACTAAGGGGCCCCGATCTCAGTCAGGGTCTGCGCGGCGCCTGGCACTAAGGGTCCCCGATCTCAGACAGGGTCTGCGCGGCGCCTGGCACTAAGGGTCCCCGATCTCAGACAGGGTCTGCGCGGCGCCTGGCGCTAAGGGGCCCCGATCTCAGACAGGGTCTGCGCGGCGCCCGGCACTAAGGGGCCCCGATCTCAGACAGGGTCTGCGCGGCGCCCGGCGCTAAGGGGCCCCGATCTCAGACAGGGTCTGCGCGGCGCCTGGCACTAAGGGGCCCCGATCTCAGTCAGGGTCTGCGCGGCGCCTGGGGCTAAGGGGCCCCGATCTCAGTCAGGGTCTGCGCGGCGCCTGGCGCTAAGGGGCCCCGATCTCAGACAGGGTCTGCGCGGCGCCTGGCGCTAAGGGGCCCCGATCTCAGACAGGGTCTGCGCGGCGCCCGGCGCTAAGGGGCCCCGATCTCAGACAGGGTCTGCGCGGCGCCTGGCACTAAGGGGCCCCGATCTCAGTCAGGGTCTGCGCGGCGCCTGGCACTAAGGGGCCCCGATCTCAGACAGGGTCTGCGCGGCGCCTGGCACTGAGGGGCCCCAATCTCAGTCAGGGTCTGCGCGGCGCCTGGCACAATGGGGGCCCTGATTTTAGGTGTAATTTTTAGGCCCTACAGTAATACACATAAACTAAACAAGAGCAAGGGTGCTACTGTAAGACACCTACTACTCCTGCTATTTTTGCTTTTTATTTATTATTGCTTTTGATTCAGAGCAATAAAGTGTGCCCAGGCACCGGCTCCACACACCCTACCAGTTATTTAAAATGACAAAAGCAAATTCAAGAGCCATTCAGCTCCTCTCCTCTCCTCAGCAACCCACCAGCTTCTGTCTGGCTCCCCAAACCCTTCTCAAGGGCCAGGGAAAGCAACTGGCTGGGAAAGCAGAGAGCTCGGGGCTGTGTCCCAGCAGGGCAGGACACAAGGCGGTTAGAACACTCGCTTGGGGTGCCGGCAGAGCTGGGTCACCGCCCAGCTGGGGCAAGTCACTTAGTCTCTCTCGGCCTCAGTTTCTCCCTCTCTAAATGGAGCTAATCTGGCATTGTGAGGCAATGGTGTAGGTAGCGACCATAGAGGGGACACCCTCAGCAGCCCCTGAGCTGTATACTCAACTGAGGTGTGAACCAAAGAGCGGGTTACTATCTTACATGGAACATATGCATAGATAGACAGACGCTAGATTGTGTGTGTACCTCCTGCACACAAGATATAGTGTGTGTGTAAACGCCACACCCCCCCACAGCTAGTGCTCACGTCTCTGATCCACAAACGTGGCCCCCCAGTTCTCAGCAACGATTAGAGAGCAGAGCCCCAAGGCCTCCTCACCCAGCCAAGCTGACACCAGGGAATTCCATAGCAGCGTGCAGCGCGTGGCGCTTGGTCGGACTGAGCCGAACACGTGGTGCTGTCATCACCTGGCCTGTTGCTCCCTCCCCAACGCTGCTGCCAACCCCGAGAGCGCAAACCTCAGGAGCCCGCCCTCTCCAAAATCCTGAGATTTGCTTAAAAATCACGAGATCATAATCACAGCAGGGCCAGGGTGGGTCTTTTTCTTTGCCTCCTACTTTCTGCCCCTGTAGGGAGCACTCCGGCCATGTTTTCAAACTTTTATCTCCAGCCACATTGGCCAGAAATGTCCTTTCGGGATTTTCATGTGCTCACACTAGGAGCTGGGGATTTCAGAAACACATACAATACCGCCAGGCAGCGAGGAGAGAGATGGCATCTCCCACACATCAGTGGGAATTAACTTGATTCTACTGCCTGGGTTTGATTTGCAGCTTCCACTTTGGCAGCGCTCAGGGTCCGGCGGGCCCTGTTGTGATACTCGTGGCCAGATCCTTCTCAGCCCCTAATGGAGCTGAAGATCTGGCCAGATGCCTATGGACAAGTGAGCTCTGTGGGGCAGGGACCATACGGCCCCAGCACAGTGGGGTTCTGGTCAATGACTGGAGCGCCTGGGCACTACACTAAACAAACACACAGCACACAGGATTCCTGGCCCTCGGTGCTACCATAATACAAAGGATAAGAACGCTTGCAGGGCGTGGACGTCAGTTTCACAGAGGGATGTACTGAGCCCCTCTCCGGAAATGAATGCACACGCCCAAAGCTCAGTGCCCCACAGATCCCCACCTGACACTAAGGCCCCCTTTTGAAGCACGGCCCTTGATCGCGACAGGGCTAGGGCAATATTCCTTCAAATGTTTGGGGAATAAAAGGAAAGGGGAACCCCTCAATGGAAAGAGAGAGATGGCTTGGGAGGGTGGGGGGTGAGAGAGAGCACACCGAATGGCCTAATGAAATTGCAAAGAACAAGGCGAGACCCAAAGGAAGAAAAGTCCCCCATGCATGCAGTAGGTACTCGGAAACCTCCCCTCCCTGTGCAAAGGGGCATTGAGCATGAGGGGAGGGACGGAGCTGGATCAGACGCCCCCGCCGGTCCCACCCTGAGTCTTGCTGAATTAGAAACATGACACACATGCACACCGCAGTTCGCAGTCTCAGACCTTGTCTCGCTCCGATCTGGATACCGAAGGATCCAGCCAGCTCGGCCTACCCACGCCTGCCCCGGGCTACAGCCGCTACAGAGGGGGTTTTGTTTCAAGGGAAGGGGTCGCGGCATTTTGCTAGGAGGAGACAGATGAAGTATGCGTCAGGTTGGCCTCAGAGCCAACATGACACAACCAGCAGGGGTGCACTTGGGAGGCGGACTGTGAGGTCAGAGTTGTGATTGACGTCAAGGTTGTAAAGAGAGGTTGCCACCATAAATGGGGTGGTCTAGTGATAAAAGCAGGGGTGGAGGCTGGGAGTCAGGACTCCTGGGTTCTAGTCCCAGCTCTGGGAGGAGGAGTGGGGTCTAGTGGTTAGAGTGAGGGTGGGGCCCAAGAGTCAGGGCTTTGGGCTCTATTCCTAGTTCTGGTCGGGGAGCCTTGTCTAATGGTCAAAGCAGGGAGGACCAGGACTCCTGTGTTCTAACCTTGCCTTCTGGACAGGTCACGTCCCTTCTCGGTGCCTCAGTTTCCCTATCTGTAAAATAGTACTAACCTCAGCAGAGCAGGGTAAAGCTTAACCCTTTAACTCTGAGTTCCTGGGATGGACAGCTCAGGCGACAGATAAACCGAGTGTCGTCGTGTTTATTTTGATCCCTTTTAATTTCCCCCCCAATACTCCTTTTGGTCTGAAAATTAATACTAAAAAAAAGAAGAAGAGGGAGAGGGAAAAGAGCATTTACAACAGTTACAAATTCAAACCACAGCATCTCTTTGCACACACCCAGCGCCCCTTCCTCTGCAAACAGATCACGCAGCGTTGGCCTCATCTCGTCCTGAGACCCTCTTATGTCTGGACCGAGCCCAGGGTCTGATCCAACAGCCAGTGGAAAGACCCCTGTTGGCTTTGGGTCAGGCCCTGAGAAAAAGATTTGGAGACTGTTTCCTCGGCTAGCCCAGAGGGATCTGTTCTGTGTTTGTGCAGCGCCTGGCACAGTGGGGTCCCGCGCCGTGACTGGGGTGCTAGGCACTACCCTAACACACCTCATAAATAAATAATCATATCTCGAGAGCAGCTAGATTGGCTGCTCTTAAAAGGGATCAGACTTCTGGGGAGGCAGGAGGTGGAGACCGAAGGCACCGGGGGGAAGCAGAGTGGGAATTTTATCCGAGTACTGTTAGCCTTCTTCTTAAACTAAGCACCAGGGGCGTGGAAAATCCTGTCTGAACGCCCTGCCCAGCCCCCACCCCCCGCACCTGCCAGCACTGGGTCTCTGCAGCCTGGCAGGTGTCTGACCCCCGCTAAAGTAGGACCCTAGGAGCTAGAGACAGAAAAGGCCCAGCACAGCAGACGTGTAAGGACCTAGGGTTACGGAGAGAGATTCTGGGTCCAACTCATTGTGGCCGTATCCCTAGCCCATAGATAGACGGGGGGGTTCACAGCACCATTTCACTCTCATGATCTGTGTCACCAGTACTGAAATGTACACACACATCTTGAGTGATTTGAACCATTTCCCCGCAGGCTAAACAGCCGCTGGGTCAGAACCAGACTCCTGACCCAAATACTCCCCCCAGCGTTGGGCAAATTCAAATACAGAGCCAAACTTTGTGGCTTAGGCCCCTCTCTAGCTGCTGGAACTTCATCAGGTCCAAATGTCTTGTACACAGTTTCTACTATGTGTGTGTGTTGTTCACACACACACACACACACACACACACACACACACACACACACAATGGCTGGGAGATCTATCGTGTGTATTGTCCAGTTGTGCCAATTAGCAAACAAAGAGGATTACAAAAGAAATGAAACCCAAGGATACAGCATTCCCACAGTGCTCTTTGTTCCCTTATTTTGACAGGTGCCATTTTCTTTTCAGTCTCTAGGGCAGACCAGTGAATGGGCCGTGGTGTATTTTGACGAGATCTTGCCGCAGAGCTTACAGAGCTGAGAAATGGGGAGAGGCTGCTGGGTGGGGTCAGCTGGAGCGAATTCTCAGCAGTGCAGCGAATTAGCTAGATGAGAACTAGCCCTGTTCTCCTATGCGTGTGTGGGACACAGACAGAGCTCACATGTTTTCAACGCTGCTGAAGTCAATAATTGATATTTATGTTTAGTCATTTTATGCAAGGTTGGCTCGTGGCTAGAGCAGAGGGTGGTTTAAGGAGTCAGGACTCCTGATTTCTACTCTCTGCTGTGATAATTTGTCCAATCTAGTGCTCAGAGCAGAGGTGGCTGGGAGTCAGGACTCCTGGGTTCTAGTCCTGGCTCTGGGAGGGAAGTGCAAGCTAGTGTTTAGAGTAGGCCTGTCAATTAATCACAATTAACTAAAAAAAAATGAACTGTGATTTAAAAAATTAATCACGGTTAAATGCCCTGTTAAACAATTGAAATGTATTAAATATTTTTGGATGTTTTTCTACATTTTCAAATATATTGATTTCTATTACAACACAGATACAAAGTGTCCAGTGCTCACTTTATATTATTTTTTATTACAAATATTTGCACTGTAAAAAATGATAAACAAAAGAAATAGTATTTTGCAATTCACTTCATACGAGTACTGTAGTGCAATCTCTTTATCTGAAAGTGTAATTTACAAATGTAGAATTTTTTGTTACATAACTGCACTCAAAACCAAAACAATGTAAAACTCTAGAGCCTACAAGTCCACTCAGTCCTACTTCTTGTTCAGCCAATTGTTCAGACAAACAAGTTTGTTTGCATTTACGGGAGACACTGCTGCCTGCTTCTTATTTACAATGTCACCTGAAAGTGAGAACAGGCGTCCGCATGGCACTTTTGTAGCCGGCATTGCAAGGTATTTACATGCCAGATATGCTAAACATTCGTATGCCCCTTCATGCTTCGGCCACCATTCAAGAGGACATGCTTCCATGCCGATGACGTTCGTTAAAAAATAATGCATTAATTAAATTTGTGACTGAACTCCTTGGGGGAGAATTGTATGTCCCCTGCTGTTTTACCCACATTCTGCCATATATTTCATGTTCTAGTAGTCTGGGATGATGACCCAGCACATGTTCATTTTAAGAACACTTTCACGGCAGATTTGACAAAACACAAAAAAGGTACCAATGTGAGATTTCTAAAAATAGCTACAGCACTCGACTCAAGGTTTAAGAATCTGAAGTGCCGTCCAAAATCTGAGAGGAACGAGGTGGAGCGTGCTTTCAGAAGTCTTAAAAGAACAACACTCTGATGCGGAAACTACAGAACTTGAACCAGCAAAAAAGAAAATCAACCTTCTGCTGGTGGCATCTGACTCAGATAAGGAAAATGAACATGCGTCGGTCCACACTGCTTTGAATTGTTATCAAGCAGAACCCGTCATCAGCATGGATGCATGTCCCCTGGAAGGGTGGTTGAAGCATGAAGGGACATATGAATCTTTAGCACATCTGGCACGTAAATATCTTACGACACCAGCTACAACAGTGCCAGGCGAACGCCTGTTCTCACTTTCAGGTGACATCGTAAACAAGAAGTGGGCAGCATTGTCTCCTGCAAATGTAAACACACTTGTTTGTCTGAGCGATTGGCTGAAGTAGGACTGAGTGGACTTGTAGAGTCTAAAGTTTTACGTTGTTTTATTGTTGAATGCAGTTTTTTTTGTACATAATTCTACATTTGTAAGTTCAACTTTCATGATAAAGAGATTGCACTACAGTACTTGTATGAGGTGACTTGAAATATACTATTTATTTTGTGTTTTACAGTGCAAATATTTGTAATCAAAAATAAATGTCAAGTGAGCACTGGACACTTTGTATTCTGTGTTGTAATTGAAATCGATATTTCTGAAAATGTAGGAAACATCAACAACATTTAAATCAATGGTATTCTATTGCTGTTTAACAGTGCGATTAATCGCGATTAATGTTTTTAATCGCTTGACAGCCCTAGTTTAGAGCAAGAGAGAATAGGGAGCCAAGTCTCCTCCGTTCTCAGCTCAGCTACTTTCGTGCTATATGACCTTGAGTGAGTCAACTGGATTTGAAGACACTCCAGCTGGATTGAGACCAGTTTAAAGAGCTGGGCAGAAAGGTGTTGGGTTTAGATGGAAATTAGCTCCTAGTGAAAGAATAATGTCACTGTGTCTGAGAGAGAGAAGCGTTTCAAGGGGGACTCTGGTCCGATTCCAGTCAGGGCCCGTTAACGTGGGGGGCTGGCGGCTATGACACGCCATCTTCTAACTTCACTGAGACCATACGATCGGGGAAGATGAGCCTTCATCAGCCCAGAGAGGGCCGTCAGTGGGCACCCGCCACAGCTTAGCGCTGAGATCTTTCTCTCCGCACTAGGGTGGTGGAGGCTTCCCAGTCTCTCATGCCTCTCAGCCGGAGATAGGCCCCGGCCAACGCCCAGGGTCCCAGTTCTGATCTGGCATAAATCTAGAGTACTCAACAAGAAAGGGAGAAAACTCCAGTGAGATCAGAAACAGGCCCCAGATCGTGGGGGATATTTGGATGTGACAAGTAACACTGCTGCGATTCAGATCTCTGCTTTCCTCTCTTGTGGTTGGGACATGTGTCAATCTCAGCCCCACATATATCCCCATCTGCCCCGTCAAAGCCGCTCTCCTCCAGCTTTGGAATTGATCCCCACTTATTTCTGCCAGGGACAACAGGCTGTGAAACGCAGTCAGTGACGGTGTGTGAGGGGGCGAACACCCCCCTCACCTCCCCGCCCCTCTGCCAAACCTTGTAACCAAGAGCCACCCCCGGCCGAGAGCGCAGCCCTGCCGGCGCAAAGACCTCACCGCTGTATCCCAGGGGCTGATGGGCCTGTGGGCGACCTCAGCGCACCGAGAGCTGAATGACAGGGAACGGCCCTGCCACATAGGGGGGATATCTGGGAAGAAGCCTCTTGACCCACTGAGTCAAGCAGGTCCCAAGCCCGGGGGGGTCCCAGTGCAGCCAGAGACGAGGCGTAAAGAAATCAATCCAGGCAGCCCTTTCTGCTCTTCCAACCTGCAGCCTCGTGCAGCATGAGCCAGTGGGTCAGGCCCTTACAAATGGATAGCCCCAAAAGGCGTGGGGGTGTGTGTGTGTGAGTGTGAGCACAGGTGAGTGTGCCCGAGTACGTGTGCATAGGAAAAATCACCTTTCCGGGGGGCTTTCGGAGGAGCTGAGCACCAAATCCCCCTGTAGGCAGCCTCGGGCCCACACCTTGTCTTGCAAGGGGGCTGGATCGCCGGCCGATGTCAGCTGGGGCGGCTCTGGCTGGGGCAGGAATCGATGATCGGGATCGGCCCTCCCCCCTGCCTCCCCTTCAGAGATCACCACGCGTGTGAAATGCATTCGCTGAGGTGGAGGGGGACGACGTGCCCGAGGCGTCCCCATGCGCAGGAGGGAACAAACCAGATTCCCCAACGACCTGGCCTGTGCTCTCACTGCTAGACAACGCTCCCTGTCCCAAAGAGCCGCAGCCCAAAGCAAAGCCCCCCAGAACCAAACGGCGCCAACACGTCCCGAGTGTGTTCTCGGGTCCTTCCCCTGTGCATTTCCGTAGGCTTAGCAGCAGGTCCTCGTTCTGCAATATGGACCCACTGCTGGGATTTAACTCACCCGGAGCTGCCAGCTTCTCCCAGCTCCTGCTAACATCGACAGGAGCGGAGGGTGTCCTGTGGCGACCTCCCCCTTGGGAGCCAGGCCGCTGCCGGCTGCTCCTTCCCAAGGCCCATAAATACCAGCTGGACTGCTAGTCACGGCCGTACTTTTGCTCTATGACCTACCCGAGTCCCTCTGCGCACGGATCCCTGCCTGCTTCAAACAAAGGGAGCTTGTTTCTTCTCCAGGGAAGGGGCTTTTTCCAGGGGCCTCTTTATTTTATTTTGCAAGAAAAAAACACACCAAAAAACAATAAAAATAAAGCTGAGCTCCGCTTTGAAACACAACCCAAGCTTCCCGGGACTGGGGGCTGCCCCCCCCCCACACTTAACACTGGGGAGGTGGTGGCGGGGCAGTGCGAGGGTCGCCCCAATTCCCCTCGTTTGCAATCAAATTCAGGGTGAGCGCCAGATGTGCCCAGAGGGATCAAAATGTCTTGGCCTTTTTAGGGTCATGAGGAGAAAAATCCCACGAGCCCCTTAGAGAAACCCCAGACCACGTGGGTGCTTTTCCCGCACGGCACTACGGGCTGCTCGTGGCGGTGGCCAGAGGCATCCGGATCCATGCGTGTCGTTGCTGTATCTGGCTGTAACGTGGAGGGCTTAACTCGAGGCAAACA
This sequence comes from Chrysemys picta bellii, assembly GCF_011386835.1. Lineage (NCBI taxonomy): Eukaryota > Metazoa > Chordata > Testudines > Emydidae > Chrysemys > Chrysemys picta. Next base: position 2,472,185 of record NC_088812.1, on the reverse strand, counting down.
AATCCAGCATTGTGTCATCAGCTCCTATCGCGGGAACCCCACCCAGCAACGAGACTTTCACAAAACGGGGAGAGAGAGATGGACGTGTGACAGGGGCACCTTGGGCTAGATCCAGAACCCATTCGGGGCAAGTTGCTGGGGCCCTCTGAATGGCGGACAGGGTTTAAAGGAAAGCGAGGTGATATGTATGGAAAAGTCTGGTGCTTGTCATGGGGTAGGGGCATTAATGGGGCGGGACGTCTGAGACGTGACCCCACCCCAAAATCCAATTCATGCCCCTCTCTCCCCACAGAGAGACTCATTTACCCGCAGGAGGGGCCGCGCTGCGATCGAGTGACTACTGCAGAGCTGCTATTGCTACGGGGTTGGGGAAGGCCTGGATCCGAGGCAGGCAGTCTGGCGTTGCAGCCTGGGCCGTATGCACTTGAGTGTGTGTGTGTGTGTGTGTGTGTGTGTGTGTGTGCGCGCTCCTGTGGTCGGGGGGCTAGCCGTGGGCTGGGGGTTGACTGGGCCCACCGGGTGGCTGGGAAGAGGTGGAAATTTAATTTGATTCTAACCGGCATGGGGTGCCTTCCCCAGGTAACCAGCACCAGAGAGAAAGACAGACCTGTTGAGATCATGTCTAAAGCACATTTGTGGCTCAAAGAACACTTTGTGCTCCACCTTAGCTAGGATACGTTTGAGGGAGCTCCTTATGGTCACACGTCAAAGTGGTCTCGGGCTCCCCCAAGCCAAGACCTCGCTGGCTGATCCTCACTCCTGGGCAGACTAAAGCCTCAGCAATTTTGCGTCCCTGGCTTTTACGTCACAAAGGAAACCAAATTTTGGCCCACGAGTCATATTGGGACCAGCCCAGGATCCGAAAAGGAGGGAAATGACACACCAAAAAAAAAAAAAAGTTCCCTCTCTTGCCGCAGTCCCGTGATGCAAGGCTGCTGGGGCGTTGGCGGGGGAGATTGACGACAGATTGATGGCGGGATCCGAGCACCCAAGGGTGCGCCCTCCCCAGACAAAAGGCCTGATTCTGCTCAGCCGCTGGAGCTCCGCTGGAGCCAACAGGAGCTGACGGCGCCATGCAAAGGGTGTGCGAGCCTCATCCCTTTCACCCTTCCCCATCGCATGCGGCGGCACAAAATCAATCTTGCCCACACCCAATTTTTTTTTTTTTTTAACAAGCACTGCAGTGTCTTCGCACTGCTCAGGGCATTTCCAGCAACCATGGCCAGATCCTTCCAGGAACTACACTGATTTACACCAGCGTCAGATCCAGCCCCAAGTGCTAAGAAACTGAGCACCAACCAACTCTAGACGGTGGTGGGCTAGCAAAGGAGACGCCATACCATCCAGGCACATAGTGCCAGCCACCAGAATGCTTGGATCTTTATTCTGCTTCACAATCATGCACGTGGCTTATTCCTATTTTAACCATGCCCATCTGGACAATACCCAGTCCTTGGGTGTGCCGGGCACCCTCACTTTCACGCCAGCTTTATTTATGAAACAGCTGAGCTGATGTCCTGAAGCTGAAAGATGCCTGGTGGGGGAAACTGAGAGTGTGTGTGCGTGTGTGCATGGGTGGGATCGTAATTTACGAGGATCAGAATACTTAAGCACACAAAAGGGAAGGGAGAAAGATCGGAGGAAAGAATGAATCATGGTCGAAAGAGACATGGGCCAAGTCAAATAGGTGGCTAAAATCCCGCTTTGAGGGTTTGCGCTGGGTACCAACTCCACTTCATCCTTGACTCCTCCACCCAGCGATCTCACATCCCTTTCCAGTTGTCCTTATATAACTCAGCAGTAGGCGGTTATACAACTACAAAGGGGGACTGGGGAGAGGGAAAAGCCAAAACGCCTCCTGGCAAAACTTCTCGTGGAGTTTGTCTTTTGGTAAATTCGACGGGAGAAGGTTGGATTTTCTGTCTCTGAGCCCCTGCCCTCCAACCATCCAGCCACAATGTTATGAAGCCCCTTCCTGGTTTTGATTTATTCTGATTTGGTTGCCGATTTCACAGCACGCCCGTTTCCGCCCGCCTTCCCTTCTCCCCCACCACCCGGGGAAGCAGCTAATGTCCCAGCATATCCTGAGTCCTCGCAAGTGTCACCGCGGAACCCGACTCAAAATACTACTAGCTGAGAGCTGTGATAGAGAGTCCCTCATTGCGAGTGAAACCGATCAGTTTCGCCTTGAACCTTCCACCCCTGAGGAAATCCGTCTGCACTGCACAGTCCTGCCTGCGGCCTGATGAGTGTCCCCTCCACTCCTGTCAGAGCGAAGGCTGCTTGGGACCTTCCACAACTGGGCAAGCGGCCGCTTTGCCCAGAGCTGGTTTGGTTCATTGTAATGGACAATATGGGGTTAAACTCGCACAAACAGAACCAAGACACTCCTAAAAGAAAAAAAACCCCACACTCCACCCTCTCTAAATTCTTTCCATCCGCACAAGAATAAGCCTGGTTTTGTTGTTTACATTTATATTATATATATAAATATTCCACTTTAGCCCAACTTTTCCCACCACCGGAATAATATAGAAGGGACAGATTCTGCTCTCAGTTACACCAGCCTAAATCGAAAAGAACTCCATTGACTTGGGCAGCTGCAGATCAGAATCTGGCCACTACCAAATGGAGACCATGTCAAGAATTTTCCCCGTGTGCTGGGGAACCGCACGTTGTTTTCAACTTAGGCATGGAACGAAACACCACCGAAACGTGGGCCTGCTTTTCCAACAAAGATCCACGTTTTGGAGAGCGTAAAAATATTATTTAATCTCTCCTCTTAGAAAAAAAATATAGCTGATCTAAAGATATGGACAAAATCAACAGAAACCCCAAGAAGTTACTTACCAGTTTGGAAAGTCTTTGCTGCAAAAGCCGTGAGCCGCAGGTTTCCCCATATAATTCCACTGTGAAAGACAGAGGAAAGACAGACAGACAGACAGGAAGACAGAAGAATCTTTCTCCAGCTGCCTAAAGCCAGGCGGGGAGCTTACCCACCTAAAGTCACTGACTTTTACTCAAAGAAGGGAAATCCTTTTTAAAACCTTAGCCCCACCCACCTTGCTAATTACGAGGGCAGATGGACAGATGAGGCAGGAGGTGGGAGGGACCTACTTACTGTAATGTGTGGAGTATGACTCCCTTTCAAGTCTGCTGGACCTGCTGACTCAGTGGGAGGCAAGCCAGGGCATGGGATCGGGATTCCTTCCAGGAAACACGATTTTGCACGGGAGAGTAGCAGCAGCCGCACTCCGGAATAAGGGGCTATAACCCACCCATCCCATCGGAGCTGGGCTCAGATCTGGAGCTGGATCCGAAGGCCCCCAAAGGTCTGGTGTGGTTTTGGGTGCGAGCTCAGAGATGGGGCCCTAACCCTAATATTCAGGCTGTTCAGGCCCAGGGGGAATCTTCTGGTCTAAGAAGCTTTGTCGGAGCAAAATGAACTGACGCAATGCCTGATATTCCCTGCCTTGCATGGTCGGAAGCACACTGCGTTGAAAGCAAAGGCTCTTCCCCTGGGGACCATGCCGAAAAGAGCCTGTGGTTTTTGGGAAATTTGCCTAGGAGATGATAAATGAGGATGGAGCTACAGTAGATTCAGATCGCATGGAGACAGTCAATGGGCTGTACAAACACGGAACAAAAAGACAGGCCTTGGCCGGAGAGCTTCCAATTCAAACCCTGAATCCACGTGTCACTTTACTCCCATCTACAGCACTGGACTATGACTCAGCAGACCTGGGCTCCAGTCCTGCCTCTGCCACTGGCCTGCTGTGTGACCTTGTGCAAGTCACTTACCCCCTCTGTGCCTCAGTTTCCCCATCTATAAAATGGGGATAATGATACTGACCTCCTTTGGGAAATGCTTTGAAATCGACTGATGAAACACCCTGTATAAGCACTAGACATTGTTATCATTACGCACAGTAGTAAAGTTAAACTCATGAGTAAGTGTTTTCAAGATTGGCGCCTAAGCCGTTTTGCAGTTATGCCCACGGCACCTCGTCAAGACTGTGGTATCACCCACCCCAAGCATTCAGGAATCACAAGCCAGGGAGCCTCCTCCTCGGATCATGAGATCAGATTAAAAACCATGAGTTTTTTTTTCATATGATATTTGGGGTTCTTTTAATCTACTTTCTGGTTTCTGAGCCTTCAAGATGCACTCAGGTCACATCTTCAAGCTTTCCCTGCAACCACAAGAAGCATGTCTTTAAACAAAAGCTGAGACGCTCAGGCAACCCCCTGACTCCAGGAGCTGGGCCTTTATGAAATGTGCCAAATATCCCAGACTCACAATACAGTCACAAGAGTTGGCAAGACTGGGATTGGATCCTGCCATCGAAAGGAAAAGTGGCTAGTTGAGGACCCAGAAGTCCTAGGCTCAATTCCCTGCTCTGCCCCAGGCTCCCTGGCTGACCTTGGGCAAGTCACTGCAGCTCTGTGCCTCAGTTTCCCCTTCTGTACAATGGGAATAATAGCACAACCCTGCCTCCTGGGGGATTTAAGGATAAATGTGGTAAAGATTGTGGGGTGCCCAGACAAATACCTTAGCTAGATTGTGTGACGTCCGTGAGGAACAGCCTGCAATCTGATCCGCTTAGGTGGCGCCCTCGCAGGATCAGACCTTAAAAACAGAAACAGACAGATGTGTCTTCAAAATATATCCTGCTTGCCCCTCCATCCAGCCATCATTAATTGGCTGGTTTCTGGCGGCTGTCAGGCACCAGTGGGTCCCAAGGAGGAGAGGCGCTATGGACAAGTCCAGGGAAGAGAGACGGGGTAAGGAGAGCTGGCAGCCAGGCGGCCACGGTTGGCAGGGTGGAGATGGGGCAACATGATAGGACATGACTCAAGAGTAGCAGAGTGGAGAGGATCTGAACTGGGGGGAGGGGTGTGATGTGCTCAGAGAGATGATCTCAGCCCAAGGAGGGAGCGCGTGAGGGCTGCAGAGGTCGGTAGGAGAGGGTGGTAAGAAGAGGGGGGACCGAAAGAAGAAAGACGGGAAGACGACAAAATCGTCACTGCTAAAGTTTGCGGATGAGCCAAAAATTGGGGAGGGCAATGAAGAGGCCAGGTCACTCGTTCCAAGCGACCTGGGCCCAAGCAAACCATGTGCATTCTAACTGCAAGTGTGTACATCAGGGGTAGGCAACCTATGGTACGTGCGCCGAAGGCGGCACGCGAGCAGATTTTCAGTGGCACTCACACTGCCTGGGTCCTGGCCACCAGTCCGGGGGGCTCTGCATTTTAATTTAATTTTAAATGAAGCTTCTTAAACATTTTAAAAACCTTATTTACTTTACACACAACAATAGTTAAGTTCTATATTATAGACTTACAGAAAGAGACCTTCTAAAAACGTTAAAATGTATGACTGGCACGCGAAACCTTAAATCAGAGTGAATAAATGAAGACTCGGCACACCACTTCGGAAAGGTTGCCGACCCCTGGTGTACATCTTGGAACAAAGCCCTTCGGCCATACTTACAGGACGGGGGACTCTGAAGAAGATTTGGGGGCTGTGGTGGATCATCAGTTGAACATGAGCTCCCTGCGTGACACTGTGGCCAAAAGGGATCATGCCATCCTGGGATGCATAAACAAGGGACTCTCAAGTAGGAGCAGAGAGATTATTTTACCTCTATATTTGGCACTGGCGTGTCCGCTTCTGGAACCGTGTGTCCAGTTTGGGTGCCCACAGGTCAAGAAGGGTGTTGCTAAATTGGAGAGAGTTCAGAGAAGAGCCACAAGAATGACTGAAGGGTTAGAAAACCTGCCTCACAGTGATAAGCTACATAGACTGAGCAATTTGAGTTTAACAGAGAGAAGGTGAAGGGGTGACTTCGCTACAGTCTAGAAGTATCTACATGGGGAACCAAGCTTTGATAATGAGATCTTCAGGCTAGCAGAGGAAGGTCTAACACGATCCAACGGCAAGACGCTGAAGCTAGACAAATTCACACATTTTTTAAGAGTGACAATAATTAGCCACTGCAACAATCTACCAAGGGTCATGGTGGATGCTCCATCACTGGCAATGTTTAAATCAGGATTGGATGTGTTCCCAAAGCTCTGCTCTAGGAATTATTGTGTGATACAGGAAGTTGGACGAGATCAATGTTTCCCAAACTTGGGATGTCGCTTGTGTAGGGAAAGCCCCTGGCGGGCCGGGCCGGTTTCTTTACCTGCCGCGTCTGCAGGTCCGGCCGATCGCGGCTCCCACTGGCCGCGGTTTGCTGCTCCATCCCAATGGGGGCTGCAGGAAGCGGTGGCCAGTACGTCCCTCGGCCTGAGCCGCTTCCAGCAGCTCCCATTGGCCTGGAGCAGCGAACCACGGCCAGTGGGAGCCGCGATTGGCCAAATGTGCAGACGCGGCAGGTAAACAAACCGGCCCAGCCCACCAGGGGCTTTCCCTGAACAAGCGGCGTCCCAAGTTTGGGAAACACTGGACTAGATGATCACAGCGGTCCCGTGTGGCCTTGAGATCTCTGAATCTATGGACCCGTAAGAGCGGTTTGGGCTTATCTTTCTGCAGAAAGATCTGGCATGTAAATCAAACACCATGGGATGAGGGGAGATGTGTCCAGATGGCAACGTAATCTAGTGGTTAGAGCAGGAGGGGACTCTGGATTCTGTGCCCAGCTCTGGGAAGGGAGTGGTGTCTAGTGGTTACAGCAGAGGGGACTGGGAGAAGGGGGTGTAGTGCTTGGAATGGGGGGAGTAGGAGTGAGGGCTACTGGGGTCTATTCCCAATTCCAGGAGGGGAGTGTGGGATAGTGGGTAGATGGGGTGTGTGTGTCTGGGAATCAGGATTCTGGGTTCTGCTCTAAGCTCTGGGAGAGGAGTGAGGTGTAGTAGCTATTGGGGAAGGGTGAGGAGTGGGGAATTTCAGGACTGCTGGGCTCTGTTCCTAGTTCTGCCGTGGATTAATGGTGCTCCGTATTATAACTATTGTACAGAGAGGGCCCATCGTCCCAGTGTGGGTGCGGGTTTGGATTTCAAACCCCCCTTTGTTTCCTGGATGCCTAGCCCTGCTAGGGCTTTGGCCCCGGCCTGTTTCTGGTCCCAGCCCCATTCCTGCTGAGTGAGTTATGGGTGTTGTTATTTAATCTTTGAGAGGGTTTTTTATTATTATTTTATTTCTTATTTCAAAACCCAAAAGTCTAATTGCTGCCTGTGTAGGAGGTGCTGATTGACTCAACAGTTACGCACCTTTGGGCATCTGTTATCAGGAGCGTAGATCAACACCGAAGACTGCTTCTCCAGCTGCACATGGGAAAATGCTGGTCGGCTGGCAGATTGGCCAGGAGTACGGCGAGTGGATGGCTGTTCCAGACTCCATGGGGTTATCCCAGCCAGAGTAATTTACAAACTACCTGCCTGAAAAATAAATAAACAAACAAACCCCCTCATTTGCGGCCAAGATTCTCTTCGCCTTCCTAAACAGCTGGTGCAAGTTGTTAAGACAGCTGCCAAGTTCCACCTCAGAGGTGGCTGCATTTCAGTGGTGGGAGGGTGATGCCTACATACACAGTTTGCAAATCCTTTAACACAGAACCTGTAGGGATGGCAAGAATGCTTTACGGGCTTGCACAAGCTGTCTCCAGGGATTGCTGGGATCATCCATCGCTGAGCGGCAGCCATCTCTGGGATGGAACCGGCAGCTGTTTTACAAGGACGAACTCTAAGCAAGAGTTTAGGACAGGAAGGAGAGGATCCTGTATCCAGCTGAAAGTGCAAGAGGCTGATTTAACGAGGTATAATAGAATTGAACCTATCTGAGCAACCCAGCTGCTGTTTGCCTTTTGAACAAGCAAAGGGAAGATTTAAGAGCATTATGCGCTGAGCAATTATGATTTGTTTACGGTAGCACCTAGGAACCTCCGTCATGGACCAGGACTGATTGTACTGGGCACTGCCCATTATTTATTAGGTGTATTACTGTAGCACTCAGGAACCACAGCCATGGCCCAGGACCCCATTGTGCTAGGAGCTGCACAAACACAGAACAAAAGGGCAGTCTCTGCCCTCAAAAGCTTCCAATTTAATTCCACTTCCCCTGCAACTCGTGTGCTCTTAAGGCAAAGCTGGAGTGTCGTCATGTCACAGGCAATGAGGCACAGTCTCTGTTCATTTCTGTGCGGATTCAGCCATCTAATGGGACCTTCTTTTTTTTAAAACTAGGCTCCTTCGGGACTTTTCCCTTATGGGAAGGCTAAGACGTTCTACTCCCCCACCCTGCACATCTGACTTGAGCCAGCAAAGATGCTGTTCCGGTCCAGACCTCACCCCAAAATATCCCAGCCTCTCACCCCTAGAATGGAGAAACACTGATCCAGACCTCCAGAGTTACTGGTGCTGGAGAATATATCACCCCACTCCCTGAGCTCTCTGAGTCCGCTCAGTTTTATCTGACTCAGACACCTGTTCTGGTCCCCACCCAAATTAGTCCAGTTTCCACCAGCCCCCAACTGACCTACCTTTAGTCTGAGCCCCCCCCACCCCCGCATATGCAGCCCACAACTTTCCCTATACCCCTCCCCCCACAACTGCGTCTGGAACGGCTCATTGATACTGTACTAATTCCCCTGCCTGTTCTGAGCAGATCACAGAATCACAGCACTGGAAGAGACCTCCAGAGGTCATCGAGTCCAGTCCCCGGCACTCTTGGCATGATGTTCTAGCCCTCCTCCCCCTCCCAGCTGTGTAGAGGATGCTGTCCTAGAACCTCCCAGTCTGGTTTAGATCCCCCCCTTAACTATGTCCTTCTGCTCTAAATAGGGTGACCAGATGTCCTAATAAAATCGGGACTGTCCTGATATTTAAGTGTTTGTCCCAATCTTTGGTCAGGACGCAATTTGTCCCAATATTTTGCTCCACCGGACCCCCCCACACACCCAATGTGTCCCGATATTTTCTTCCTCTCATCTGGTCCCCCTAACTCTAAAGCACCTCATCTAAGGGAGCAGAGCAGAGGCGGTTCTAGACTCGCTAGCTCTTCTAGAACCCAAGTTCCAGACCTCTCTGGGCCAAGGTCCTAGTCTGCGTCTGCTGTTCTAGGCTCCCCCTGTACAAGACTGGGCGAGCCGCCGCCATTGTTCTAGACCTCTCTCCTGCTCTAGGCCCCATCGGCTGCGGATGGCCGAGCAGCAATTCGTGTTCTAGATCCCACCCCTGTTCTAGACCCGCGCTCCCCCCCCGGGTCCCAGCCGCACCTGCCGGGCTATTAGGAGGAGTTCGGCCCAGCCCGGCAGCCGGCAGCGCCCCGGGCATCTCGCTGCCCGCCCCGGGCCAAGCCCGGCCCCTTTCCCGGAGCTCGGGCGCCCCGGGACGGGCGGCTCGGAGACGCGGCCCGGCCCCTGCCCCGCCCCGGGTAACCCGGCAACGGGCCATACAAACTGGGGACATGGGGCGCGCGGGGGGGCTGAGATACAGAGCGGTTTGGGGGGCTCGGGGAGAAGGTGGGTCTCGGGGGGGCTGAGATACAGAGGGGGTTGGGGGGCTCGGGGAGAAGGTGGGTCTTGGGGGGGGCTGAGATACAGAGGGGGTTGGGGGGCTCGGGGAGACGGTGGGTCTCGGGGGGGCTGAGATACAGAGCGGGTTGGGGGGCACGGGGAGAAGGTGGGTAGGGGGAGCTGAGATACAGAGGGGGTTGGGGGGCTCGGGGAGAAGGTGGGTCTCGGGGGGGCTGAGATACAGAGGGGGTTGGGGGGCTCGGGGAGAAGGTGGGTCGGGGGGCTGAGATACAGAGGGGGTTGGGGGCTCGGGGAGAAGGTGGGTCTCGGGGGGGGCTGAGATACAGAGGAGGTTGGGGGGCTCAGGAGGGAGATGTGGTCAGAGAGCTGGATATTCAGATGAGGGTGGGGGCTCAGGAGGAAGAGGGGTTTGGGGTGAGGAAAGAATGGGAATTTGGGGGTCCTGGATATACAGGGGGTTTGGGGACATCCAGTGCTCCCAGATGAGCGTGGCGGTGTTTTATCCCAGTGTCAATGATGACATGAGATGTCCCTTGATTTAAGGACAGGAAGTGAAGGAGAATCCTGCAGCCCATGAAAACTGGGGAAGAGGGGGGGTGTCAGGATGGAGGGGGGCAAAATGGAATTAACTCTCTAGTCTTCCAAAAAGCCCCTTTATTATTCACAAGGACTTCAGGGCAGTTGAAAGATCTGGGCGAAGCAGGAATAACCTATTGTCAGCCCACCAAACAAGTGGCTTGTTTAGGAGTGGGGAAGTTCTCCCTCCCCCAAGCCCTTTAATACCAGAGTGGGCAGTTAACATGTCAGGTTAATACAGGTGAGGAAACTGAGGCACAGAAAGGTGCAGATTCCCATGACAAACCGGATAGGATTAGGATTAGGATTCACCACACTGAAGCTGCACTGTTTTAATGCAATGCTACAACCCTCTGCACCAGTATAAAGGTGCTGATACAGGCAGGGAAGAGGACCAGGCTAGACTGGTATAAGGCACTTTTATTCTGATATAACGGCATCCACACTAGGGGTACGGGTGGAGCTGTATTGGTAAGAATCACACCCCTAATCAACATGACCACACTTGTACAAACACTGGGAAGAACAAGCCTACCCAGTTAATTCAGGGCACAGGAACATAGGACTGGCAGGGACCTCCTGGGTCACCAAACCCAGTCCTAGCTATCGCAGGCCCCTCCTTCCGATAATCCCATTTGTGGATGTATCGAGCGGAAATCTGAGCACGCAGCCCTTTGCAGCTAGGTGGGGAATGGATGTGGGTAGCGATTGTGTGGGCTGGAGTCTGTTCTGGTGTGGAGCTCCATTGAAGTCGGTGGAACTGGCCCCCATGTGATTTTTAACATCGAGGTAGCTATCTCAGTGTAAGATCCTAATGCAGGTAAGGCGGAGAGGTAGCAAGTTGTGGTCACGCCTGTATCCCCCCATTTGGGGTTTACACCATGACTTGCTACGTGGAGGTTAAAGACAACAGAGCCTTGACTTTGCTAGGAGATAGACCAGTGGTTCTCAACCAGGGGGATATGTACCCCGGGGGTACTCAGAGGTCTTCCAAGGGGTCTCAACTCACCTAGATCAGTGTTTCTCTACTTGGGGTTTGCAGCCCCGAGGGTGGTCCCTGGACTGGTTTAGGGGCTTGCAAATGCAGAGCTGGCATTAGGAGATGGCGAGCAGGGAAGCTGCCTGGGGGCCCACGCCATAGGAGCCCCCCACGCAGCTAAGTTACGTGCTTCAGCCCCGAGCGGCAGGGCGTGGGCTTCAGACGAGGCTCACAAGTGAAAAACGGTCAGTCTCAGTGTCGCACTGAAATGTCCGTGTAATACTTACATTCCAATAGATTCATTTTATAATTCTGTGATAAAAACAGCCCCGCCAGCAATTGTTCAGTGACAGCGCGGCTGTGCCACTTTCGTATTGTTATGTCTGATTTTGCAAGCAAGTCATTTTTTACTTGCTCTCGAGCACTCAAGACAAATCAGATTCCTGAAAGGGGGACAAATCGTCTGAAAAGGTTGAGAGCCGCTGGGCTAGACAATCCCCCTCGTCTTGCTAGACCTACCCTGGATTTCCACACTCGCTCAGCCCACTCCCAAGGCAGATGAAGAGAGAAGGGGCTGTGTGGATTCTTGTCTCAGCTCTGCTGCCCGCCGGGCCAGGAAATACAGGCACCAGGTGGCACAAAGGGGATCCGAATCTCTCCTATTGTCTCCAAAGCCACATGCTCCCAGCCGCACATGCTGAATGAGACATGCCTAACTGTGGCAGCCATGCGCTCTCCAACCAGTGGGATGTTTGCTTGCTGTGTTGTGGTACAACACACTGTTGCCAGTACAGCCGTCCGCTCCATTGTCTGCCTATGCCTTCCCTAGCAGAAGATTAGGGAAAACCCAGGAATTCCCCTCTGCTTTTGTCAGCCCATAGGTAACAGACCATCTCTGGCTTGCGTCAGACTCTGGTCGAGGCCAGATTTGCTTTCCTGTGATAAGCCGGGCCGCACACACACACACACCAGGCTATTATCTCCATAGCAACGCTACACACAGACATTAAACAGTGTTTTACTTCGGAAGTCGGCAAAGCCGCAGGACGTCACTGTGGTTATTCCAGCTATGCGAGGCCTATAATATAACACTTAATTCAGTGCAGGTTGCCCATGGGGGCTGAAGCTAAGACTTTTTTTCTCTCAATGCAAATCTCTGTAATTTGAGCAGCCGTCGACACCCCCGCCCCCAACTGTTTTTTTTCTGCCATAGCAACAGGCCGTTTTATTGACTGTGGGTATCCCCGTGCAAGTGTCTTTCCCGGAGTCCCAGACACAAAGTAACCAAGAGCCCAGGAATGACAGTCACACTCACACGTAGAATCCAGAGATCTGAAAATACTTCAGACATTGGTTAACTGTGCCTTGAGACCCCTCCCATCTCCTTTGAGGGAGAAGTTATTAGACTCTTTGTATAAAGGGGGAAACTGAGGCACAGTGAGACAAAGGAATAGCTCAAGGTCACATAGTGAGCCAGGGACTGATTTTGAGTCCTGACTCCAAGTCCCCCGCTCCAGCTGGGAATACAACTGAGCAACCCGGAGCCACGGTCCCCTCCTGCTCTAACCACTAGAGATGGGCATACAGCCTGTTTGTCCCCTGCTCTAGCTACTAGACAACATCCTCCTCCCAGAGCTGGGACTAGAACCCAAGAGTCCTGAACACCCCCCCACACACACACAGAGACAGCTAGGAGGCTCCAAATCTCCCCCATTTGGTGTTGCGAGGTGCTGAGAGTCAATCAGTCAGATCCCCAGCTGGCCTAAATCAGCCACCGTGCCACTGGAGTCAATGAGGCCCAATCCCCAGCTGGCCTAAATCCGCCACCGTGCCACTGGAGTCAATGGGGCCCAATCCCCAGCTGGCCTAAATCCGCCACCGTGCCACTGGAGTCAATGGGGCCCAATCCCCAGCTGGCCTAAATCCGCCACCGTGCCACTGGAGTCAATGGGGCCCAATCCCCAGCTGGCCTAAATCCGCCACCGTGCCACTGGAGTCAATGGGGCCCAATCCCCAGCTGGCCTAAATCCGCCACCGTGTCACTGGAGTCAATGGGGCCCAAGCCCCAGCTGGCCTAAATCCGCCACCGTGTCACTGGAGTCAATGGGGCCCAAGCCCCAGCTGGCCTAAATCCGCCACCGTGTCACTGGAGTCAATGGGGCCCAAGCCCCAGCTGGCCTAAATCCGCCACCGTGCCACTGGAGTCAATGGGGCCCAAGCCCCAGCTGGCCTAAATCCGCCACCGTGCCACTGGAGTCAATGGGGCCCAAGCCCCAGCTGGCCTAAATCCGCCACCGTGCCACTGGAGTCAATGGGGCCCAATCCCCAGCTGGCCTAACGTAACATGACTCTATGGAAGTCAATGGAGCTCTGCCAATTTTCACCGGCAGAGGCCCTGGCCCAGAAGGTGGAGCGTTACCTCGCCTCTGGCTCTGTCCAGAGCTGACACATCTTGCTTCAGCCGCACGTGGTTGTAGTGAGTCAACATGACTGGGGTGGCCACTGCAGTCTGGCCATGCCATGTGGGTGTCTCTGTCACTCAGACCCAAGGGGAATTGGTTAGTCGGGCCATGGCTTGGTTCCTCAGCTGGGGAGCGCTCCCAGGCACGGATTCATCGTGAGTCCCAAGGCACTGGGTTTAATACTGACTCGGAGAAGAGCACCTCTGACTGAGTTACCCACACCAATCCCTGCAGCACTGCACCCCCTAGCATCACATTGGGGTCAGCACTGTCAGGGAGGGGAGAGCGCCCCCTACTGAGCCCCCCACCCTGCTCCCTGCAGCACAGCGCCCCCCAGCACCATGCTGGGGCATGGAGCTCAGCGCTGACTTAGGGGACAGAACGCCTCCTGCTGCGTTGCCCACATTGCTCGCTGCAGCACCCTGAGATTTCCTTGGTAGCCGCCCATCCAAGGAGTAACCCACGCCAATGCTGCTGAAACAAGCACAGCCCCATGGACGTACAGCAAAGGGTTTCGCTGTATTTTAAAAATCTTTTCGCCTATGGGGAATAATTATTTCATTTCTTTTCAAGTAGCACTTTGGGCAGTCAGTGAAGTAGAAGAGTGTCCACCTACCTACTCTTTTTCTTTCTTTCTTTCTTTCTTTCTTTCTTTCTTTCTTTCTTTCTTTCTTTCTTTCTTTCTTTCTTTCTTTCCAAGATCAGAAGGGACCTCTGTGATCATCTAATCTGACCTCCTGTGTAACAGGCCAGAGAACTGCCCTCCACACATTCCTAAAGCAGAGCTTTTACAAGAAAACATCCAGTTTTGCTTTTAAAATGGCCAGTGAGGGAAAAGCCACCACAACCCTTGGTAAATTGTTCCAGTGGTTAATTACCCTCACTGTTAAAATTCTATCCACCCATTCTCCCCTCCCCTCCCCATGCACACCTCTCTCTCTCTGAGACAGGGGACTTATTCCCAGAGTGTCTGGCCGCCCCATGGTTCCTACAAGAAACAAATGCCCATATTTGCCAATCCTTCCCAACTGCCCCAGCCTGGCCCAGGAGGGGTTAACTAATGGCGCGTGCTGTGTGCTGTGCTCTGGCTGAATATTGCAACCTCACCACCTCGGTACTGACTGGCGTCACAGCGGGTCACCATGGAGACGCTTGGAAGTTCCTAAATACAATTATTGTGAGGTTTTAAATTTCCTCTATGCTCAGAATGAAGCTAAACAATAGCAGGATAGAAACAATGTGCCTTGTGCATCCCAGTGTGGGGACCAGCACTGGCTCTCACGCACACTCCCTCCGGTGTGCTACCCCCTCTGTCCCACACTCCCTCTCCATCGCACTCTCTCATGCCACACACGCGCCCACACTTTTCTCTCATGTCCTTTTCACTTTCTGCATCTCACTTTCTTTGTCCTTTTAATACTCCTTTTGGTCTGTGTTTGTACAGCGCCTAGCACGTCGGTCCTGGTCCATGACGATGCTCAGAGGCGCTAATTGATAACGTGCAGCCGCCCTCACTCGTCGCACAGATTCACAGCAATGAATTCATACGCAGTGGTGCAAACAACTGCTCAAGGGGCAGAGAGACAACAACCCAGGCCCTGTCCCACATACAGCCAACTACTAACCCTGCTCTATAACTGCGGGTTCTGGGAGGTGTCTGACTGGCAAGTGTGTGTAGGAGCTTTTCGCATGCTAGTGACTCACTCCTCCGCTGGATGATGGTGCATGGGCTTCTTCCTTAGTTTTGCTTTTGTTTGGTATCCCTGCACCATGTTGTCATGTTCCACGCTCCAAATGTCTCCCTGAAATGCGGGCTGCAGCAGACCCACAATGAGGGCAAATGAAAACCCACAAAGCTAGGGAGAAATGTGACCTTAGTGTTTAAAAATAAACCCAGGCAGCATAACCAGGATATAGGGCCGGGTTGGGTTTTTTTTGTTTTTTCCCCCTTTCCTTTCTTCTCCTCAGGGCTCTACCTAGACAATCACAGACTGTGGCAGCCCGTCCAGCTGTGTCCATTCCCCATCGCCTGGCCCAAAACATCTGGATTGCTCCAGAATGCTCACTTCCTGTTGGCGCCCAGACGATGAAAGCTGGAGGTAAAAATAAAATTAGTCCTTTGGAAAAGCTAAAGCGGGCAAACCACATTCTCTCAAGTGCCTCCAACTGCTCCGCTCAGACATTTGGTATCAGTTAGGACAGACTTTTTTTTTCCAGTTACTAATTTTAAATGTACACACGCCGTATTCAGCTACACACAAAGAACATTCACACACACACACTGAATTCAAATAGTTACCCACACATGCTATATACAAACGCACACAAACGTGGCTTCAAAACACTATTCAAACACACGTACACATAGGCTGCCTGCACACACAGACATGCTGCGTTCAAATACACACACAGCCGCTGCATTCGCTCTCTCTCACACACAAGCAAATGCACACAGAGGTACAGCAGAGCTGAGATTGAATTTAAAAGACTCAAACTGAGAATCTGTCCATGATTATCCTTGTGTGACAATCTGGGTGAGAAATCACCAGAAAGCACAAATACTAGTACTTTGGGGGCAAATTTACAGCTGACCAGCTGCCTGTGTGTTTCTATCCAAAGCTCTCACAAGCAGAGGGATTATTAACGCCGTTGGAAAGATGGGGAAACTGAGGCACGAAGCGAGGCGGTCGTTTCCCCAAGTTCACACATGTTGACTCAGGATAACAAGCAAGTGGCCCAGCTCCTACTGCCACCTTCGGCCATGTTACGGTGTCTCGCCAGGTGATTTTACCATCACTACGGTATCTGCGCACATAATGCTTTTGCCAATGTTTGTACGCGGTTATGGCTCCTACGATTCTAAAGGAACTCCCAAAGCCCTTTCAAAAACCGCTAGTGATCACTTTGCTTTGCCATGGAAACACAGGCCCCTCTAGAGTGGGCCACGGCTCTATGCTATTTGGTTGCTGACCACCCAGATCATAGGTGGCTTCGCTATAGGTGTTTACCTGTGGATCGGCATCTTCCAAGAGGAAACACACTAAACAACTGGAAGATATTATTCAAGAGGCAGCTAAGAAGGCCCCAGAGGCAGTGGTACCCAAGGTGGTTAGAGAAGGTGGAGCTGGGAGTCAGGACTCATCACTCTGGGAAGTAAGTGGGGTCTACTGATAGAGTGGGGCAGCGGGGTGGTGGAGAGCCCTGACTCCTAGGCTCTATTCCTGGCTGTGGGAGGGGAATGGGGTCTAGTGGTTAGAGCAGACAGTGAAGAGACTTAGGATGCATTCCCAGTTCCAGGAAGGAATGCTGATGAATGGCTAGTGGAGTAGGGATCCAAGCCAGGACTCCTGGGTTTCCTTCTTGTCTCTAGCAGGAAGTGTTGCCTAGGATTGAAAGCACAGGGCAGGAGAGCTGGGCCAGATGTAAGTCAGCATCGCTTCATTAAAGCCAGCTGAGGACCAAGATCCTGCATTCCACTGGCAGCTGTGCCACTCACTCACTATGTGCTGGGGGCCAAGCTTCTCCCCCGCTCTGTCCCTCAATCTCCTCTTCTGTAAAATGGTGGTAGGGGCTGGGGGAAGGCGGTGATGACATTCCTCCATCTCCGGGCAGTGGGGGGAGGGTGCGGCGCCGTGGGGGCTCGTCGTTGACCAGGGACTGCAAAGCTCTCCCCGATCCACGAAGAGGGCAAGGGAGTCTGACCATGAGCCAGTCAACTTTCCCTTCACTCAAGGCAGACATGTGCTGAACATGCATCCCACACGTATGTGCACACACTGGCAGTTTCTACTGGAGACACAGATTTTCCAAAGCAACTGCCTCACTCCCCTGGCACTCCCCTTCCCGTAAACAACTTCATTGCAGGCCGGAGCTTTAATCGCTCTGGCACCGTCGCCGGTCTGAGGACGCTGGCTGGATTTAGCCCCGGCAGCAGCGGCTCTCCAAGACATTTCAGCAACCAGGGCCTGATTAGGAGTTTAAAATCCCCTTTTCAAGTGCCGTGCAGACCTCCATTAAGCTTTAATTTAAAATCCCTGGCTGCCCCCTCCTCCTGCCTCTCTATAAATACAGGGTTGCTATAAACTGAAGTCTCAGCGACTGTTGTTTTTTTCTTCGGTGGAAGGTTTATTTTTTGCGTTTGATCTTCCTGGGTGGAATGGGCGTCGCTTCCAATCCAACCGCGCTGATCACTCGTTCGAAAGAGCGATTCCAGCACGAAGGGCTAGGACTCCTGGGTTCTGTGCCCAGCTCCAGGAGGTCTAGAGGTCAGAGAACAAGGGACTGGGAGTCAGGATAGTCCAGAATCTGGGAAGAAGTGTGGGGAGAGCTGGAGAATGAGGGGCAGGACTCCTGGCCTCTGTTCTGAACTCTTGGGCAGTGTGTGGGCCACAGCAGAGATTGAGGGAATAGAGTCAGTGCTCCTGTCCTCTACCCACAGCTCTGGGAGGGGAACGTGGTCCAAAAAATAGTGCAAGGAACTTCAGGAGATCTCTGTTCTATTCCCAGCTCCGCCACTGGCTCATCTTTGGGAAGGTCATGTTACTTTTTGTGCCTCGGTTTCCCTGTCAATAACACATGGGTGCTAATACTTCCAGACTCCCCGGGGGACCAGCCAAGCTACATTAATTAACGTAAATACTCTCCCACAGGTACTCTGGCCGGTATTTCAGAGCAGTCACTGGGGACCCTGCCTGTGCTATATTAACTCTTAAAACGCTGGCATCCTTCCAGCCTGGCAGCCAAATGAATATTTAGGAGGACGTCCGCCTGTCTATCTATCTAATCTCTCCAGAGACTCGTCTAGTGGCTAAAGTGCAGGAGACAGCCAGTCACGAGGCCTGGCATCTATTCCTGGTCCTGAGATTGACTCCATGGGTGACCTTGGGCCAGTCCCTTCCCCTCCCTCTGCCTCAGTTTCCCCCGCAGTGTAAAATCGGGGGGAACTTGACCTCTCTCCCACGGGGAGGCAGGTAGATGGTGAGGCTGAATTTATTAATGATTACAAAGGGTATGGAGCTCTTCAGAGGGGAGTTGGTGGAAAGGGCAAATACTTGGCCCTTAGCATTCTCCCCTGCACTACCGGGGTCAATAGGAGTTTTGCCATTAGCTTCAGTAGGAGCTTAGAGGGCATCTACCATTCTGGGATTTCAACGGGCTCCAGAAATAGCAATGGGGCTGAGTGGGAGGGTGGCCTTGTGGTTATAGGGCACGGGACTAGGACCCAGTCAATATAGCTTCTAGTCCTGGGTCTGCCACTGTCTTCCTGGGTGACCTTGGGCATGTCACTTTGTCTCGCTGGGCCTCAGTTCCCCAATCTGCAAAAGGAGGCGGAGGATCCTTCATTTGTCTGACTCCTGTCTAGTTAGTCTGAGGCTGCGACTGTCTCTCCCTATGTGTCTGCGCAGTGCCCAGCACTATGGGGCCCTAATCTCAGTCTGGGCAGTACATGGTACAGTGGGGGCCCTGATCTCACATGGGGCCTCCAGGTGCCACTGTAATGTAATAGCAGCCTGTTAGGAAGCAGGGAGGCCATATGGGGAAACTGAGGCAGAGAGAGGGGAAGTGACTTACCAAGGTCACAAAACAAGTTGGGGGCAGAGCCATGAATAGAACTCAGGCACCCTGTCCCCCAGTCCTGTACCATCACCACAAGCCACCGTTCCTTCCTTAGATGTTGTGTTTGTACAGCACCCACCACAACGGGATCCTGGTCCATGACTGAGTCTCCTTGGTGCTCCCACAATATACCTAATATATAACGTACAGTGCCCAGCCCACTAGGGTCCCGTCCATTTGATGAATAAGAAGATACATTTGCCTTTAGTGGTACAGGGTAGGGTGAAAAGGAAAATAGGGGATTCAGGGCACTAAGGGGATTACAGAGGGACAGGCCCACCGTTCTCCCGGGTGTCACGTGGCTGATTTATTAAAGCACCAAGTGGTGTCAGCGTCCCTGTTCTAAATGGATTTTGAATGCGAGGAAGATCTAGTCGTTGCAGACACGGGCGTGGCAGGAGGGGGCCAGGAGCCAAGGGAGCTATTTCTGTGTTCATATATTTAAAATCCCTTGTGTCTTTCCCGCAGGGCCACAGGAATCAGACAGCCCCAGGACTGGATAGAGCGCTAAGGCCCATGCCCAGGGCCCCAGCACCTGGAGTTGCGTGGTGAGATCAGAATCTCAGTTTTCACTACAAAACTGCCATGTGTTTCTAGCCTTCCTGGATGCAGAGGAAAGCTGGATAATGCGAACTGAGGGGACGCAACGCCTGCCTGAGCCATGACACTGGCTCTGAGATGTGGAACTGTCCTATTCATCTTCACCTGCTGGCAACCTAAGGGCTGTGGGGCCACAGAATGGGGGGTGGGGGTTGCTGTCATAGGGGAAGCCCAGGGTTGAGCTCTGGACAGCACCAGAGTTTGCAGGAGGCCTTTCTGAGCCGGTGTCACTGAATTGGATTGATTTTTAGGCCTATGGAGCTATGGTTTCAGGGTCTCTGTAGACTCGGGCAGGCATTGGTTACACTCAGATCACACCATGCTATTTGGACATGTTGTTTCCATTCATTTTAATGGGAACCAGTAATCCAAATCCCTTAATCCACTTTGAAATCCTCAACCCACTCCGTGTTGCAGCTCCATGCCCGCCGACATGCTTTTTCTGAACCACAAGCCCGTGGAACTCATTGCCACCACATGCCAAGCGCTGAGCAGAATTCAAGACCAGCTCAGTATGGGGAACAGGAATATCCAGGATTGGTTTAGTAAGTATGAAATAAATAACCAAGTAAACTCTCCTGCGGGAGGGCCCCGGGCAATTGCTTCGCTTGCTACCCGCTAGTGCTGGCCCTGGCTTTTATATGCAGAAAAAGTTGTTATGGCCCAGGTGAGCAGTGGAGTTTTTATAGCATGTTTGGGGGGCCTCAGAAAGAGGTTGAGAACCCCTGCTCTAACCCATGAGATGAAGGAGAACCCCTGCTCTAACCCATGAGATGAAGGAGAACCCCTGCTCTAACCCAGGAGATGAAGGGAACCCCTGCTCTAATCAATGAGATGAAGGAGAACCCCTGCTCTAACCCAGGAGACGAAGGAGAACCCCTGCTCTAATCAATGAGACGAAGGAGAACCCCTGCTCTAACCCATGAGATGAAGGGGAACCCCTGCTCTAATCAATGAGATGAAGGAGAACCCCTGCTCTAACCCAGGAGACGAAGGAGAACCCCTGCTCTAATCAATGAGACAAAGGAGAACCCCTGCTCTAACCCGTGAGATGAAGGATAACCCCTGCTCTAACCCAGGAGACGAAGGAGAACCCCTGCTCTAACCCGTGAGATGAAGGAGAACCCCTGCTCTAACCCGTGAGATGAAGGAGAACCCCTGCTCTAACCCAGGAGACGAAGGAGAACCCCTGCTCTAACCCGTGAGATGAAGGAGCAGTTTTCCCACCTGCTTCTTTCGGTGTTTCCTGCACTTTCCTCTGACGCATGGACTGCCGGCCACTGTCTGAGACGGCCTATCAGACTAGATGGGCCATGGGGCTCTGATCTAGTCTGGCAGCTCCTGTGTGCCAGTCCCTCACACTGGGTATACGCAGACACATGCCACTGACTGTAGCGTATCACTCCACCTCCCCATGTGTGACCCACTGACGAGTGTGTGTTACAGGCCCCCCCGCCCCCCGAGCCGATCCGCAGAAGCGATGAGTGCATTACAGCTCTAGCTACAGCCCATCACCTCTTAGCTCAAGCTTTTAGCTCTGCAGGTCTCCAGGTCAGTCCCTGGTGCCAGCCAAGGGGGGCAGCCATAAAATGGGGATAATACTACACTCGGAGTCCGCTTTCCTGACGCCAGTCCATTGCTCTAACTGCACTGCCCTAGGGAAAGCGGACTTGCCCTTTAAATCTGATGATCACCTAGAAACTCAGAGCAGCGCTGCCAACTATTACAGTATGCCGTGTTTCTCAAAGCCCCAGCCGCCGGAGCCAGGTGATGACTTAGAACCTTGGCTTTCGTTTCAAAAAAATAAAGTCAGCTTCTAGTCCTTGTAATCATTCTCGTGGCTCTTCTCTGAGCCCGCTCCTCTTTGAATTTTGGACACCAGAACCGGACACTGGGCCAGCAGCGGTCACACCGGTGCCAAGGGAACATAACCTCCACCAGGACCCCCCAAGACCTTTCCAGGTCGCTGCTGCCCAGGGTCAGGCCTTGAGGAAATTCAGAAGCCTGGTAAATAATTTACCTGGCTTCATTTTTATTTGTACTGATCGAGTGAGGGGCTGGCGGGTTTAAAGAGATGCGGCTGCTTTTGTTCTTTGGGGGCAATAAAAATTAATGAGTCGGCCGCATCCGGGACCTCCGGCGTGCTGGGGGAGCAGCTGCTTGTGCTGTGTTGAGGGCAAGACAAGGGTTGATCAGGGAGGTGGGGAAGGGAGCGAGACCTTTCTCAGGAAAAGAGAGGAAGCTGAAAGGGGGGATTGGAGCATTTACAACCTCTGGTCCCTTCAGTCTCTGCTAGTAAAACAGAAGGGCCCTAGTAAGGAGGTGTAGGTAACTATGGTCACATGTGGCATGCAAGAAGGTTGAGCGGGGAGGGATGTTGGCTGCTTTCAGGAGTTCTTGCTATGGGCCCTTTGTCCCTGGATGACTGCTTCCTGGTGACCTGCACCTTACCAAGACGGTTGGGCTCTTGGTCAAATCGGGGCTGAGGAGTGTGCTCTGGCCAGGAGTCCTTTTCCAGCCCAAGAGGGACTATGGGGCTGAGATCTCAGGTGTTCGTGTAGCCCAGGGCCTGGGGAAGGGTGAGCCAGGGATCCCATGGCACTCGTGAGTGGAGGTCCCAGGACAGGACTATATGGATTCGAGAACAGGTATATCCTAGGGAATGGTTTCAAGCCCCAGTACGCAGGCTTTTGTACGTACACATCGAAGATTGTCCCTGTCGCAAGGAGTTTATAATCCCGAAATGGACAAGACAGACAAAGGATGGGTGGGAGAGGAAAGTGAGGCACAGAATGAGGCTATGACCGGCCCAAAGGTCAGCGGTAGAGCTGGGAATGGAACCCAAGCGGCCCGACTCCCAATCTGCTGCCCTATCCACTAGGCACCACTGCTTCTGCTCAGACGCAGCTTGCAGACTTGGCACACAGAGCCAGAGTTCCCCCAAAGCCTTCGGTCTTCTGCCTCCTTCGCTCCAACTCTGACCCTCCCCCTCCTCAGCTCCGCACTCTGCCCAGCTGCTCCCAGCTGTAACAAAAACTGTGAAAGAGTCCGGCCAAGGTGCTGGCTGAGAACAAGTTCTTGGCCTCCCCCTTCCCTTCCTTCAGCCTGCCTCTGCGCCTTCAACCAGAGAGAGGCCCCCCGAGGTGGCTGGCAAGCGGCCCCACTCTCAGCAAAATCCCAAGGCAGAAATGTCCTTTCTAGGTAATTACTGTTAACCAGACGGCAGGGTCCTCCGAGCTGGCCCTGCACTCAGCACACCCACACGCCCAGACGGGACGCATTCCACCAGCCTGACTCACCCGCGCAGGGTGTAGGGGGGGCGCGCGCCGGGCAGCGGGAATGATTGTTTTGACTATTATGGGATGTGGGCAGCTAAGCCGTGAAGGAGCCAAGGAAAGGAGATCACAGCTGTTTGCGCTCCATTTGCTCACGCCCTGGTGTAAATCAGGAGTGACTCCAGTGAAGTCAACGGGGTTCCGCTGGTGTAAATCAGGAGTGACTCCAGTGAACTCAGTGGGGTTCCGCTGGTGTAAATCAGGAGTAACTGCACTGGGAAGTCAGTGGGGTTCCGCTGGTGTAAATCAGGAGTGACTCCAGTGAAGACAACGGGGTTCCGCTGGTGTAAATCAGGAGTGACTCCAGTGAAGACAACGGGGTTCTGCTGGTGTAAATCAGGAGTGACTCCAGTGAAGTCAACGGGGTTCCGCTGGTGTAAATCAGGAGTGACTCCAGTGAAGACAGTGGAATGTTGCTGGTGTAAAACTTGTGTCCATAAGAACGGTATCAGCCCCCTGCACCTTCCAGCAGACAGGCCCACAATCCTGCTGATTGTCCATTCACACAACCACATGCCTTCCCCCCATGCAGGCACTTGTGACCGTGTTCACTACTACCCATAGGCGTGCGCCGCACATTTCATTAGGGTGTGCACCCAGGGAGCCCTGCCCTAGCCCCGCCCCCACCCACTCCCTCCTACTTCCCACCCCCCTGACTACCCCCCTCAGAACCTCCAAGCCCCCTGCTCCTTGTCCCCTGACTACCTCCTTCTGGGACCCCTGCCCCAACTGCCCCCCCAGGACCCCACCCCCTATCTAAGCCTCCCTGCTCCTTGTCCCCTGACTGCCCCCCTAGGACCCTACCCCTGACTGCCCCGACCCTTATCCACACCCCCACCCCCAGACAGACCCCCGGGACTCCCACGCCTATCCAACTGCTCCCCACCCCCTGACAGGACCCCCAGAACTCCCGACCCATACAACCCCCCCCCCCGCTCCCTGCCTGCCCCAACCCCTCTCCACACCCCTGCCTCCTGACAGCCCCCCCAGAACTCTCGACTCATCCAACCCCTCCAGCTCCTTGTCCCCTGACCACCCCCTCCAGAGACCCCCCACCCTAACTGCCCCCCCAGGACCCTCCTTGCTCCCTGTCCCCTGACTGCCCTGACCCCTATCTACCCCCCACCCCCTGACAGACCCTGGGACTCCCATGCCCCATCCAACCCCCCCTGCTCCCTGATTGCCCCCTCCAGAGACACCCCCCCCGCCCCTAACCACCCCCTCCGGGATCCCACCCCCTATCCAACCCCCCCTGCTTCCTGATTGCCCCCTCCAGAGACCCCCCCGCCCCTAACCACCCCGCCGGGATCCCACCCCCTATCCAACCCACCCTGCTCCCTGTCCCCTGACTGCCCCCACCCCTTATCCAACCCCCCAGGCCCCGGATCCCTTACCATGAGGCTCCTAGCAGCATGTTTGGCTCCGCGCAGAGCCAGACACGCTGCCCCACGGGAACGGGCAGCCCCGCCCCTCAGAATGCTGCGCGCGCGGCGGCATGGCTCCGCATGAGTGGGGAGAGTGTCTGCCTCCCCGCAGAGCCAAACACTGCCCCGCGGGAGCGCACAGCCCCGGCCCCCAAAGCGCTGCGTGCGTGGCGGCATGGCTCCAGGGGAGAGGGGAAGGCAGGGGACAGGCCGGCGACTTGCTGTGCTCGGCCGGGCGCTCCGGCCCAGGAGTGCGGACCCCGCGGCTTGCCGCGCCAGGAGAGTGGGACCATTTCCCCACCCCTGCATTAGGGTGTGCCTGGGCACACCCGGCACACCCCCTGCGCACGCCTATGCTACTACCACAGGCAGCACAAACACAGGCATAAACACCACCATGCCCAGCCCCAAATGCTGCATATTGGCCAGTAACATTCACACCAACCACACCTACTCCTAGATACAGGCACAAATGATGTGCCCACATGAGGAACTGTTCACATCCACCCACAAACTGTACGACCCATTGACTGAGTGTGATCAACACACATGGCAACACACAATATTCATACACACACCTCCCCCTGAATCACAACCTCAAGCCTGCGCAAACACAAATCATACCATTACTGGTAATACTCGCTCAAACACACACAGCATTCACAGTGCTACCTAGTGGGTAGAGCACTAGATTATGACTTAAGAGACCTGGATTCTATTCCTGGGTCTGGGTGACCTTGGCTATGTCACTTCCTAGCTCTGCGCCTCTGTTTTCCCATCTGTAAAATGGGGATAACAATACTGCCCCACCCCCTTTATAAAGCACTTTGTGATCTGTTGAAGAGCTAGCTGTTATTATTTTAATATTAACACAACAACAACACAACACATGCACTTACACCCACAACCACATACACAATTATACACAACACACATTCAAATGAACATTCTCTTTGTCTCAATGCACATTCACATACGACCGCAAACAACATCCCAATATACAACCACAACGCACACCTAAGCTTCATGCTCAGCCACAGAGTACTAAGCCAGGCTGTACAACAAAGGAGAAGAGGCACAAAGAACACACACAAACACTCCCCCACTCTGCAAATATTTGCACACAACCACTAATAAGGCTCCAGCAAACCCCACACAAGCACAACCATGAGATGGTGATGAATTAATGTCTGTATGTGGCCACACATCACACACACACAGCTATTACAATTGTGCAACTAGTATTCAAATGTAAACCCCACCACAGTCTCAAATATTCACATGCAAGCAACATTCATAGCCAGAGTATGGATCACTCTCTCTCTCTCTCACACACACACACACACACACACACACACACACACACACACACACACACACACACACACACACACCCCTACTGAATTTGTACAATTAATATTCAAATACAGTATGGCCAACCCTGAGAGTGCAAAAATCAAGAATCAAACCTAAAAAATCATGTGATCTTTTAGAAAAACATGGGTTTCTTTGCAATCGGGTTTCTGAGCTATTTGGATGGGCACTTGGATCACATGTTCTGGATTTTCTCCGCAGTTGCGAGGCCTAGGAACTTCCTTTTTTTAAAATGAAAGCTGAGATTCTAAGCTAACCACGGGACTCCGGGATTTACGTGACTCACCAACTATCGTGACCAAATCGTGAGAGTTGGCAACACTACAAAGAACAACCACGCTCTGAGTCCCAGATACCCAAACACCACTTCAAATCACAGCCTTGTTCACACACCCCTCTCCCTCCCTGGAGTCTGTTTCTGAGGAGTGGGTGGAGAGATTTGCCTGACTTGAACCCGTTAATGAGTCACTGGGCTGCTGCTGTGAGGGGCACAGATGTAGATGCTTGCAAACATACATCCCTGGCTCACACACACATGGCCAGACACAGGCATTCCAGATGCTACGCGGACTCATGCACCTTAGAAAGCCAGCAGACACTGACAGATGATCATAGGCTGTCTTGAGGGATGGACTGCAGGGGTGTGTGTGTGTGTGTGTGTGTGTGTGTGTGTGTGTGTGTGTGTGTGTGTGTGTGTGTGTGTGTGTGTGTGTGTGTGTGTCCAGTTACCTTTAGATTACCCCACCCAAAAAAATTCCATAGCAGTTTAACTGCCACCGTCCCAGATCTGCGTGGGAATAAGGGATGTTTTAATAACGGGCTGGATCCAAGACTTTATTCAAAGCTCCTCACTCAACAACAGCTTGACTCCATTAATACTTCCCCTGACTTCTCCTCTTTGTCCTAAACGTACATGGCTTTATCAAGGGCCCGCTGGCACGCAAGCCTGAGCTGGGGTTTAATTGGGTCCTGGCCCTGCTGGGCTGTAGCCAGATCCCCCCTGATGAGCTTAATTTTGTAACGCAGAATAGACCTTTATTGCTGTTTTGTAACCGACTGAGTTTGTCCCAACCTGGGTGGGGAGTCCACATGCCTCTAACTCCCAGTCCTCTCTGTCCCACACTGAAATCCTGGGGCTACAAACAAACTAAATAGTTCACAGAGCAGGAAGGGCTGAGCATCAGGACGCCTGGGTTCTGTCCTCAGCTCTGACAGAAGAGCGGGGTCTATTGGTCAGAGCTGGGAATCAGGACTCCTGGGTTCTATTCCCGGGCCTGGGAAGAAAGTGTAGCCTAGTGGTTAGAGCAGCAAGGAACTGGTTTCTATTGATTCGAGGCAGCCGGGTTCTGTTCACACAGCTCTGGGAAGGGAGTGTAGTCGAATGGGGTTGGGAGTTCTGGGAAGGGACGTGTAATCTAATCGCCTGAGTCCTTTGTACTCCCATGCAAACTCCCACCTAGCACCTCCAAAGAATCCCACCGCTGTCGCTGGGTCTCCTCCTAGCATTACCTGGCAGCATGCTTCCTGGCATAGGCCTTCTTGGTCTTTCCCACGCATTGGGCCACATTTGAGTAAGGAGATTGCCTTTGAGCCCCGCCAGTCTCATTCACTCACGACTGCGCGTGCAACACACCCGTGGCCCCCCTCCCTCCCCTTTGCTGATCAAATAACACCAGGCCTATTGCTGCCATGGAAAAATAATATTAGGAGGCGGGTGTCACATCCTCTCAGCTTCTTTCAATGCACTTTACCAGCTGGGAACAAGGGGGAGGAGCCAGAGGTTGGGCCAAGATTTTAGTTCAGGTTCAACTCCAGCTCCAATTGTAGTACCATAGTCAGGAGCCAGGTTTCCAGCCCAGCCCAGAGCTCGAGGTGAACTCGGCACGCAGAGTCCTGCAAAACAATCCCACCTGGTGTGCGCCGATCGCCGTTCACTGTTGCCTTGGGCTTCCCACAGAGCTGTTTGTTGTAGCCACCTGTCAGCATCTGGTCTGACACACCGAAGCTGGACTGTTTTCACGCTACCGGAGTGGACGCAGTTAGATTGGTATGAAGGGGCTTAGACTGGGATAGGATACAGCTATCTCACCGTGGGGACTAAGGCATTCAAAAGAGAATAGACCCCCGGAGCTCCTAAATCCCCGTCCAGGGTTCTAGCCACTAGGCCACTGATTAGTTGAAGTAGAAAAACATAATCCAAAAGAACTTTTGGGTGTACTTACGTCCTTACTTCCCTTCCCGTACCGGTGTCTATGGGACTCAGGGGGCTCCAGGTGCGAGCCCCTGCTTCACCATTGTCTTCCTGTGTGGCCTTGGGCAAATCACTTAGTCTTTCGTGCCACAGTTCCCCCACTGGTAAAATGGAGGAAACGGCCCTGCCCTGTTGTGGGGCTAAATACACTAAAGATTGTGAGGTGCTCTGATAGTATGACGATGTCAGCCGACAAGTATCTTAGAATAACAACCACCTTGCTCTCCTCGAGTGCTTTTCATCTGTAGATCTCAAAGCACTTTCCAAAGGAGGTCAATATCATTATTCCCATTTTACAGATGGGGAAACTGAGTCACGGGGAGGGGCAGGGACTTGCTTAAGATCACCCAGCAGGGAAATAGGAGAGTTGGAAATAAAACCCCGTCTCCTTAGTCTCACTCCAGTGCTCTCTCCACTAGACCTACATCCCAAAGAAGTCATCCAACGACCAGATTTTGCTTCGCTGCGCCAGTGTGTTATGCCAGTCTTTGTCCTGGTGAGTAATACTGGGAATACTGACTAAGGATTGAGCAAGGATCTCCGGAGGTGGCTGTCTAATAATAATAATAATATATTGCGTTTATAGCCAGCCTTTGATCCCAAGAGAAATTAACGAGGCGCTGCTGTAATTAGCAAAGTTCTGCTGTTCATTGAAGTAACTCACTTCAAAGCCTTTGTCGTGGGGGTGCTTTTAAATCTTATTAGTCAGCCACTAGGTAATGGCTTCCCTTCTAATCGCTGCAGGTTCTAAAGGGCCTGTTTTTACCCAGCACTAGAGTAGATCAGATTATTCGGTGCAAATGTTTATCCTGACAAATTTGCCTCTTTTTCCACTTCGGGACTCATTCTCAAATCAGTCCAGTCTGACTGTTGGTGCTGACTGGAAAAGATGGGAAATGTATGTCACCAAATGGAAGAAGCAGGGAGGAGGAAAAAAGGGAACAGAGGTGAGGGAGGAAGAGAAAAGGGGAAAAACACCAAGAAAACAAAAAACACATTGAAAAATCAGAATACTCTGAACAAAAACGCACATTTTGGGGATTGGAAAAAGGCCATTTTTTCATTTAAAAATATTGATTGAAAGATTTCAACCACTTCTAAAACTTCTCTTTTTATCTCCGAACACCCCCCCTCTTTCCATCCATCCATCCATCCATCCATCTCCACACCACCCCCCCATCTCTGGATCTAGCCACACAGTAGCAAAGCCAACAAACCAAAACAGGGAATTACCACGTTTAGTAGCAGCCAGTTTGTCATTCCACTCATGCACATTCACTGCATTTGCCACCGTGGGGGAACACTCAGAGCCCGTGGCCTCTCCTGCGTTCCAAGCTGGCAGCTGTTGAAATGTGTGAATGAAGCAGGATGTCAGGAGAAAGAGATGGCCCCTGTGTCCAGGTAGCCAGCTGCATGGAGAGGAAGGATGGTTTTGTAGCTGAAGCACAGGCCTGAGAGTCAGACCCCCCGGGCTCTCGTTGCAGCTCAGGGAAGGAAGTTGGGTTTAGCTGTTAGAGTCAGGGGGAGTGAGAGTTAGAACGCCTGGGTTCCATTCCTTGCTCAGAGAGGGGAGTTGGGTCTAGTGGTTAGAGCAGGGGGGGCCTTTTGGTCAGGATTCCTGGGTTCTATTGCTAGCTCTGGCAAGGAGGTGGGATCTCGTAGGAGAGGGAAAGAACTACAGAGCAGGTGAGCAGACCTGACACCGCATTTCACCTTGGAACCTTGGCCCTACGGGCTCGGAGGAGTTAACCACCTGCCTGCGTAGATGATAAGCCAGAGGCACAAAGCACTATTAAAGCAATCTGAACTCAGCCCTTTCAGTGCTCGGTGTTCACCTTGAGCCCTGCATTGCACCTGGCCTTCTACAAGCGCACATGTCAACCTGCAGCCAGTGAGTAAAAAAACGTACACCCCGCCCCAGCTCCTGGGTGTTTTCCTTATATGCACGTGGGCCAGATCCCCTGCTGGTGGAAATCAGCATGGTTGACTGAGTTACACAAGCTGAGGATTCAGCCTTTATACTGTTGAAGACGGCCGAGGTTTTTTACACCGCGTGTCATTCACACCAGTGAGTGTGAGAGAGCAGCAAGTCCGAATGGCCGTGTTTTAAGCCTGGGAGTAGGTAGCCACACACAGGGTGCCAGGCAGGGGAGAGTTCAGACAATTTAATAATTCAGCAGGGCGGAGGCTAGCATGGAGCCACTCATCTGCCCAGAGGGCTGAGAAGAGGCAGAGTTGTATACACACCCTGTCTCTCAACCAACAGCCGTTTGCTCACCCTCTGTAATGGTGCTAAAATACTACAACGAGAGCTACCTTGGGAATACCAGGGAAAGAGGGAGGGATACGCAGAGATGACCATTCTAGCACTACAGATCCAATTACACTTTTCCTACAAGCTGGGGTCTTATGAGATTCATGCACCAATCTGTTTGCAGGGGAGAACAATCAGGAGCGAACCCCGGGGTCCTAGCCAAACCCCATCCTGGTTCCCTAGTCTTCACACATGTGCGTCTTCCTGAGCGGTCTGCAGCGTTGTCCTGCTCTGTCCAACAGCTCATCCTCGTGGCCCACCCCAGTGGTAGCCGCGTTTCTCCCTGCAGTGTACTGGGAGCCTTTGGTATGAAAGGTGCTGCTAAAGTAAATGCCAGGTAATTATTGTCATTATAATAATCTCTAATGATCAAGGACATGTTCAGCAGGCTAAGCCTGTGGGAGGCAAATCCAGGGCTTGGAACCCATGATGGGTTTTATAATCCCGCGGCAGGTACCAGAAAATTGCCTGATGCACCTTGGCTGCCTAAGGGTGAATTTGGGGAAGACCTTTTGATTCACTGAGCGAGTAGGATCCAGTCCAAGGCTAATGTTGTGTGTCAGTTTCCACCCATCAATTATCTGAAGGAGAAAGAGAAAAGCATCTCGGCCTGCTGCTGGAATGGGGCACCTTTTCACACGCAGCCCGGGGGCTGTTTCACAATAACAGCCACAACAAAGGGCAGGCGGAGGAACTCTGTGTTCCAGCGCAGAGTTACTAGGTGCTGTGGAGTTTCGGGATGGGTTTATTAATATGATCACAGCTGGGAGCTAGTGGAGAACCTCGGTGGCCTGACTGAGCTGATCTCCTTTGAGGGACTTGGGATTGTTGTTTTGGGTGATGTGCTAGAGGGTTATGTTTAAATGCTACATAATTTATGGCAAGCATGTGGGGGGGGAGGGTGTGTGGAAGAGAAGCAGGGAGGTGCAATTGACAATGGTTCATCGGTTGAGAAGTATCAGGCATGGGGCAGGGGAGAGGTGTAAGTTAGTTGTTTCCTATTGCAGGACCGAGGCAGGGCTGGAATTGGGTCAGGTCAGTACACTTCTCTTTCGATGCTGCTCTTGTATTCTCCCAAATGTTAGCTTCCGCTGGAAAAACAAAGTAAGTCTCTAGCACGAATGGTTGTGAAAAAATGTGAAACAAATGTAAACTGAGCCTGCCTGAGTTTGCAGAGAGCCTGAAACAACTGCTCTGAGACGTATGGGGGCGAATGGCCCCGTGCATTCCAATGGGGTGTTTACGCAGATGCTGCTGTCCAACATGTACAGAGGGAAAGGCACCAGGCACTGGGAGTTACATCACATTTTGGTGCCACAGGTGGGTGGGTTTTTGGGAGAGGTATTACCACTTTCTTTCCTCCCCAATTTGACAAGTGGGTGGAGGAGTGGGGCAGAGGGAATGTCTACACTGTAATCCCAGCTTGTGTAGACATAGCTGTCATCGAGCTAGCTTGGGTCCAGGAGCGGCGACGCTCCAGCAGCACCGGCTTCAGTGCGAGTTGTACAAGCCGGCCATGGCTTAGCTGTTCCGGTACCCAGCCTAGCCCGGGTATGTCTACACGAGCTGCAGTCACCCCGTGATAGCGGTGTCGTCATACCCAATGGCAGCTCACGGGGGAGACAATCGCAGGGGTTCACCCAAAGTCCTGGTGTCACAGCTCCTAACTCAAAAAACAATCAGTCAATGCCAGGCGGGGTTGGCAGGAAATGCCACAAGCCGTTCACCTGGGGCATGTCTGGGTTGGGCTCACATTACTTGTGCCTTATGAGCTCACACCAGTGCATCATGGGAACAGCTGCAATCGGGGGGGGGGGGGGGGGGGGGCTGGACCGCACTGTGCTATGGCTATTTTCTGCACCCCAGGGCCCATAGGGGCAGACAGTGAGTTACAGCAGCCCCGAGGCTGCTCTAATTCACACCAGACATCAGGAAGGTCCCTAGACTACAGAGAGGTGGCTAAAAGCCTCCCCCCGCTTCCTGCCCTCCCCCACAGAAACCGAGTCATTAAGAGTCAGCCCCTCATATGTTTATCCACAGGGGCAGGGACAGAGGGAGCAGCCCCCATAATGCCCCATTTCCACCAATCAAGATGGCCTGATATCAGTGGAGGGAAGGAGCCCTAAAGGGTCTGTGGGATCCCCTTACGCACTGCACCTTTTACATCATACCATGGGAGGGAACAACTCAGTAAGGGAGTCCTTGCCAGGTACGGAGTTGGTGTAGCCAGCTCTGCACAGCTTCCTCCACTCCTCAGAGCAGGGGGCATGTCGAGGGAGGAAGGGGGGTGCGGCTGGGGTGTTCTTTCACCCCACCTTTTCCCTGCTATTGGGCACAGCCTCAAGCTGCTCTAAGCTATGTTATGGGCCAAATTGGCCTCTGATGCAATTTTGGGGGTTTGTGCCTTTAAGGGCTCAGTGCCCTGCCCAGATTCTCTGTCTGGGAAGCTCAGCCCTTAACAGCACAGAGCCCCATACCAAACCCAGCAAGGGCTGGCACAGGGGAGGCACAAAGGTGGAGTAGGACTGTCCTTGCCCTCCCAGGAGACCTTGGTGCCTGCACTCAGCCAGGGAGCAGAATATGACCCAGAGAGGAAAAGGCAGAGGTGGGGAAAGAAAGAAAGATGGTGAGAGGCAGAGGAAAGAGGAGGAGAACGGGTTTGAGAGAAAGGGAAGGAGATACAGAAAGGCTGGAGCCAGACGGAGTGCTGGGAAAGAGAGAGTGAGTTAGCGGAGGGAGAGAGAGGTAGGATTTCCCTTTCCTCTCCCCAGCATATTTTCAGTTTTCTCCCGCACCCTGTTCTCCTCTCCACCTGCTTCCTTCCTTCCTTCGGAAGCTTGTTTTGTTCTCTGGAAGAAATCGTGTTTCCACGGCCACACGCAGGCCCCCTCCCACCCAGCGCACACTGGCTTCCTCCAGCCCTTCTGGACTGCAGCCGGCCAGCGGGAGGATTCTAAAAAAGGAAAGTCTCCCAAGAGAAACCCAGCCCAGAGGCAGTGGGAAAAGCCCCAAAGATCTGGGAAAGCCATTCCCAAGCAGAAACGCAACGAGGACCTGGAATCCAGCAGCGTGGGGGCCTGGCAACTGGGATTAGCTAGATGGGAGCTGCCCAGACCGACAGTCATTAGCTGTCTCTCTAGCTAGAGGGACCCCGCGCCACCCTGTCTTTTACCCATCTATCTGCCTGGGCAGTGTGGTCCAGTGGCTAAAATACTGGACCAGAACTCCAGACACCTGGATTCTATTTCCAGCTCTGCCTCTGACCTGCTGGGTGACCTTGGGCAAGTCACTTTCTCTGTGCCTCCCCCCCTCCCCCCCCCCCCCATCCTTTATCTATAGCTGTGAGCTCTGTGGGGCAGGGCCTGTCTCTCACTCTCGTCTGGGTAGTGCCCAGCACAATGGAGCCCTGCTCTCAGTTGGGGCCTCTGGACCTGACTGTAACATAAATACCACTAATAATATCTATCACCGGACTATACAGGGCGAGGGGGTGATCTTACTGGTAGAGCACAGGACTGGGAGTCAGGACTCCAGTCTTCTGCTCCCAGTTCAGGGAAGGGAGCAGGTCAGAGCAGGGAGGCGAGAAGACAGGGTTCCTTGGCTCTAGCCCCAGTGGGAGGGGTGTGGGTCTAGTAGTTAGAGTAGACGGGAGTGGGAGGTGGGTTAGGGAGAGGAGTGGGGTCTAGTGGTTAGAATGGGAGGGGGAGGTAGGGTGACCAGATGAGAGGAAGAAAATATCGGGACACCGGGGGGCCAAAAAAAAAGGCTGAGTGCTGCCGGTGGAGCGAAATATCGGGACAAATTGTGACCTGACCAGAGATCGGTCGGGACGCGGGACAAACAGCTCAAAATCGGGACGGTCCTGATAATCGAGACGTCTGGACACCCTAGAGGGAGGCTGGTTGTCAGGAGTCTTGTCTTTTATTCCTAGCGCTGCCATGGAGTGAGTGCGCTTGGGGAAGTCACCCCACCTGCTCACAACCCAGGCCTCAGTTTACCCGGGGGATGAGGAGCACCACAGCGTTCGGAAAGGAATTAGCAGGATTCCTGGCTGCCTGACGAGCAGGGCCGCACGTGGACAGCCGTGCAATGGCCAGATGTCCACAGCCAGTCCGAGAGCCCTCCCCCCTTGCAGGACGCAGCAGTCGGAGGAGGAGTGGGGGAACGGGATGCCCAGAAGCGTAAGGAGAGCTGGATTGCAGCCTAAGCCTGACCACATCTGAAGGCAGAGTCCTGCCTCGTTCCCAGCCCCCAGGCCCCAGCTTCCTGGAAGTAGTGTGTGCTCCTTGCGAACAGGCGGCTGGGCTGCGCCAAGACGCAGGACGGCCTGAGCCTGGGAGCCTGTTTGTTTTGTTCCTCGTGGGTGTGGGGAACCTCGCTCGCTGTTGCCAGGAGACGCAGTGTTTGTTAATGCTCTAAAGGGGGGCGTGAGTCACGGCACAATGACTCACCAGGACCAGAACCATCTCGGGCTGGCCGGCAGCCAGACAGCAGCCCTGTAAGACACGGTTCCAGCTCCTGCAACATCCCCTTTTCCCCAGGCGCAAGGCACAAATGACTTGCTGCTTTCCTGGGTAGGGCGGGGACGTTTTCATGAGGGGCGCTCATCTAAGAACAACTTGGGTCCCGAATCTGGTTGCCCCTGACAACCTGGATCCTGAATTTGATTGCCACCTGACCAAAAAAAAACCAAGGAAATGAACTGGTCCATTGGTAACACCATGGCTGCTACAATACATGCCAGGGGACCCCGAACGACCACAAAGGGTCAGGGCTTGCTTCCTACCTCCCGTGAAATCCCACAACGTTCTTATCTCTTCCAAGGTGGGCCTGCAATAGCAGG
Source organism: Chrysemys picta bellii (assembly GCF_011386835.1). Taxonomy (NCBI): domain Eukaryota; kingdom Metazoa; phylum Chordata; order Testudines; family Emydidae; genus Chrysemys; species Chrysemys picta. The sequence goes on along the minus strand of NC_088812.1, from coordinate 2,436,929 downwards.
CAAGGATCTGATTCATTCTGCACTGGCAAATCTCTCCCTGATCTAACTTCCTGGAAGACCCAGGGGTTCCCCCAGGGACGGATCGAATCCCTTGTGCATTCAGCATGTCTAAGCACTGCTGCGGATTTGCCCTGATCTGCTATTCTCTGAACATCTGTCTCCTGTGCTGGCCTGGCGGTCGGTAGGTGCGACGAGCTGCCGGTATGCTGGCCTCAGCCAGGCTCACGGAGCTGGATGGACCTCTCTGAGCCACAAAGCCCAGCCCGGCAGCCCGTGAGTGAGAGCAGGATCTGCCCCAGGGGAGCAGCTGTTTGTGTATCTAATCCTTGTCCTCAGAGCTGAGTAAACGCCACAGAGGCAGGGATCTTGCAGGATTGGGATGCCAAGGCCTCGCCTGCACGAGGGGCATCAGCCAGGCGGCTCTGCTTCTGAAAGCCTCCCCCAGCCCCCCACTCTGTGCAAACACCCATGCTGCCAAGCCCTGCTTGAAAGCAGGCTAAGCTGTGCCAATGCAAATTGTGCTAAGAGCGGCATTGCCCACCTTGGAGCTCGCACTGCGGGGACGGGGCTGGAACTGGGGCAAAGGCTCCACTGAAGACAAGGCCAAACAGCTCTGTGTCCACAGTGCTCCTCCATTCCTCCTCCTATCATCCATCTGGGTCCCATCCCAGCAGCTGGACATCCCCAACACAGCTCCCTCCCTCTGCTTACCCACTGGCAGTCCAGGCCTACCTCTGGCCCCCTGGCACCAAGCCTTGCCTGCCATTGGCAATCCCTAAGGCACTGATTGCAGGCCAGTCCCATACAGCTCATATGGGAATCATCTCTCATCCACAAAGCCCACCAAAGTTAAAGGAGAAGCTCTCGCTGAGTTCAATGGGCTTCTGCCTAGGCCCCCCCACTCTGCAGCTGCTCTAATTATGGTAGAGATTCACGGCCTAACTTTTGTAAGTGCTCTAAAATCCACACACTGACTCGGAACATCTTGAAAACGGCTGAGCCTCATGGAGGTCTGGAGCAGGGCTAGGGAGCCAAATTTGGGGTCATTTGAGCAAGGGGTTTGCAAGATAAAGCCCCCCCCCCAAAAGCTGTGTGATATGAAAATGTGCTGATTCATCCAACAGGGCTTTTCCCCCCCTCGACACACACCTGGAATTCAAACCACGGCATTTAACTAATCGTTTCTCACACTATTTAACGCTGCACTGAGTTTCAGGACACGCCTTGTGTTTGAAGCCCGGGTGTGCGTGGAACTTACTACCAGGACCGTGCTGTATATATAACACTGCAGAGCTCTCCCAACACGTGAGAGATGCAGACAGAAGCCAACATGCTTAGGCCTGGTGGGTAGCACCCAAGTAGCATAAAGGGGGCAAAGCCCTGCCCCAGATGGCCACGCCCTAGTCAGCTTTGCAGAGAGAATGCCCCTCTAATCCTACGACCCTGTCCCCCGCCCCAGTTCAGTTGGAGGAAATGTAAAAAATTGCTACATCGGAGCAGAGTGATCCCATGCGATCCAGTTGGTATCCCCGGCTCCTGAGATCCAATCCAGTATTGGTGCCTCTCTGCTGTAGCAGATCAGGGTAATGGGCCCATCTCACCCAGTATTCCCACCTCCCTGCAGCACCAGGTCAGACCAGTGCTCCATCTAATCCAACATCTCTGCTTCCTAATCTACCGGATCAGACCAAGGGGCCCATCCAAACTAGTTTTGCTTCGCCGCTGTGCGGTATCTAACCACTAGGTCCAGTCAATCTGCTCTCGTGCTGATCCACTTGACACCATCAGCCCCTCTAGTCTGACACCCTGCTCCCAGTGCTCCAAGAGAGGCGTAACCCCCATGCCCCATAATGTCCCTTCTTTTCCACAATAGTGGGGAGGGGGGAGTCCCTCGGCTAAACTGTGGGGTCCCAATGCTTCTCTCCTATAAAATATCATAGGCGGGGGCACGGGTGTGGGTGGGGTTTGAGATCCAGCCTAGGGAAGTTGGGACCTACCCAGGCTTCCCCAAATGCTCCCTCCTCCCCCAGGGGATCTGGGGTGCCACGTTACTAGGGGCAGGGGCAAACGGGGCACCAGGTTTTAAGCCAGAAGTTGGGCTGAGAAGACGGAGAGCAAGAAGCATCCGGAGGAGGCAGCTGATTAACCCGTGGGAGAGAAAGTGAGCGGCACCGGTGACTCATCATCCGGGACGGCCTGGGGCAGAGGCTTGCTTCTGCTGGGCAAAGGGGGCGGTGGTTCCAGGAGGGCAGTGCCCCTGCAGTCCTGGAGTTGCCCTGCGACCCCAGAAAGCCGGAAGGGGTTAAGTATGTACTGGCAAGAGCACCTGCTCCCGCTGCTCCTGGCACCGATCCCTCCCCCCTCCCCGTGTGGGAGGGCAGGGGGAAGGGAGGTCTGACGGGCGGTGAGTCAGGCCCTAGCAATGTGCCAGTGAGTCACCCGCTGGGTGGGGTCCCGGGCGACAGGATTCCCACTCCAGTTACACAAAGGCGCTTTGATACTCAGAATCCTCCATATGCAGCCTTGGCGGAAAGAGCCCTGTAAGTCCCCTCCCCACACCTCACAGCGGTGCCAGGCCGCCTGGGTCCTCGCCATCAGCAAAAGGGGCCCGTGTCCCCGTGCCCAGGCCTAGAGAAATGTTCTACATCCTTCAGAGTAGGTGCCGGCTGGGGGCTTAGTCGGGGGCGTTCTCTGCCAGTCAGTGCTGACCCCACTACCCCAGTGCTGCAGGGTACAGGATGGGTGTCTCAATAGGGGGCTCTCTCCCCTTGCAGCCAGCCCAGTGTGGCACTCGGGGGCTCTGTGCTACCCTGGAGTGTGGCAGGGGGCTCAGGAGGGGATGCTTTCCCTTTAGATTCAGTGCTGACCCCAATGCCTCCGCATGGCGCTGGGCTGTGCTGTGCTGCAAGGAGCAGGGCGGGGGCTCAGCAGGGGGCGCTCTCCCTTGGCAGTCAGCGCTGACCCCAGTGCACAAGGATGACACTAGGGGGCGCTGTGCTGCAGGGAGCAGGGTGGGAGCTCGGCCGGGGGCCTATGGAATCAGTCCTGAACCTAACGCCCCAGGGCCTGGGCATTTGTGACTATTGGTACTTCTGGCAAGAATTGTGTGTTAGCCCTAATGTCCTCCAAATGCAGACTCTTATTCCCTGCTAAATTCCCCCTGCCGCTGCAACTTGATTGCAGGACTCTTCTTTGCTTCCTATCCTAAAGTGATGGGCAGTGTTACTGTGGTAATCAGCTGCCACGTTTCACCCCAGAGGGGGCTGCATTTCATTGCTGGGTGAACCGATCCACATCCCTCGTTGGGATCCTTCGACAGGCCTGTGGGAATGTTTGATGCCATGGAGGGGGTCTCTACATGGGGTGAGAGAGGGATCCACTCGCCCGGCGAGAATCCTGCACCACGTCTCTGAAGCACTTCTTACCCACAATAACTCCACGCCCCTGCCCGGTGCCAAGCAGCCTTCCCCTTCAGCTCTGCACCACACCAGGCTCCCTTGGCATCCCTCTCTCCCCACTCACTGACTCAACCGCCCCTCTGCTCCGAGGAGAAGGCGGGAGGGGCATCGGCAGCCTCTTGCCGCCCGCTGCCTTCTTGGCGCCTGGCAGGCTGGGAATGGGCGGCCCAGCCTTAGCTATAAGGGATGGGCAGGGAGGCCTAGCGGGCACCTCCCTTTGAAGGCTGAGTCAGAGGGGTGGGACCGGTGCTAGCTGACCCCACCCCGAGCAGGTAGCTCTGGGCACTCAGTCAGGTTTCCATGGCGCCCTGGATCCACATCGAGGCTTCCCCAGACAGGGGGGCAGTGAGGGGGGGAAGATGTGGAGTTGGAGGGCCGGGGTGACTGGAAGTAAAGAGGGGACTAGGCGGGTGGGGAAAAGGGGGAGGGGGCACCTAGGAAGGGGTCGGGGTATGAATAGGGAAATGGGGGGGAGAGATTGGGATGGGGAGTTCTAACAGGGAATGGCAGAGGGGTGGAGGGGACTGAGTAGAGGGTGGGTTTGGAAGTGAAGCTGGAAGGGGAAGAGAAGGAAGGAGAATGGGGACATTGCAAGGGGCAGGAGTTAAGCGGGAGCTGGGCAGAGTAGGATGAGGGGGACTGGGGAGGCTTGGGGGCTGAGGATGCATGAAGGGGAACCAGGGATGGGGTACTGGGGGGGCTGAGAATTGGAGAAGAGGGATCCAGGATAGGGGACATGGGAGACTGGGAGGGGGCTGTGGATGAGTGAGGGACAGGAGAGTGGGAGTCTGGGGTGGTTAATGATGGACAAAGGGGGAACCAGGGATGGGGAGTTTTGGGGGAGCAATTGGATTCCCCCATGCCACCCCTCCTAATCAGTGTATTCTCCCCAGCCTGCCTGGGCAGCGCAGCCCACGCCTGTCCATGGGCTGGCGTTCCCTGCCTGGAGAAGGTGGCGGGACGGGGAGCTCCCCAGGTGCCCCTCCTTGCTGCACACAATAGCGCTGTTTCCGGTGGAAAAAGCCCGGCCACTTGTTATTGTTGCCCAGCGCTTTTCCTGATGCACAAACACCTCACCAGTGAGTACAGGACAGCCTGGGGGCGGGGGGGCACAGCCCCCCAGGGACCCCGCTGCTGCCTGCATTGTGCCCTCATCCGGCTCAGTCAGCACGGTGTGTGTACGGGGGTGTCTGTCCAGTTCACTCCCCCAGAGGCCCAGCAGAGGCTGGGAAAAGCCATTGGCTCTGGGGACGAGCCCTGGCCCGTGTGAACTGGATAGGCCCAACGGTCTCTGGGACATCTCCTGGGTGGGTAGGACTGGGGTGGAGGATGGCAGCCCATTTCCCAGGTGTCTCTTCGGCACAGCCACTGCCCAGTCTCCGAGGCACTGCAGGTTAGACCAGGAGCTCTTTAAATGCAGGTGCCAGGACCACAAGGTGCGAACTGAGGATCTCCATGCGCCTGTGCAGCGGTAATGACTAGACCCAGCAGCTCTCCTATGGATCAGCCACTAAAGGGGGCCAAAGACCCACACGCACCTAGTGGGCCCTGCATGGGCAGCCACCCAGCTCTCGCTAAGCCCAGGCCCAACGTGCACTGGGCTGAGACGTGGCCTGGACACCAGCACTCAGACTCTTGGTCCCACTGATTCCCTCCCCGCATGTGGGTCAGGGGTCTGGGAGGGGACGGTTTAAGCTTCCGTCCCACTCCCCATAATCTAGGCCCGTGCCTGGTCCCCAGTGTAACTCAAAGCTGTCTTGGGGCTGCTCTAACGCCCCGGGCTCTGGGAGGCAGAGAAAAGCCTGAGTATAGCACACTCCTTACAGGGGGAGCAGGCTGGGGACAGAGTGTTTCTACACCAGCCCCCTATGCAGGGTGGGATACTCAGAGGGCTATCTCCACCCCCTTTGCCCTATCAGAGTGCCCTGCCTGGGCGGATCCCTAGTGAGCCCATGTGCTTGGGGAGGAGATAATGGGGAGAGGGTCAGTGACCCCCCCAGCAGCATGTCGGGGCACTGGTCTAAGGGGCAGAGAACCACTTTGTGAATCATCCGCATGGCTTCCCACAGTGCCTGGGTGTTCCCAGCCCAGCACCGGCCTGGCTTGACCTTGCTGAGCTGGCGAGAAATGACAGCATCACAGCTCCAGGTGCGAGGAGTGCTGGCAGAGCTCATTCCCAAAGCTCCTCACCTCTCCTCCCCACACAGCGCAGGTTGGAGCCGGTGAAAGGTACCTCTGCAGAGCGGGGGCTGGAGAGTGGCTGGTTTCAGTGGAGCTGCTCCAGCTTACACCAGTTGGGGATCTGGCCCCGTGACTCCGCTGGAGGGGCCCGTTTACACCACTTGAGGATATGGTCCCATTCCCTCCAGTGGAGCGACGCCCTGGTACACCAGCAGGTGTTCTGGCCCTGAGGGTTTGTGTGTCTTCGCAGAACAAACACAGCCTGAGGAAGCGCAGAGTGAGCTTCCCCTGCCACCCAGCCCTGCACTGCAGGGACCCTCTGTAGGGATGAGCAGCGGGGGCGCCGTGTGCATGGCGTATCCAGTTCTCTGCCTCTCCGCAGACTGCCGAGGAGGGGTGGGGAGTTGGCGGCCAATGTGCAGGCAGCGTCTGTGACCTGGATGCCCGTCCCACTAGGAACAGACTGAGACCTGACAAACTCATCTCATGCCCGTGCCCCCAGACACTCATCGGACAGGAATGGCTTTATGTCGCCAACCGTCTTTTCCCCTCTGGCCCATGCTCCCCCCCGCACCTGCCCGAGTTATAAAACTCTCCTGAGGCCCGGGCCTTTTATCTATCCCTCTTTGTAACTCTCTTTCCTACCGAGAATAAAGCTAGAAGCTGGGGGGGCGGGGAGCGAGGAAGGAAACGATATCCTCCCCTTTGTTAGAAATCAAACAAGAATCCCTCCTGACTGGAGCTCTTGTAAAAATGCCACCGGGCCATAAAGCGGAGGCTTGGAGGGAGCTGGGGTGAGGTCTCGCTGTCTGGGAGGCAGTGGGGAAAGCCTGGCAGACGGAGGAAACGGGGGGTTAATGGGATGGGATATCCCCACCCCGTAGGAGAGCTCGGAAAGGCAGTCCAGTTCTCTGTCCCGGTGTTACCAGAACTCCAGCCAGGCTTCTGGGCCCAGAATCTCCTCTGGTGTAAATCAGAAGTATCCCTATTACAGTCAGTGGAGTCGCCTTGGTGTCAGATGCTGTAAGTGAGAGGAGGTCCTGGCCCAGGCTGCTTTCCAGTGGGCCTGATGCTCATCACTCCAGTCACTTCTAAGGGGATGCTTTACAACAGGGCGAATGAGTGGGGAGTCGGGCCCCAAGGAGTCACTTCGCATCTCCACTAGGCAAAGGAGTAGTGGGTTTCTTCCTAGCTCTCCCTACAAAATAAGCTTCACCCACATGAGATACCACTTCCAGGAAATTCTGTAGACTTATGTTCCAAATGTGATAATAGTCCACTGGGCTTGACTTCGCTGTGGGGGGCGCTCATCGTCTCTAGCGATCTAGCTGACTTCAGTGGGAGTTTTGGATACGCAGGGAGTGCAGGCTCAGGCCTTAACTTGTCTTCTCACCCATCCCAGACACTCACAACGTCGGGAAAGAACGCGCCACGCTCCTACTCTGTCTGTTTGTTCTCAGGGCTGCTCGGAAAGACAGTTACGCAGCTAGAAACTCACTCTGCAAGAGCTTCGGCGCCACAGACCTCCCACTTTCATGGGGCTCAAGTCACACGTGCCAAAGTGAGATCAGGATCGGGCCCAAAACACAGCCAGTTTTTGAAGCCTGGAGTTAGATCCCAGAAGACGGGCGGCTATCCCTAATATGCACAGTGAGGACTCCAGTGCCCAACCGTTTTAGCTTAACAAAGAGAAGGTTAATATCAGTCAATGAGTACTTCCATGGGGAACAAAACTTTGATAATGAGTTCTTCAGTCTAGCAGAAAAAGGTCTAACAAGATTCAAAGGCTGGAAGTTGAAACTAGACAAATTCAGACTAGAAATAGGTGCAAATTTTAAACAGGGAGGCTACTTAACCACTGGAACAAATTTGTCCAGGGTTGTGTGGATTCTCCAACACTGGCCATTTGAATCGAGACTGGATATTTTTCTAAAAGAACTGCTCTAGTTCAATCAAGAATTAAATCAGGGACGTGCTACGGCCTGGGTTACACAAGACGAGATGATCACAATGGTCCCTTCTGGCCTTAGAAGCGATGAAGAAACGACCCAATAACCACGGGGAGAAATGTTACACAAAGGCCTGCTGCAAAATGCATTGCAAAGGAAATGCACTGGAAAGAAAAAGCGAGGCGAAATGGTGCAGAGGAGAGGAATAGGAGCGGAAAGCAGGTGTTAAACACTCAAGGAATGTTTCCAGTGAAAGTGCCAGACACTTCAAGCAAACACACTTTCCCACCCCCTTATTCTGCAGAGAAGAGGTGGAGATGTTTTTCTAAGGCATACAGGGATATTTTTGTTTCAGGAAAGTCATTCTCCTAATCTCCCGATTCCTCCCCCCCCCCTTTTTATATTTTCCAAAGTTCTTTTCTAAACATTGATTCTCCGTCTTTTTATTATGGCATCTGACTGGGGGACGCTGGTTTGATTTGGGAATATTGTTATAGGAAAGGAAGAGAAATGATTATCAGTGCAGCTCTGCTGGTATCTCCGGGTTTCATGGACCTTTGCAGCCATCCCATCGATTGGTCTGCTTTTGTGTTATGCCCCTTTCTCCTAAGGGCATGTCTATGCAGCTTAAGCTATGCATGAACTAGTTTACCCAAGCTAGCTTGAATCCGGCTAGTGTGGGTCACAATAGCAGTGAAGAGTGTCCACCGCAGGCTTCAGCATGGGTAGGAAAGCTTGGCACAGATCTGGGTACATACTCACCTAGCTAGTCTGCTCTGAAGCCTGCGCTATGCTGTCTTCACTACTATTGTTACTTGCACTAGCTGTAACAATAGCTATTAGACTGTGCGCTCTTTGAGGCAGGGACTGTCTGCTACTCAGTGTTTGTACAGCATCTACCACAGCCCGATATTCATTGGCCCCGAGCCACTACCATAATAAACATGATGAATAATAATTTTCTTAAAGCCCCAGCTCCTGGAATCAGGTGATTACATGAGAGCCTCGTCTTTCTGATAAATAAATGAAGGTTCTAGCCCCTGTGGTTGCAGAGAACAGCTTGAGAACACGAGCCCTACAGGCTCAGAAATCAGAAAGCAAAGGAAAAAGACCTGAATTTGATTATTCTAAACAAAACTCAGGATTTTTAAGCCAATCTCATGATTTTTGAACCCTGACTCATGGTTTTTGAATGGTTTGGGTTGGCAACACTGGCATGCACACGCGCTCTTTCTCTTACACACACACACCCCATACCCACTGCACATGCTCCTTCCCTAAACGCACAGGCCAATATTTTATCCCAAATCCACAGTCAGGCACCTCCATCTGAGCTTGATTTTGCCTAGTGCTGAGGGTTCTGCAAAGCATTAAGCACCCGTTTAACTTGAAGCACACGAGTGGTGCCAGAGCTATTGAGAAGACGGCTCATGTACTGGGCTGCTTTGGTAAGTCGGGGCCAGAGGGCTCAGCCCCCTGCAGACCTGAGCCCCACGTGAGCTGATTCTGAAGGGTGCTGAGCTGTGACAGCTCCCTTTGAAGTGAGTGACAGCCCAGGGGGCTCAGCGCCCGTGACAGCCCGGCTACTTACTCAGGTGCCTTGGGGTGGATTCATTATAGGTCCCTCAGCTTGAATGTTCTGACACTCACAAGCGCACACCCATGCAATGAAAGGCACACTCAGCCAGTGTGTTAGACACCAACGCACAATCACTCATAGAGACAATCACGCTGTCACAAGAACCCACACATAACCGCACTCTCTCTTAATCTTTCCCCCTCCCACACACACATAAGAACATAAGAACGGTCATACGGGGTCAGACCCAATGGCCCATCTAGCCCAGTGTCCTGTCTTCCAACAGTGGCCAGTGCTAGATGCTTCAGAGGGAATGAATAAACCAGGGCAATTTACCTAATGATGCATCCCCTGTTGTCCAGTCCCAGCACCTGGCAGTCAGAGGTTTAGGGACACCCAGAGCACGGGGTTGTGTGCCTGACCAGCTTGGCTAATAGCCATTGATGGACCATTGATTGGTGTGAGAGAGAGAGAGAAAAATATGCCCCCCCAACACTTTAAAAAAGTTAATTTATTAATTATTTTTTTCCTACCAGCAGGAAGGGGAAGTCAGAGATTACAGTAGAGGCCTCTGGGAGTTACAGGAGGGCAGATGGGGGTTCTAGGAGAGGGAGATGGGAGTTAAGGAGGGGGAGATGGGACTATATATAACCCCGACGTCTGCATCCATTTTGCGAAGCATGTGGACTTTCCATTGTCGGTAGCTGGGCAGGCTGGCAGCCTGCAGTGGAAATCCGAACGGTTGGCTAGCGAGAGCCGTTGCCTCTCAAAGGTGTCCATTGTGTGTCACTTTGGAGGGGTAGGAAAGAAATGGTGCTTTGAAGAAAAAAAATAAACGGGAGTGAGTGCTAATTAGTTTCTCAGCTGGCAGAGTTCGGGCCAAGACTTCTCAGGGAAGCCTTGGTTAAGAGGCATCCAGAGCGAATCGCTGGGCTTTCCAGTCTGCTATAGAGGATTCCTTGGGAAGCCAGTGGTGTCCCCCTCCACAAGGGCCTGATCCTGAAACGCCTCAAAGTCCATGAGTGCCGAGGGCGTTGAGTCCCTTTCAGGACCAGCCCCCGTACTTGGCAAAGTTTATTCTCATGGGGCTTTTGCAGGGGCATGACTTCAATGGGAGTTAGCTGCCTAACTTGCTTAGCTGCGTTTGAAAACCCCACTAGGCACCTAGCTGCACCTTTAGGCGCCTGAAACCCTTTAACATCTGGCCTTAAGTCACTTTTGAAAACAGGACTTCGGCTCCTGAGTCACTTGGGTACTTTTGAAAATGTCACCCCAGTCTCATTCTCTCTCCTTTACTCCACTGCTGTTGACAACGGATTGAATTCTGCTGCAAATGCTCTCAAACCTTCTACAAAAAATTCTCTCATCCTTCCTCTTATTCTGGGTTTTCTTCCCTTCTTTCTGACTTACTGGTTCCTTTTTCCCCCTCATCCCCACATCCCACCCACATTACACATAGGCCTAAAAGTCAAGAATAAAACATAGAAGACAGATGCTGAGAGCAAACCCCGATTTACATCTGTCTGTCTAGCTATCTACCCAAACCTAGAGCCTGTGTGTAGACCTGGCTTTCTAATCTAAACACATTGGAAAGTTCCCTAAATGGTCTCCTTTTCATGGCTCTTTCCACCCAATCCCACACACAGTACAATTCCTCCTGGCACCGGGTCCCTAGCTGCTGTAAACTGCCACCCTGCCTTTGAAGTCCAATTGACAGGAGTCAATGGGGCCAGATTCCCAACTACTGTAAGTCTGGTGGAGCTACACTGATTTACACACGCTAAGGATTTGACCCAGAATACGGGGGGGACGGACCCCTCCATAAGTAAGCAGGAGGAGGCAGGTTCTCCCTCATTGCAGGGGTGGGAGCCCACAACTGTAAATCTTCATATTCCCCTGATGACCCGGGCCTCCGCTCCCGTCCACCCCAGGGCTGTGCCTTGGTGCTACCAATCAGCTCTTTACATCAGCTTGTGTATTTTAAGCCCTATGAAAATCCCTCCTAAAGACTCATTTCTCCTGCATTGCTCACAATACGTGAGTCATTAGTAAAACAACAAAAATAGTTCATGTTATTCCTCCTCTGGGCTTCCCGGCACATCCTGCCTTCTCCACGGCCGTCTTTTAAAAGTCCGATTCTGCAAAAGCTAACCACTGGGCGTGGTGCTTACTGAGCCACTGGTATCCCTGGGACTATTTTCTGAGTGAGGTCCCAGTCAATGGGTACAATGCGCCAGAATAAGGCCTAGGCACCCTTCAGCCCCTCTTTTGAGGTGCACAGACTTCACGTCCTCTGACACCGTTTGAAATTCCATCTCTGAGGTTTAAGGATAGCACAGCAGGGCCTGTAAGAAATCAATAAGCAAAAAGAGGCCAGAGTCTGATCACCGTTATACTGGTAGAAATCCGGAGTCGCTCTCTTGGCTACAGTAGAGCAACTGGAGCTTGACACGGAGCATCTGAGCTCAGGTCTGGCTCTATTCGATTTGACGCCCTAGGTCTCTTGTGCCACACCTCTCCAGGTGGTTGAATTTCACCCAGGATTAAAGTTGAGGGGTGACTTGATCAGGCACAGGCAGAAGAGATCTGATCCGAGAGAACTCTTCATTTAGTAGACGAAGACTCAACAAGATACAACCGCTGGAAGAATTCAAAGTGGAAAGTCTTTTTAATAGCAGGGCTGATTAACCACTGGGCCAGCTCACTGAGCGAGACAGTGCATTCTCTCTCTCCTGTAGTTACAGGGCCCGTATTGCTGCAGTATCCGAGCACTGCAGGGTTTGAATAGTGCATAGGCCTTATGCTGAGCCCCTCACAGCCCCCCATGAGGTCGGGCAGGTCTATTACCTTCCTTACACAGATGGGGAACTGATGCTTCGAGAGAGGTAAGTGACTTGCCCACAGTCACATGAGAGCTTCTAGCAGAGCAGGGACTTGACCCAAGGTCTCCCAAAGTCCCAGGTTAATACAATAACCACTGGGCGACCCTTCCCCTCTAGCCAGTGTTTGGAGTCTTTAAATCCCAGTGCATTCTGACAACATACTTTGTATCCTCATGTGGGCAAGGCCTGAAACACCTGCTGTAGTTCAACCACAAATGATCAGGCTTACCAGGACTCAATGGCCATGTCTACACTAGGAAACAAGGTTCATACAGCACAGTTTTACCAGTGTAGTGTAGACAGGGCAGTAGTAGTCTTAACACATGCTAACTGATCAGGGTAGCCTCCAGTTTACCTCGACCAGCTAACACATGTTAAAACTACAACTTGCCTTATCTACACTAGGATTTGAACACATGCTAACAACGGGAAGACAAGACTATTGGGTGAATTCCTGCAACCTGTGTTCTGAAGCAGGACAAACTAGAGGATCATAATGGTCCTTCCTGGCCTGCACATCTACGAATCTTGCAGTGAGGGTGGTAGAATCTTGACTGGAAGTCCCTGGGAGCTCAGACCATCTTGACTGTAAGATCCAACGCTGCACTACTAAGGTCAACATGAGTTTTGCAGTTGACTTCGACGGGCTCATGACGAGGCTTTGCGTGTCTTACCCAGTGCTAAGTGCACTGGTATTAATCCTACTCACACCAGGCTAGCAATGCTTTCCATGCTGCTATGTATAACACACACATGGACAAAAACGAGGTGATCATTTCTTTCCACTTGGAAAAAGAGCTTTCAAAAACTTTTATTGGGAGGCATAAGTTGAAAGCGGCTGAAGAAACTTTCCACATGCACAAAACACCCCAATAATCTTTGGGGTGAGACCAAGGCTAGAACAGCTCACACCACAGAAAACAGATGACTCCAAATGCTCCTCTTCTCTTCTCTTCTCTTCTCTTCTCCCTCTTGGTGGCCCCATTGTGCTGGGTGCGGCACAGACACATGGTGAGAGACAGTTGCTGCCCTAAAGAGTTTACAATCTCAACAGGCAGGTCAGCTACAGGGAGGAAGATAGGAAGGATTATTACTAGAGTGGGGAAATTTTTTCTTTCATAAAGTTTTTTGTGACAAAAAAATGGCTTTTTTAATAGAAATGAATATTTTCATGGAAAATGTCCATTTCCCTCCGAATTTTTTAGGTTTTTGGCCCCAAAAGATGACAACTTTATTTTATTCTTGGTACCCACACAACAGTAAAATTTCAGCTAAAAACTGAAAAATAAAATAAAAATTGAGGGTTGATATTTTTGACTTGTTGACAAAAACCTGAGAAATTTCAGTGAAAAAAAAATAACGCCTGTTTTCATCAACATTTTTCTTAGGGGAATAAAAAGTTGTTTGACTAGTTCTAATGATCGCCCCCCCGGACACAGAGGGGAAACTAAGGCACAGATCAAGGCCTGGTCTAAAGCCATATATGCCAATTTCAGACCCAGGGACTTGCCCAAGGTCACCTAGTGTATCCCTGGCAGAGGCAGGAATTGAAGCCAGAGTGTCTACGTCCCAGTGCAGGGTTGTAATCACAAGACCCTCTTTCTTTTCTCCGCTTGTACAAACAGGGGTTGTGATAGAAACTGGGCTGCAGCCCAGTAAAAGGCTGTACTGATGTAGCACCATCTGAATACACACACAGGTGATTGAGAAGAGCCGTTAACATCAATCAGACTTTTCACGTGAGTACCTGCTCACCAGTGAAATCCATCTCTGTGCAAAGAGCCAGCACCAGGTCTATGCACCACTTCAATCCTAATCAGAAATCTTAAGTAACATGTAGTCGTCTTCTGACCCCTCCACACGGTGGTAAAATTCCCCACTTTGAGTAAGGGGCCTGTAAACAGACAAAAAAACTTGTCCAGATTCTGATCACTACGATACTGGTGTATTAGCTTCAGTAGAGCGACTCCGGATTTACACGGCTGCATCTGAGATCATTCATTTTCCACCTCGCTCATTTGTTCCACTGTTTCCTTATTATTTCTGCCCTGCCTTATTATTTATTAGTACTATTAGCAAGAGTTGGAGCTGAGCCAGAAAGTACTGGATCCAGATCTCGGCTTCACCCGAGATTCAGGATTGGTTGGGATTTTGTGATTCGGCCCAATCCAGAGATCAGGGTTAGCTGTGATGTTTGGAATAGGATCAGAAGTTCCCGACATTGTGTTTGTTCAGTTCTGGGGCTTCCGTTCAGGGCCCAACCAGATAGAAACAGTTGTTATGAAACACCATAATATTTGATAGATGTTCTTTCTTCAGACTCTTAATTCAAACCATCCCTCCACAGAGCCTTTTAGCTGTATGTCTGTAGGGGGACCGTATAGCTAGTGAGAGGGAGAGCACGCTTCCGTAGAAAAGACAGCTAGGACTGCTGGGTTCTAATTCCATGCTTTGCCACTCACTCACAGTGCGTCCTTGGGCAAGTTGTTTCCCTTTTCTGTGCCTCAGTTTCCCCACTCGTAAGAAGGGGGATCCTAGCACTCACTTATGTGCTTTGATGATTGTTTGGTGTTATCATTATATAATGAAAGAGCAAACTGGCACATGGGAGATGTTCGGTAGCATAGTGCCATGCTATACTTAAGAACAGTTTCTTGTGACTAGATGGAACGGACATCCCGAGCATGGCATGCCCCCTGCTGGAACGTTTTGACATAACCTGCGTCGCATTTCAGCTGTAGACTGTCCACACTGTTTCAAAAGAATGGATAATGTGACAAAGATAAAGGACACACAGTCTGGTACACCAGTGTAACGTGTAGGTAAAATGACGGGTGGAGGGCCAGTGATTGGATTTAGCTGATGCATGTTCATATGCTGTTCTGGCACCTCTCTCAAGCAGCTCTTTTGTTCCTCAAAATCTCAGCTGTTGTTTAAAAAAACCACCTTCTAGCTCTCATGATTGTGAAAAAAAACCCTCCGAAATGTGACGCGAAGTGAAGCAACATTGCCTGAGTCTGCAGAGAGCCTGGAAAGATAGCTTGGAGAGGTGTGAACCACCCCATTCACCTTAGGGAGGAGTTAACACGGTGTCCCAGTGCTGATCCGTTACATTTTGACATTAACTATTTCATCTGTCCTGTAAGAGAGAAGGGGATGAGTACGGATTGGCACAGTTCACTGTGAATGACGTCTCATTTTAGTGCCACAAGCAGGGCCGGCTCCAGGGACCAGCTTAACAAGCAGGTGATTGGGCGGCCAAGGGAGAGGGGCGGCACCTGCGGCAATTCGGGGGCGGCAGGTCCCTCACTCCCTCTAGGAGCGAAGGACCTGCCACTGAACTGCCGCCGCCAATCGTGGCTTTTTTTTTTTTCCAATTGCTGCCACCGGTCGCGATTGCGATCGCGGCTTTTTTTTTCGCTTGGGGCAGCAGAAACGCTGGAGCCGGCCCTGGCCACAAGTGGCTGGTTTATGGGAGATCCCCCCACTCATAGCTCTCCCTGATTAAGAAGCCAAGCCCAGCTGAGCCCCCAGCACGTTCAAGCCACATCAAGGGGGAGCCAATTTCAAGCAGACCAGTGGAGCACGACCGTTTTGAACATCTGCACAGTTTACTGTGAGCAGCATCTCAATCTAGTGACTCAAATGGCAGAGCTTATTTAGTGGGCAGAACTTGGAGGAGACCCCCCACCGCACAGTCTCCCCAATTTGACCCCAGTGCAGGACAAACATGAATTGGTCCCAGTGTTCTCTGTCCTTTTTTACCATCTTCAGATCTCAAGCATCTTACAGACATCCCTGAATTCAATTTCACCATCCCACCAGGAGATAGGTCAATACTATCCCCACTTTGCAGTTAAGGAAACTGAGGCACAGAGCGGGGAAGTGACTTGGCCACGGCCACATGGGGACAACAGGACGGTGAGTATGGGATGGAGCAGGGAACAGAACCAGGAATCCTGCACCTTAACGAAAGGACAACCCTTCATCTCTAATAGCAAATTTCCTTGCCACCACCTGAAAACAAGCACTCAAAAATGTGGAACCAATAAGACGTGAATGAGTATCACGCCTGCTTTGGACATCCCCAGAATCGGTCTCTGTACTGCGGTCCTTGTCGTTTCCAGCCCCTCGTCTTTTGTCCAGTTGCCCAGTCCTGCCGCCAGAAGCTCTGCTGGCTTCAGTGAGATTTGCTGCATCCCTCACCTGCTGAACCTCTTCAATTAAAGATCATGAGGTGCTAAGATCCTACAGTGGTGGGAGTGAGATAAGTACCTAGGCCCCATCCTCAGAGAAGCCTGAAGGAGGGTAAAAGATCTGCTCCGAACCCCCAGTTACAGTCTCATTGTCCCCTTTCGGGGCAAGAGGCAGAAAGGGAACAGTTAGGGTGACCAGATGTCCCAATTTTATAGGGTCAGTCCCGATATTTGGGGCTTTTTTTAATATGGGCTCCTATTACCCCCCACCCCCATCCCAATTTTTCACGCTTGCTATCTGGTCACCCGAGGAACAGTTAAGGAAACCAGTGGATTCACTCCAAAACCCCCTGTGTGGTTCTCAGTTTCATATGCCTCCATATGGAGTGGTTCTGTATCGTACCTACATCTTATTGTGCTCTCCGGGGGCAGTACAGAGCTGTCCACTCCACCAGGAGTGGTTCCTGCACAGACTGCACTCTGCAGAGAATAGTGTGACACATCCCTCAACCACCCTTCACACCCATGGAGCCTCAACCCCACGGATCTTGCATGGAGGGACTTCTGCAGCGTCTCAAGGCTGGGAGAAACACACTTTGCCCGATTCAGTGGCCTTTCTGCCCCATTTACTCCCCTCTGCACTTGTGAGGACAGAGAAGCACGTAGCCCCTTAGTAGTTCATCAAATCAAGTGAAAGCCTTATATCCTTATACATACTTTTCACATAAAAGCTCTGTGCAAAGGCATGTCTCAAATTCCAAGGGAAACCTAAATAACCAGTTCCAGCGATTGCCACAAGGGGGCAGCCAGACATTGCAAAGAACACGGCTCGAGTGTAGATCCCAGTTACAAAGATTTCCCATTCCCAATTAATCAGTCCCCACTGATATTGGGAGATCACTTCGCAAGGGATAGGACCTCATCTGGAACTTCCGCCCTGGCTGAACCAAGCCAATGGAATATTTTAGATGGCAAATGGCATCAACAGATCTGAGTTATATGAAGGAATTGACAAGCTTCATTCAGCAGCTGTAGGACATGCTTGGTTTCAACGGATGAGTCCTGCGAAACCCAGGCCGGTTGGGAGGTGTGTGATGTAGGGGGCTCTGTCCCCTCTGAGTCAGTGCTGGCCCCAGTGCAGTCCTAGGAGGTGGTGTGCTGCAGAAAGGGACTCAGTAGGGGGCACTCTCCCCTCGGAGTCGGTGCTGGCCCAGAGTGGTGCTAAGGGGAGCTATGCTGCAAGGACCAGTGTTGGGAGTTTCAGTAAAGGGGGACTCTCCTTGCAAAGTCAGTTTGAAACTAAATACCCTCCCGGCAGTTTCAAGCAGACATGGGATTCTTCTTCACTTCTGATCCCATGTTGTTGCTCGGTGACTGTTAAAGAGATGCCACATTCCACCCAGAGCCAGTGGTTTTTCAGCAGCAAACAAGAGAACCCTGTACATAATTTATATAGCTTATGTGTTGTCAGTATATTGCCTTAAAACCCTTTGGGACAAAGGCTTCTGCTGTTGATAGAAGCCCTCATTATCGCAGGGCTGCCTTATATCAACCTGGAAAGTCACAACTCTTAATACATCTATTTGACATTTTCAAATAAAACTGTTTTTGGGGGGCCCCATGGACACAGACACCCTATAGAAGGTGGCGGTTTCAACTCCCCCCCTTTGCCCTGTGGTAGTAACAACATCCCAAGCTGAGCAGTTTAATAAAGATTCCTCCGAGTGCTCCAGTAACATTGTCAAGCTCCAAGAAACACAAACCCTGCGTTTAACTCGGACCGAAACTCACCTGAAGGGGCAGGAAAGTGAGCCCCCATCCTGTCCCAGCCTTGGAATGTCCTGACCTGGACTGGCTGCCCCTTGCCGCGCAGGTATGTAAACAGATTCCCCCAGCCCCTCCAACTCCCTGTTGTTGCTAAGAGCCATCTGCCTCCTCAGGAAGACACCCCACTGTTAGCCCTTATCCCAAAGGGTCCTGTCCAACTGGGCAATGAAGAGGTGGAGGAGCAGGGAGGAATCATCCCTGGTGGTTCCTTAATGAGCCTTCAAAAAATGCACTGTCGGTGCAGATTGCCCTGAGGAAACGGTTTCACACGGCGGCAGAGACAGCAGAGTCCAATGGTTAGGGGGCCGGACTGAGTTCTAATCCTAACTTTACACAGAGTCGTACCTGATTTCATCAGCAGCCCCATTCATTTCAGTGGGACTTCTCCTGGAGTAAGGTCTTACTGCACATAAGGGGAGTGATGAGAAGCTGGCCCTGTGTGACCCTAAGGCTGTCTACACTACAGGCCTTACAGCGGCACAGCTGTACCGCGGCAGCTGCGCCGCTGTAAGGTCTCCCGTGTAGCCGCTCTGTGCCGACGGAGAGAGCTCGCCTGCTGGCGTAAGTAAACCACCCCCAGCGAGCAGTGGTAGCTGTCGGCGGAAGACGCGGTCCCAGCGACCTAGCGCTGTCACACCAGTGCTTTTGTCGGTGAAACTTATGTCAGTCAGGGGGGTGGTTTTTTCACAGCCCTCACTGACAAACGTTTTGCTGACAAACGTGCTAATGTAGACAAAGCCTAAGCAACTCACTTCCCCTTCCAGAGCCTCAGCTGTAAAAGGGAATAATGCTCTTGACCCCCCTTTGTAAAGTGCTTTGAGATCTGCTGTTGACAAGTACTGCGTGAGTCAGTGGGACCATTAGTTTAGGATCCTCCACTTTATGCCATATTTATACCTAGAGACATACTCGGGAGAGGCACAACAGGTATTGCCTCAATGTTACCGTGTGCTCCCTCATCTTAGACTCACACCGCAAGCTCTTTAGGGCATGGGCTTACCTTGGGTGGCTTCCGGTCAGCAGCGCAGCGGGGGTGCTAAGGCAGGCTTCCTGCCTGTCCTGGCACCGCGGACTGCACTGTGCCCCGGAAGTGGCCAGCAACAGGTCTGGCTCCCAGGCGGAAGCGTGCATGCAGCTCCGCGCAGCTCTCGTCCACAGGCACTGCCCCCACCCCAGCTCCCATTGACCGGGAACCAGCCAATGGGAGTGTGGAGCCGGTGCTCAGGGTAGGAGCAGCGTGCAGAGCCCCGTGGCCCCCCCATCTGGGAGCCAGACCTGCTCCTCGCCCTTCCGGGGCGCAGCGAGGTGTCAGAACAGGTAGGGACTAGCCTGCCTTAGCCGGGCAACACTGCCGACGGGATTTTAAATGGCCCGGTCAGTGGTGCTGACCAGAGCCGCCGTGACCCCGTGCCTTAGATTCCGCAACCTAGTACTGAGTTGTGACCCTCACTTTGAAAACCACTGCACTAGGTGGACCAGCCACTAGATAGTGGGGGAGTCCACAGCCAGTGTGTGGCACTGGCCCTGTGGATAAACAGAGGCCTTCAGTCTCTGGCACATTTTGCCAGTGTGAAATATTATTCCTAATAAACTTGCTCTCACAGCAGCTGATGGCTAGGAGAGGGTCCCTAGTTTTGGTGGTGCAGCGTGTATGTATGTGTGTGGGTATGTGTGTTCTTCCGCTGGTGGGGCAGTGTGTGTGTGTGTGTGTGTGTGTGTGTGTGTAACCTTCCACTGCCAGTTCTGATCATAAACAGAGTCCTTTAGTCTCCAGAACTGTCGACCTGGCACCTTTCATCAGTGTAAAAATAACTCACTGTGTGATGATTGAGAGACTTGGCTTCCATTGACAATCTCCTTCCGATCAGCTGGGGTGGAGGTGGTTAAGTCCTGAGCCTGAAGCGTAGTGGTAGTGCTTTGTTCGGCCCATCCCAATGCGTTAATGGGTATAGCACTGCCTCTTTATCGATCTGTTTCCATCTCTCTCTCCTCTGCCCTGACCACAATCTAACGGTTTCCTGCCCGCACCAGGATGCAGCAGCCTGGAGAGAAGGCTTGTTTTTAACATACCTAAGCACAGCTGTGCCATGGGGCTGCTGCTTCTCCCTCCTGACTCTGCAAAGGGTTGTAAGTTCTGGATTGTGTCAGTGTCATTATTATTATTATTTATATCATTGTAGCACCAAGTAGCCCCAGTCATGAACAGGACCCCATTGTGCTAGGGGCTGGACATTATTTATTAAGCGTATAACGGTAGCCCAAGGACCCCAGCCCTGGATCAGTATCCCATTGTGGTAGGCACTGTACATTGTTTATTAGTTGTATTATGGTAGCACCTAGGAGCCCCGGTCGTAGACCGGGACCCTATTGTGCTAAGTGCGGTACATTTTTATTAGGTGTATTACGGTAGTGCCAAGAAGCCCTCGCTCTGGACCAGAACCAGGATTACACTAGGTGCTGTACAGACACAGAACAAAAAACAGTCCCTGCCCCAAAGAGCTTCCAGTCAAATTAGGCTGAAGTTCAGGTTTGCAGGGTTGCCAACTCTCACCGTTTTATTGTAATCCGCCTTGGAATATTTGGTGATTTTCTTCAAGTCGCAGGTCCTGGAGGCAGGTGACTAGGTGAGAATTTCACCTTTTATTTAAAAATAAAATATAAGTTTCTCGCCCTCCTGGTTGCAGAGGAAAGTTCGAACTCATGACCCAAGTGTAATCGAAAGACTCAAAAAACAGAAGGCAAATAAAAAGAATTTTTAAAATGACGATGTTTTAAAAATCTCTCTGTTTAATCCAGTCTTGTGATTTTTGCTGGCCTGGCTCGTGATTTTTGAACGCTTAGCATTGGTGATACTGGGTATGAGACAGAAGGAGAATGAAGCTTCGGGTTCAATGGGGCAGGAAAATTGTGAGCTGTTGCTGCACCAGGATGGAAAAAGTCTTGTGAGATTAGTTGATATTGTGCAAGATTTCCACCATCTTGAATCACTGAAGTCTGGTGAGAGAGAGTGTCTCATATGTAACACTGGGAGAAATGACTTGTCCAAGATTGCAAAGAAAGACACATCAGCAGAACCAGGAATAGAACCCATGAATCCTATTTTCCACATCTCAGAGTACTAGATCCACTCCCCATCTGCAGTGCTAGAGCTTAAAGCCAGGAGGCCTGCGGCCAAGGCCCCTCCTCTGACCACTAGATTGCACTGATACTATCCTCAAAGAATCTTGACTCCTGGTCCTGGATTTTGTCCAACCCCCCCCCTCAGAACTGGGAAGGGAACCCAGAGGTCATGAATCACAGTCACTTGCTCTAAGCCAGAGGTGGGCAAACTACGGCCTGCGGGACCCTCCTGCTTGGCCCCTGAGCTCCTGGCCCTGGAGGCTAGCCCCCAGCCCCACCCCGCTGTTCCCCCTCCCCTGCAGCCTCAGCTCACTGCGCCAGCCAGTGCAATGCTCTGGGCAGCCGGGCAGCACAGCTGCAGAGCCACGGCCTGAGCCGCGGCTCTGGGTGGCGCGGCTGTAGCGCCGCCAGCCACTGGTGCTCCAGGCAGCGCAGTAAGGGGGCAGGGAGCAGGGGGGTTGGATAGAGGGCAGGGGAGTTTGGGATGGTGGTCAGGGGGTGGATAGGGGTCGGGGCTGTCAAGGGACAGGGAACAGGAGTGGTTGAATGGGGGCAGGAGTCGTGGGGGGGCAGTCAGGAAGGAGAAGAGGGGTTGGATGGGTGGCGGGGGGCAGTCAGGGGTGGGGAGTCCAGGAGTGGTCGGGGACAGGGAGCAGGGGGTGGTGGATGGGGCAGGAGTTCCGGGGGGGCTGTCAGGGGACAGGGAACAGGGGGGGTTGGATGGGGCAGGAGTCCCCGGGAGCGCTGTCAGGGGGCGAGAAGCAGGGGGGGTCGGATAGGGGTCAGGGGCCAGGCCACACTTGGCTGTTGGGGAGGTACAACCTCCCCTAACTGGCCCTGCATTCAATTTTGGAAACCCGATGTGTCCCTCAGGCCAAAAAGTTGCCCGCCTCTGCTCTAAGCACTTGGCCAGAAATGCCAGTTGTTAGTCACTGGAACAAATGACCAAGGAAGGTTGTGGCGGTTTTTAAGAATGGGATAGACAAACACCTCTCAGGAGCGGTCTAGAATACTTAGTCCTGCCTCGGTGCAAGGGACTGGACTAGACAACCTCTGGAAGTCCGTTCCAGCCCCGCGTTTCTATGATTCATGTGTGCAAATGCTGCATTATTAACCTGGCTCTTCTTCACACAATCTGCAGCCTCTTGCAGGGGGAAGCAGTTTCTTGTGACCGATTCTGCCAGGAAGATAACACTGTCCCCTTTAAGAGACAGCCCCGGTTCTTGCAGTGCTCGATGATACCTAAACTGCAACAGTAACAGCTGCTGTCTGCCACCTGCACGGGGTTATGGGAGATCACAGGAGCTGAGCTGGCCCCATGGGCCCTGGAGCTCAGCATCCGGATGCCAGAGCTCTCTCTGCTGCAGCAGGGCGGCCCCTTCCTCTCCCGGCCCAGCTCTTTAGCGAGTCCCCCACACACAACATAAAATCTGCACGCCCACACACTCCCTTACACATACTCCCTTGTGTGCCCAAACACACACTCGGTCTATGCACACATACTCTACCTTACGTGTACACACATGCACACGCATACACAGACAGGCATACATTAGCTATATACACAGGGGGAGTCACACAATCTAGACACATACACACACAAACTGTACACGCTCATGCACAATATATGTACACACATATACCTACACAATCTATGCACACATTTTCTACACCCCCCCCACACACCTTTTCTTATACATACACACATTAGCTGTACACACACAAAGGCATATACAATCTACATACGCACATCCTTCCTTACATGTACATACATTAGCTGCACACACATACTCCCATAATAAATTTAGACAAAAGAAGTTTGTAAAAAAACGTCAAAAACAAACATATTGAAACAAAAACATTTCAATTGACCCAAGTTGATTTTTTTTCTAGTTCATCAGTTCACAAATTTTTTTCAGGTTTTGACTTTTCGTCTTGATTCAGGATGGGAACATTTTCTAAATCTCAAAAATTCTTGGGGATGGGAAACATTAAACGTTCAATATCTGTCTATCCCCATTCACCCCATCTATCTATCTATCTATCTATCTATCTATCTATCTATCTATCTATCTATCTATCTATCTATCTATCTATCCCCACACACCCCATCTATCTATCTATCTATCTATCTATCTATCTATCTATCTATCTATCTATCTATCCCCATCCACCCCCTCTATCTATCTATCTATCTATCTATCTATCTATCTATCTATCTATCCCCACACACCCCATCTATCTATCTATCTATCTATCTATCTATCTATCTATCTATCTATCTATCTATCTATCCCCACACACCCCATCTATCTATCTATCTATCTATCTATCTATCTATCTATCTATCTATCCCCACACACCCCATCTATCTATCTATCTATCTATCTATCTATCTATCTATCTATCTATCTATCTATCTATCTATCTATCTATCTATCCCCATACACCCCATCTATCTATCTATCTATCTATCTATCTATCTATCTATCTATCTATCTATCTATCCCCATCCACCCCCTCTATCTATCTATCTATCTATCTATCTATCTATCTATCTATCTATCTATCCCCACACACCCCATCTATCTATCTATCTATCTATCTATCTATCTATCTATCTATCTATCTATCTATCCCCACACACCCCATCTATCTATCTATCTATCTATCTATCCCCACACACCCCATCTATCTATCTATCTATCTATCTATCTATCTATCTATCTATCTATCTATCTATCCCCATACACCCCATCTATCTATCTATCTATCTATCTATCTATCTATCTATCTATCTATCTATCTATCTATCTATCTATCTATCTATCCCCACACACCCCATCTATTTATCTATCTGTCTATCTATCCCCACACACCCCATCTATCTATTTATCTGTCGCTCTATGGATGGCCTTGTACTGCTACCCATAACCCTCTGAGCATCTTCTGTAGAAAACAGATTGGGCAAAAGCAAAGTCATGACTCCCTGGCCCTGAAGAAGCTCATGCCACAAGTTCTGCCCAGCTTGGATCCATCCATCTGCCTGAGGATCCCCCATTCACATTCCCAACAGCCTCAGGGGAAAACAGCTGCTATTTGCTCCAATTCTTTAATAACGTTTAAATCCAAAGCTTCTCTGGCAGGGAACCAAACGACCCAAAGCCCTTTTGAACGTGGTTGGTTCCCACCTCGAAGTGAGACACGCACAGGAGAAACCTCCCTCCCCTTGTCCAAGGAGTGGCTCGGGGCTGTGGTTAGGAGACTCGAGGGAGAGGTGCTGTCGGTTTAACTGATGCACATAGCAACCAGCACGGTCCAGGGCTTTGGTCAGAACGTGTGCAGGCTTTGGGCTCTCTCGAGGCTAACCACACAGTGAATGTTAGAGATGAGGAACTGTTATTGGGCTAAAACGTATTGCAGACATATATAGCATTGCTCTACCCAAGCCTCTTCACTCTGCCTCCTGGGGTTAGTTTGTAACAAGAATAGTTTGATCTTCCTTAGCCCTTTTCACACGAGATCACAAAGCTCTACAGGCGTTAGCTAAACTGAGCCTTATTACTTCCAGGCCAGTGAGTCAATATTGTTCGAATCTATTTTACACATGGGGAAGCTGCGGCACAGAGCGATGAATTGACTGAATGGCACCAAGGCACATACAGAGATGACCAAAAAAACCCCAAACAAAACTAGACCTAGAACCCAGGAGTCCTGATTTCCAGTTCCCTGCTCTAATCACTCTTACACAAGGCTAAGAACAGAATGCTGGCTTTCAGCTGCCACTGCTCTAACACCTAGACCACACTTCCCTTCTACAGATGTGAACAAAAGAACCCAGAAGCCCCGTACTCTAATCACTACCCTCAAAGCTAGAACCCAAGAGTCCTGATGTCTACTCACCTTCTTTCAGTGCTAGCTCACACTCTCACCTGATGCTAGGAATAGAAACAGGGAGTCTGGATTCCCCGTCCCTTGCCCTAGCTGCCAGAGAACACTCCCCCAAGCGAGGAACAGAATTTAGGATGCTCATTATTCTCCTGCAAGTTACAAGTCACTCCAAGCAGATCTATGCTAGTGCTGTCCAGCTGACCTACAGCATCTGCACTGTTCTTCTGTAATATGAAATAAATCACGACTCCAGAAAAACTGGCTGCTGCTAAAACTTTCCATCCATCCCCAGTGGGGCTCCTGTTCTTTAATGCCAGGCTTACTGGACCAAAGCATTAGTGTCCCAGTTGTTCACTGGTGCATCAAATTCAGCTTTCAGCTGAAATGTGTTTACCGCATACGACTGAAAAGGAGGCAATGTGGCCTGGTGGTTGGGGCTGGGGACTGGTGATCGGTGATCAGAGCTACTGTATTCTTGGCGTACCTCGGGAAGGGAATTCGAGATCTTGGAGCTACAGTAGCAGTTTAGGTGTCAACACAGTATACTTTAAGGTTCTTAGATTCTAGACTCACTTGTGGAGGACAGGCCAGAGGAGCTACCAGCGTAGAAGATGAGGATACTTAGGTCCCCGTTTTCCCTTCCCTCAGCAGTATATGAAGAGCAACCACTAAAATCAGAGAATAAAAATTACAAACAACAATTTTATTATCTAATGCTTCCATGCTTCTGCTGCTCTCAGTAGCTCCAGCATCCCAGCTGGCTTTGTGGCCGGCAGTGGCCCAAGAAGACAGACACCGAGTCTGCCTGCAGGCATCCGGGAGCTGTCAGGAGTATAAACCCAGCAGAGGGCAGTGTTGGGCAGGACAAGTATGGCTCTGAAGTTGTGGGATGTACCCATCCCTGACATGACTTTCTGTCTGGCTCTCCAGTGGCATTGTCCATGGGGAATCTCCTTCGTGGGGGAGGGGGGAATAATCCACTATACAAAGGTCTAAGAGGGAGAGACCAGAGATGAGCCCTCTGGAAGGATTTGCTTGGTGTTTAAACACAATCACAACCATAGAAAAGATGGAAAAGGCCTAGTCTCTATTACTATGCATATTACAGCAGTGCCCATGGCCTCCCAGCTTAGATTAGAGCTCCATTGTGCTGGGTGCTGTACACAAAGAGAGAGACAGTCCCTGCCCTGAAGAGCTTATTGTCAGGGAAACAATGGGAGAGGAAACTGAGGCATGGAGAGGAGAAGTGACTTGGCCAAGGCCAGAGACAGAGCCAAAAACAGGACCTAGGTCTCCTGGGTCCTAGTCCAGTGCTTTATATACTAGACTATGTTAGCCTAACGACTAGATAGCAGCCAGAATAGGGTTATCTATACAATCTACTCCCCATGGCGCTGGTTTGAAATGTCCCAAGCAGTAGAGTTTTCATTCCTTCCCTGAGGGAAGCAGTTCTCACTGATGGGAAATATTTCCTGTCTGTCTGTTCATACTAAATATTCCGTCTAGTTATACCACCACTCAAAATTCCTCACCCCCCATTACCAGAGGGGTAGCCGTGTTAGTCTGGATCTGTAAAATGCGACAGAGAGTCCTGTGGCACCTTATAGACTAACAGACGTATTGGAGCATGAGCTTTCGTGGGTGAATACCCACTTCGTCAGATGCATGCAGTGGAAATTTCCAGTGGCTGCACTACATGCATCTGACGAAGTGGGCATTCACCCACGAAAGCTTATGCTCCAATACATCTGTTAGTCTATAAGGTGTCACAGGACTCTTTGTCGCTTTTCACCCTCCATTGTGTTCGGGGAGAGTCCCGGACTCATGGACTCTATTCCCAGCGGAGGAGTGTAGGTTCTAGTGGTTAGAGCAGGGTCAGGAATTGGAACTCCTGGGTTCTACTGGTAGCGCTGCATGAATTAATGGTTAGAGCACGGGGGGACTCAAGATGGCAGAAATCTTGCATGATAATCTCAGGAGATTTCTTTTGCCCATTTCATCCAGCTGGGACACAAGAACACTGCTCCACTGTCCCTCATAGACTCTGCCATACTGAGTCAGGACTTGTAGGCTCTGTTCTGAGCTACAGGTGTGGAGCGGGATCCAATCGTTAAAGCAGTGGAGCTGAGAATCAGAACTCCTGGATGGAGTTTGGTCTAATAATTCTTGGGGATGGGAAACATTAAACATTCAATATCTGTCTATCCCCATTCACCCCCTCTATCTATCTATCTATCTATCTATCTATCTATCTATCTATCTATCTATCTATCTATCTATCTATCCCCACACACCCCATCTATCTATCTATCTAATAATTAGAGCAGCAGGGACTGGGAATCCTGATGTCTATTCCAAGGTCTTGCACAAACTTTTTGTGGGATCTTAGATAAATTGTTTCCTCTCTCAGTGCCTCAGAGTCAGATAATGATTCTTCACGACTTGACTGTGAAGTTAATTTAATTAATGTTTGTAAAGCCCTTTGAGATCTTTGGATGGAAAGTGCTAGGGAAAGGAAAACGATTATCTTCAATGCACAGCTCAGTCCTGAGCTAATTCAACTTCCCAATGCCCCTGTGAACATAGAGAAGTAATTTGCTCCAAAGTTATTGTCCTCTGCTTGGATGTTGGAAGGTAGACAACCAATACACCACGTTATAGCTTTGGTCCTAGTACTCAGCCCCACTCTGAGACATTACTGTCAGCACTGACCCCATGGAGAGAGTGCCCCCTACTCAGTCACCTCGCAATGCTCCCGGCAGTACAGTGCCCCTAATTTCTTGCTAAGGCTTTTGGGCAATGCTGACTCAGAAGCAAGCGTGCCACCAGTACTGCTCCTTTCAGGGCCCTGGGTTTTCCTGGCAGTTTTCAATGCAAGAGTTAACCTGATTTGCGTTTGTTCAGTTTTTGAGATCCCAGACTAAGGTGGTATGGAGGCAGGCTGTCTGGCTTGTCAGGAAGTCACAGGGGCCACCAATCCCCTGGGTAGCTGGTAAGATCCCAAGACTGCTTCATTCTCTAGTCCTGCTCCCCAGGAGACCTGACCAGGAAATAAGAGGGCGAGAGGGGGAGAGTGTGGGGGATAACAGCCTGGAAAGGGTATAATTATTATTTACTCTGTCTTGCTGGCACTGGAGACCCAGGAGGTGGGTCATTAGGTAGTAAATAATTAAAGACTCATGGAATAATGTGCAGGTTTCCAGATCCAGGGGAGGCTCTATGTAGGGGGGAGGGGATGTAACTGTTTCTATAAACATGCAAGGATTCAGTTGGAACCCTGCCCATCCCATACTCACCAAAGCAGCCTCCTTCATTATAGCTTGTAGGTACCCCTTCCTTCAAGGGCCTCGGCACCCCTCCTTTCTCCCCCTGTATACGTTCACCACACACACATGCTTTTCTCCAGATCTGGGAAAGGCAACGGGCCTCACTGTCCGTTGTACCAGTGCAAAGTGGGTTTAGAATGGTAGCATTTTTCTTTAATCTGCCCTGGTGTCATGACTGCACAAGGGGCAGGGCAATGGAGAATCAGGCCCCTTGCCTGTGTCCTGTCTGGTTCTAGCAACGCCTGACCCAGCTCTAGGCGGGGAGCAGTAGGCATCTGTCCAGCACCAAGTGCAGATGCTTTCCCATCCTCACTGGGGCATCTATGTGCTGCCATAACATATATGATAAACCATCTTCTATCCAGATTTAATATAAACATAATCATAGACGTTAGAGATGGAAAGCCCCCCACCCCTGCCCCCGTTCCTCTATTTCAGCTGGTAGAAGATTATTGACTATTGTACATTCACTAGCAGTCTAGTTCTGATGTCGCAAGGGAAGGAGCAGGTCAGGCAGGGCAGGGTACACAGTGGTAAAAACCCCACACCTCCCTTTTCACTACTGGTAGGACCCGATGAACTAGGGAGTGAATTCGGGTGGGGGCTTGATTTTACTGGAGTAGCTGCATCAGTGCAGGGCCAGACTCTGATCTCAGTGACTACGGTGTAAAGCCGGGCGATCCCATTGACTTTGCTGGAGTTATTCCCAGTGTACACTGTTATTGTCACTGACACAGAAGTTGGCCCTTCCTATTGCCGCAGATTCCAGCACAGCAGGGTGAGCCACGGGAGGGAGGGGTGGCAAGCTGCAGACGGGAATTTCCTGATTGTCATCTGCATAGAATCAAGCAGAACGGTCCATCTGCCCAGGGCAGGCTTGTTATTCCCTGGGGCTTTGCCCAGCCTAGGGTTAAACATCCCAGTGGATGGTGGTCCCACGCCTTCCTTTAGGAGCCAGCTCCACTATCCAACGGATTGTTCAATCACTTCTTCTTTTCCAATTCATCCACAAGTTCTCTTTGCTCATTTCACCCCATTACACTTCATTCAACCCCCCGGTTCCACCCTAAACACCCCCCCGCCTTCTTAGGGCCAGATCCTGAGCTGGTGTAAGTCAGTGGAGCTCCATGGGCTCCAGTGGACCTGTGTCCATTTACACCAGCCGAGGCGCTAGCCCAGACAGACCAGTTTGCTCCCATCGTGACAAGGGAGCCAGTGCGGGATCATTCTCTACAGGACATTTTCTAGCCTTTTGTCCAGTTTTGAATTCAAATGCCTGCAGGCAGGGGGGCCTGGCAAGACTACTGCCCAGTAGAGCTGTCACACTCCAGCACCCTGACTCGGACAAGACGGGGTCCCTTTGCATAGAGCCATGTCCCAAATTCATGCACCGCGGGGTCCAGGGGGCGGTGAGGAGAGGGTCCTTGGCAAAGATGGAACAAAATCACACGCCCCAGGGGGGGAAAAGGAAAGAGGAGGGGGGACAAATCACTCCGCTTTTAGTATCCTCAATGGTTTCTTCTTGCGCGTTGCAGCCTGGCAGACTGAGGGTTAAAGTCTGCTACTTGGCAGCTTGTCTGCAACCCCCCCTTAGATATCCAAGAAGTGAATGTTCTAAAAAAAATATCAGTCTTTAGGGCCCGTGGCCAATGAGAAAAGCCCTCGGCTTTCCAAGCGGCCAATCCTGTGACACCATCTGCCCTGATATGACCCCCCTCCACCACCACATTCCCCCCCCCTTTTCCTGGCTGCCCACATATGGGATGTATGTATATATTTATATATATATAACTATATATTCATATAGAGAGAGAGAGATTTGACTGGGGCTTAGGGGAGGGAAGGCGAGAATGCGAGAGCGACAGAGAGAAGGAGCGTGTGTGTCTGGATGCCCCCAAATAACCTCCCTGAAACTGTAACAGACAAGAAGAGACAACTTCATCTTCAGCCCTCCCCCTCCCAGTCCAATTTACAGTAGGAGCACAATAAGGAGATCTCATTAGAAAGCACTCCATTTATTTTTCTTCCTTCCTTCTGTGTTACACAGCTGGCTACCACACACACACACACACACACACTCCTTTACAACAGCAGCACCCTCAACGCCACCTGTGAGTATCTGAGTATCTTGCTGGGGGGGGGGGGAGATGTTGCATGTGGGGTGGTGGAAGGGCAGCTAAGATTTGCCTGCTTTGCTCCTTCAGTTCTACCCAAAGCATCTCTTTGGGAATCGAGCTCGGGGAAGGCTCGAAGACTATTCAAGGATTTTTTTAACCCCTCTCCCCTTTTTCCAAACCTTCCCCCAGATTCCTGACCCCCCCCCCTTTGCTCCAATTAACCGAGAAATGCAACAACAACATCAATGAAAAGCGATGGGGGAACTATAGCAAAGAACGGAGAGAGACAGGCAGCATCGGGGGGGGAGCCCTGGAAATGCACAACAGAAAGATGTTTCCGTCCAGATCCCCACATTCACACACCCACCCCGCCGGGAAAACGGCCCATGTCCACTCCGCTTTCTTGACTCTTATTGTTATTAATTTTGCAGCTACCGAAATTGCAGCCCGACAGCCGGGGAGACCCAGGCTCCGAGCAGCTAGACCCGGTAAGTAGCGGGTTTGTTTTACTTTACAAAGCTTTGTGTGGCTGTCCCACCGTGAGGGAAGCGTGGCTTCAGACTGCAAGGTCCCCAATGCCTGCAACGCCCCCCGGCCTCACCCCACCGCTCCTGAGTCCCTGGCTGATTTGAAGCTGGTAGGAGACATTCCTCTTGCTTTGGGCTCCCCTCAGCGAGCCCTTTCCTACTGATCAGTTCGATGAGAGCAGAGAGAGCGAGACAGCTCCTCCTTGTCTCTACAGCCATCAGCTCCTCGGAAGTCTCCCTGCGATCTTGGAGAGGTCAAGAGCGACACTCCCCTCTTTGCAGCAGTCCTTGGGCTTCCCTCGCCACTCTTCTTTCCAGCCTGGAGGGTGGGGCAGGAGGGGAAAGCGAAGATCTTTCCCCTCGTCTGGCTCCGGCGGGAGCCGGCCTGTGATGCCGGGAAGGTGCAGGAGCTAGGGGTGGGCACACCCCCCCTTGACTGCTGGGGAGAGAGAGCCTTTCCTTTGATCTCACGCTAATATATTGCAGGCTGTGTCTCTCTCATGCCGTGTAGGTATTAACTGATGTTTCTAATGGATGGTAAAGTTGGTGGGAGCCCTTTGGAATGAAGGGGGTAAGAGACATGGCCATGGTTTGGTTTTTTTATTTTACTGATCAAATGGGAAGGGGATGCAAAAAGGCAAATCCTTAAAGGGTGCAAACAGCCAGAGCTCCATGGCCTATGCTGCGTTATCCCAACTGAGGGTCTGGGCCAGTCTTTATAGGGAAAATCAAGGGGAAATTGACTGTCTTTGGTCCAGCCTGGTACATTCCAGAAGTCAAATGGGAAAAAAACATGGTAGAGGCAGTGATAAAAACCATCCCTGAGCAGAGATGGTTTAGTGCTAGCCACCTCCAGAGGTGGGGGAGGACAAGGGGAATGAACTCCAGCTAGGGAAGTCCTCTCATCAATTCCACAGCTGATAGCTTGGACCCTCAGTCACCTGGAGGGTCCTTTTGCACATCTCAGTTAGAGAGGCTTCACATACAGTGAGGATCAGATATAAAGGGTGGCAGGTCAGTGAACTGGGGAGGATTTCAAGGCATCATTTATTTTTGTCATAGGTAGATACAGGGGTAAGGTTGTAATACTACACTTATGGGGACTGTATATGTAACCTAGACAGATAGACAGGGCCTGGTTCTGACCTCAGTCATGCCAGTGTCAATCGGGAGTAACTCTAGTAACCAATGCAAAACTGGTGTAAGATCAGAACCAGCCCCATAATCTATCATGTAATCAATTTCTATTATGACCATTACTGACAATATTATCTATATTGTGGAACCTCAGTCAGGGACCAGAAACCCAACATGATAGGCACTGTACAAACACAGAACAAAAGACAAAAAGCCCTGTCCCTGAAAAGTTTACAATCACAGATAGATCGTAGCGATAGTAATCTATATCATTTCATCTGTAGCTATGTCAGAGACAGCTATGGCCAAATGATGGGTCTGATCCTCAGCTCTTTCTTATACCAGGGTAAATCAGGAGTAACTACAATGAAGTCAGTGTGTAGTTACACCAGCGTAAAATGCCATGAGAGAAGCATCGGACCCTCTGATCTTAGTGACACCAGTATAAAACAGGAGTAACTCTGTGGACTTCAGAGGAGTCACTCTGGATTTGCACTGGTATAAGTGAGATCAGAATCTGGCCTCTAGTCTGCTGAACATTTTGGGATCCTGCAGCATGGAAGAGCATACAAGTATGGAGCCTCGTTTATGCATGGAGTAAGGGATAGGTCTCGCCTGTGCTTATTGTGCTACCACCGTTTCAATACCTGTCCCTGCTGATGTAGCTTCCATTGCAGGGTGCTATTTGCCCATACAGACTGGCGCTCCGATGTGCCAGGGGTGCTGCTAGCTCTTACGTTTTGCTTGGCTTTGTAAGGAGACATGCTTGAGAGAGGCTGCACTGCCAGGCAGCTGTGGAGAAGAGGGAGGCAGAAGGGAGGGGCGGGAGAGGCTGATCCTGGAGAAAGGGAGGCTCTGAATCTGCAAATGACGTGGAAGTCTAAGGCTACGTCTACACTAGAAACTTCAAAGCGCTCCCGTGGCAGCACTTTGAAGTGTGAGTGTGGTCATGTGCGAGCGCTGGGAGAGAGCTCTCCCAGTGCTCCTGGTAATCCACCTCCACGAGGGGAATAGCTCCGAGCGCTGGCTGGCAGCACAGCTCCCAGCGCTTGGAGTCTGTCCACACGAGCGCTTTAAAGCGCTCAAACTTGCTGCGCTCCAGGGGGTGATTTTTCACCCCCCCCCCGAGCCAGCATGTTAGAGCGCTATAAAATGTAAGTGTAGACAGGCCTTCATGGTGTTAATGAATGGGAAACAATGAGCACGTTTACAGAGTGAAGGAGAAGATCTGGAAGAGGAAGGACAGAGAGTCTGGAGGAGACCAAGAGCCCGTTCTTAATAGATGCCAGCCCCTCCATCCCCTTCTCTGGAATCCTTAAGGGCAGGAAGGTCTCATTCTGGATCAATACTGTCTGCCTGTTTCAGTCTGGAGGTCAGGGGTCAAGTCCATTTCTCTGCAAAGGCGGAATATGGCCTCCCCAATAAAGATGTCCTAGCCCTCCCCCGGAGCGTCTCAATGAGCTTCACCACCATTAAACCACTAAGGCTCACCCCACAGCGCACATGATGTGGGAATCATTATTCCCCATTTCACAGAAAGGTAAACAGAATCAATTGACCTAAGGTAGCACAGCAAGTCAGTGGGCAAGGCAAGAACAGACTGCTAGTCTCTGTTCTCCCTGACCAATAGATCACACTGCCCTCCCAGAACTGGGAATAGAACCCAGTTATCCTGACTTTCAGCTCCAACTGCTCTAACCACTAGACTCCATTCCTCTCCAAGAGCTGGGAATAGACCCGAGTCCTAATTCTCAGGCCTAGGATTGACCTGAATTCCATGCTCTCACTAGGTCAAAATGCAGGGCTGTGAAACTAAAAGAGGGATGAATCATACCATCATTAGAGCCACATAGGACCAAATATTCAAATAGTCTCCTATTTCTATTTCCTGCCTGTTGGATTTCCAAGCATGTCTGTATCCAAACTGGTTAGCTGCAGGTACAGTTGGATAGCTGAGCATGCCCCTATGTGATTAGCATGTGCAAAGGACTGTAGTGGCAAATATATTGCAGGCACCATTAAGAAGGCCCTTTGGGAATGTGGCCCTTAAAACTCAACTAGACAAAGCACTGAGGAACAGACTGTGCAACAGGACATGCTCTATTCATCTGTGTTAATCTCGTTAGCTTGATTTATATCCCTCCCTTCTGAGTCGCTCCCAGCTAGAGAGGTTTCCTTTGTGTGCTGGTGGGGGAACAATCCTCCAACAGACAGGGAGATGGGCCCTAACAGTTCTTTTTTCTATGGGAGGCAGTATGGCCTAGGGACGAGATCTGGGTTCTATTCCGCCGCCTGACCTTGGGCAAGCCACTTCACCCCGTGCACATTGTCCCCACCTATAAAACGGAGATAAAGATACTGACCTCCTTTCATGAGCTTTGAGATCTAGGAATGAAAAAGTACTCTGTAAAGAGCTATGTATTGTTATTGTCCGTCTTGAACTCCCATGAGTCTGTCACACCCGCCCAAGGAGCACAGGGCCAAGTTCAGCCCTGGTCTAAGCAGGTGCAACCACACAGACTCCAGCAGAGTTACAACTGTCGTTAACACCCCACTGGGATTTAGCCAATCATTTCTACAGGCTCCCTTCCTTGGCTGCTACCCGCTAAATGTGTGTTGCTCACCTAGTCAAAGGCACCATTTCATGCTGAGAGAAGCAGTTTGGCTTAGTGGATACAATACTGGACGGTGACTCAGTAGGCCTGGATTCTCTTTCCTGCTCTGCCAATGGCCTGTTGGGTGACATTGGGCAAGTCACTTCACCTCTCTGTGCCTCAATTCCCCCATCTGTAAAATGGGAATAATGATACTGACCTTTGCCCTGCACCATGTATATTGAATTACACCAGTGCAAAATGGGTGTCAAAACACCCCTGTTCTGATCTGGACCTTGCACTCACTTTTGCCCTGATGTAAATGACTGCACGAGGTGAAGGGCAAATGGAGACTCAGTCCCAATGCAACTGAGGACACTGCCTTTATCCTTTATTTAAACACAACTTTCTTCCAAGGAGATGACACACTGATGGCGCTTCTCCCCATCAATTACAGCATCGCAACTCCCAACACTATAATTACGGTGGTGTCAGCTTGTCGCCAGACCTTGCTTTAAGGGGATCAGAAAGTTGGCTTGCAAAGTCCTTTCTCCTGGTGTCGGGCTTGTTCATACAGATGAAAGGGGGGATGGGGAGAAAATCTTTTTGGATGTTTATGAAATTGTTTGAGTCAAGCAGGTCTGCCTGCCTCTGGGCTATAGGGCCTTGTATCCTCTTGTATTGCTTTTGTTCCAGCCTAAGTTGGGAGTGACAGAAATCTGAAGGCTGGTTGGCAGCTGGTGTGATGTAGATTTGCTGGCTCTCAGTTCTGCTCGGTGTAGAAAGGTTACAACCCACCATGCAGTTGTCCCTAAGAGGCCCCCCCGTTGACTGAATTATCCTCTCCCCCAGTAGTATACCCAGCAGTCTATTCCCTAGGAAGCCTTGTGTGCTGATACCAGGCAGTACAGGCTGGGAGCCAGAG
Organism: Chrysemys picta bellii; assembly: GCF_011386835.1. Lineage (NCBI taxonomy): Eukaryota > Metazoa > Chordata > Testudines > Emydidae > Chrysemys > Chrysemys picta. Next base: position 2,401,220 of record NC_088812.1, on the reverse strand, counting down.
AGAACCACAGGGTCTGTCTGTATCCCACAGTCTGAATAAAGAATCTCTTTTATACTCATCCCAGATGACTCTAGTTCTTCTTTACCAGGAGGAACATTACTCCACTGAGAGGTGGGCCCCAGATCGGGCTTGAGGCACCCTCAGGTAGCAGCATGTGATGGGTGCTGCCCAGGCTGTCCCTAAGCCTGCAGGGTGGTAAATCTGGCGCCTTTCAGCAGCTCAAAATTCACACAATTAAAAAGAAACAAGACTGAGTGTTGCAAAAAAAACCCAAGAACTTTGCCATCAATGACAGATTTGCTTTGCTAATCTATTCAGAGATTCCAAAGCCAGAAGGGACCATTGGCCTTCTGTATAACACAGACTAGAGACCTGCCCCAAAATAATTCCCAGAACAGATCTTTTAGAAAAAACAAACCATCTTGATTTAATAATTATCAGTGATGAATCCACCATGACCCTTGGTCAATTGTTCCAGTGGTTAATTACCCTCAGTGTTAAAAATGTGCACCTTATTTCCAGTCTGAGTTGGTCTAGCTTCAACTACCAGCCATAGGCTCATGTTAGACCTTTCTTTGCTAGACTGAAGAGCCCATTACTAAATACTTGTGCCCCATGTAGATACTTATAGACTGTGATCGAGTCACCCCTTCACCTTCTCCTTGTTAACATGAATAGATTGAGCTCCTGGAGTCTATCACTATCCGGCAGGTTTTCTAACCCTTCAATCATTCTCGTGGCTCTTCTCTGACCCCTCTTCAATGTATCAACCCCCTTCTTGAATTGTGGACAGCAGAACAGGGCACAGGATTCCAGCAGCAGTTGCACCTGTGCCAAATACAGAGGTAAAATATCCTCTCTGCTCCTCCTACTCAAGATTCTCCTGCTTGTGCATCCCAGGATGGCATTAGCTCTTTTGGCCACAGCATTGCACTGGGAGCTCAGGTTCAGCTGATGATCTACCCATGACCCCAAATCTTTACCAGAGTCCCAGGATAGAGTCACCCAGCCTTTAAATATGGCCTACCTCCTTCGTTCCTAGATGTATATATTTACATTTGTCTGTATTAAAACATATATTATTTGCTTGTGCCCAGTTTACCAAGCAATCCAGATCACTGTATCCGTGACTTGTCCTCTTCATTATTTACCACTCCCCAAATCTTTGTGTAACTTCGAAGATTCGATTTCAAAAAACAAAATTGAACTGGCGAGTGATTGCTCATATCATGTAATCTGAGAGGGTGTGGAGTCTAATGGTTAGAGCATATGAGTGGGAGTCAAAATCTCTGTTTTCTATTCCCAGCTCTAAAAGGGAGTGTGGCCTAGTGGTTAGAGGGTCTGCTCCTCGGTATCCCTTTGTTCTATTCCCAGGAATGGGAGAGAATATTGATCTGGGGAAAGGAGGGAAGGCACAAATGGGAGTGAGGTGTCCAGTGACTTTCAGTGAGATATGGGCTCCTAATTGCCTTTTGTGCAATAGAGCTTGTGATTCGGATTCAGGATATCTGGCTATTTCTATTCCTAGTCCCTGGAGGGCGCGTGGATTTAGTGGTTAGCGCATGTACTGGGAGCCAGGACTCTCGCAACCTATTCCAAGCCCTGGGAGAGGAGGGGGGTCTAGTGGTTAGATGAGGAGCCAGTTTGTTCCTGGCTCCACCACTGACTGGCTGTGTGAACTTGGGCAAGTCACTGCATCCTACACCTTTAGGAGCTCTCCTACGCTTGGGGATGGCAGTGAAGGAGGCACGCAATGTGGCACATAGAGCCTCTGAAGGTCCTCATCACACTGGGGCCAATTAAGGAGACCTGAAAACTGAGGGGCTGCCAGATGTTCTACCTGAGGCTATGCCCAAAGGCCACTTGGAAGCTAGTGCAGAATCATAGACTCCTAGGACTGGAAAGGACCTCAAGAGGCGTCTAGTCCAGTCCCCTGCACTCGTGGCAGGACTAAGAATGTGCTGCTCCCTTTCTGCCCATGGGGAATACTTGTATTCCAGGCTCAGCCCATGATCTTCCAGGTGCTATTCAAGGTGGTCTAGACCCTCGTTATCTTAGGGCCACCTAGGCTGCTAGCATTGCTCTGACGGCCTCTAGCCTGGAGCTTGTGGAAGTCTGGCAGGAAGGTGTCCCTAGCCTCTGTTTGCCAGAAGCTGGGAATGGGCAACAGGGGATGGATCACTTGATGATTCCCTGTTCTGTTCATTCCCTCTGGGGCACCTGGCACTGGTCATTGTCAGAAGACAGGATACTGGGCTACATGGACCTTTGGTCTGACCCAGTCTGGGTGGTTCTTATGTTCTTAAGGTGTGCTTTGTAGCAGACCCTCGCCTCTGGAATTTGCTCCCATCAGAAGTAAAGTTAAACTGTGACATGGCTGTATTGAAGTGCATGCATTAGCCGAGGCCAGGCTTCCCCTTCCCACTGAGTGCAGGCCGTGAAATCAAGAGGGTTTAGGCTACAGGCTGGTATCTCCTGTCTCTGGACTTTTCAAGGGGAATTGGGTAGGTGTGAAGGATGGATCAGAGAGTACATGCTCCGCATTTGGGGGTGGGGGAATTTCTAAAGGGTCTGTGTTCAGATCTGGTTTGAAATTTTCAAAAGCACCTAAATGACTTAGGCACCTAAGTCCCATTTTCAAAAGTCACTTAGGCACCTAAGAGCCTAAGTCTCATTGTGAATCAATAGTGCATAGAGACCACAACTCCATTTTGCTGGACCTGCACAGACATATCGTAAGAGACAATCCCTGCCTCGAAGAGCTTACCACCTATGTAGATGACAGACGACAACAACAAAAGACCATTGTCTCCATTTTACAGATGGGGAAGTGAGGCCCAGAAAGATAAAGTGACTTGCCCAAAGTCACACAGGGTGTCCGTGGTAGATGCAGGAACTGAACACATATCTTCTGAGTCATACTGCAGTGCCTTAACCAGAAGACCGTGGTCCCTTTCTAAAAGTCAGCTATGGGTTTTCTAAGAGTTTATGCTGTGTCCCTGTACAGAGCTTGTTTAGATGGCTGCATGGAATGAGGGTTAATATTGTGAGGAACTGACTTCTGTGCCCTTCTCTGGATGGAATCAGAACTGCTCAGCTGTGAGTCATGGACCCTGCACTGCTGACAGCTAGCAGTGATTCTCCTTTCGTTCAAGTGGTAGTCCACCTGTGCTGTTTGGAGCATGATGTCCTGAGATTTATCTCCACTGTTGCTGTGAAGTTCTGAGTAGCCCAGCTGTGCAGCACAGTGGTGACTGTAAAATCCTAGGTGGTCATGGAATTGTTATATTGCTACCGGATCTTCTTCTGATCTTTCAGATAATTATAGGGCTTGCTACTGTTCTTTAAAAACGAGGGTGAAAGTGGCATTTGCAGTGTCAGCAGCAGCAAAATGTTGTGGTTCCACTGATGTGCTTTGCAGGATCTTGTGTTTTCTATCTAAATTAGTGCAGTGGATGGTTATTTTAATAACCCAGGAAACATCCCTGAATAACTCTCCAAATTTATTCATTCCACTGGCTTCACTTGCACCAAAGATGAATTCAGTCCCTTGTGTTTTGAATCAGGCTGGGTGGGAAAGAAAATTCTTCTTCCTTCCCTGTCCTACACACTAAACAAATATGGACATTGCTGTAAAAAACTGCTGCATTTCAGTGAGGTAGTGATCTCTCTGTATGTGTATGTATAAACGCACACACAAACACAGACACACACATGTTAGTGATTAGAAGAGGACTGTGTGAGGATAGACAGATAGATAGGTAGGCAAGCAGTATGTATGGGGATGGACAGCTAGCTAGCTGGCTAGTTGGCGGTATGAGTGGGGATAGACAGATCAATAGAAGGGGGTTTGTATGGGGATGGATGGATGGATAGATAAGATTTTGTAAAGTGCTTTGGGATTCTTTAGAATAAAACGCACTAGAGAAATGTAATCTATCATTATTACTCTTTTAATGCCATGATGACGTTAATCCAATTCCAGGTTACTTTTAGAGCAGTTAAATAGTCTTTCAAATAATGTTCATATTCTGGGGAGGCTAGAGAGCCCCGAATAATGTAGTTAGAGAGTGCTGAGAAAGCCTGGGATTGCCCCAGTATAAATGGAACGAGCCATCAAAATTCAGAATGGGCATCGACTCTATTCCCAACCAAAAAGAAAGAACCAAGCGAGAGTATTCCTTCTGAATTTGGAGGAAAGTTGCTGGATGGAGACAAAGTCTCTATTCTGTCTGAAGATAAAGTGACCCTGTTGCTCCCGCTTTTCTATAGGATACATGTTGATCCAGCGCTTAGGGAAGGAAAGATTCTGTTCACAAACAGAACACAAGACCAGCCTTCTCCCCTGGGGGTTTAAATAAAAGACAACACAAGGAAAGAAAGTTCAGGGTAAAATTTACCCTGTCCACAAGGAATAAACCCAAGAGAAATGGGAAGGAATTGTTGATCCGTTACTTCTGCCTGGCTCAGAAACAATTAGCTGCAGCAGAAAGGGGTAGGGGAGACCAAAGGTCCCATCCATTATCCCACTGCACTATGGGAAATCGCCACAACCTCCAGAATCGGTTTCATCAGCTCTGGGTAGGCTTTGATTTGTTGGGGATGGTTATGATGACCAGAGGAAGTGTCAGTGTGTGTATTCCCATGAGAAACTAAATGGAAGCCAGGGAGGTGACACTATTATTTAACCTTTATGCAGTAGTAGCGCCTAGAGGCTAACCAAGTTGGGGCCCCCATTAGGCTACATGCTGTACAAACAGAGAAAATGACAGTCCTTGTCTAGCTAGGTAGGTCTCCATATCTGGGCTGGTGCAGTCAGCTCCCACCCTCTCTGACAGACACCAGCCCGACTGCAGATCGATGAAGAAATAATTAATTCATTTATCAAGGAACCATGTGGTCCAAATTCATCCCTCCTGTAACTCCACTGACTTTGAGGGAGCTACAGCAGGGATGAATTTTCCCAGCCTGCCTCCAAGCACAAGCAACACCAGAAACTCCTCTGGGTCTTCCCTTTTATGGGGCCCCCTGGGAAGACATGCAGCTCATGGTCAAGCCCATTCTTCTGAAAGTCAGAGACAGTGGGGCGCTCCCACCCTGATTCCCCGGCCCCTCACATCTTGGGGCTCTGCAAATCATGGAGGTCAGCGAAAAAACGTTCTTTTCCCCTCCCACCAGCAAGGATACCTTGTGTCCTGTTTGCAGAAATTCAGCCAGCGTTTAAAGCAGGAGGAGCCAAGATCCTTTTAGTGTATCAGGGAGACAGGCTGTGCGCCATGTTTTGCGGGGTCATATATTGTCAGAGAAGTCACCCTTTTAGCACCTATCTTCCCCCTCCCCCACCATCCTGTGCCACCCCAACTCAAGAAAATCAAACCAGGGTTTGTGCCACCAATTTTTGCCTTCTCTAACATGGAGAGGGGTCCCCACCCCCACCCAACCCCACTTACAGGCCAGAAGAGATGAGAAACCTCCTCGTTCAATGTAAAATCCAAGCTGAGCCTGGATTCTTTTGGTAACTTCCAGTAACTGGGAGGAGTCTAATTTGGCGGGGGGGGGGAAGGAGCGGGGGGATGGAGAATTTGGCTGCCTCCAAATTGATTTTTTTGTCTTTTTGGTGCCTTTTAATTGAGCCCCTGCCCAGTGCTCCGGGTTTTATTTTGAGCAGGGAGCCTGCCATGGTGAATTAATCTCAGCGAGGGGAACTGAAATTGGGGTCTGGAGCTCAGCCTCTCCACAGACCTACAATTACTGCTCCTTTGAGTTTTATTTATAGCTCCAAGAGGTTTACTTAAAGGAACACACCCACTGAAATTCACTATAAAAAGGAAAAATGGCCCCTTATTGGAGGCCCACAGAGCACTGTTAAAGAGACAGGGTTTTCTTTTTTCTGGTGGCTGACTCTGCCAGTTTCAGAAGTTGTCTGATACCTCACACACACTCACACATTCAGGCACTCGACAAGCAGACACACACACACACACACATACAGATTACATAGTCTCATACACACACAGACATACTCATACAGTCTGACAGGCACACAGTCACCCACCCACATGTACAGACACACGGTAACAGAGATATGCAGGCACACACACACTATCACACAGACACTGATACACTATCATTGACACACAGAAACACAAATACAGTTTGACATATAGACACTTACACAAATACACATACAGGCATGCATGTAGACCCACACTCACTGATAGCACTTGACATAACACGTACACTCAGGAATACACAGTTGCACACACATACACAAATACACATATACAGGGAAACACAGTTGAATCTGAACACAATGGTGGTAACATACAATCATTTTACTTCTGATATTTTTTGACATTGGTTTTGCATTTGAAATGAATTCTTTCAGACTAGATAAGCATAGATTGGCATTTATGTATACTCCAGCCTGGCTCTGACCATAGATCCTGTATCCCAAGGACTTTTTCACTGCGCAGAGAGTCAGCAATAAGAATGAAAAACAATAGGAGGAATCCAAATGTCTTTCAACACTGCAAAAAGGCTCCCACCTCAGAGTGGAGATTCAGAGTGATTGGTTTGAGTGGGGGGAGGGGGTGACGGCTGAGAGGAGTTGTTTTGGATTTCCAGGTGAAGATTCAGGGGTTCAGGATTTTGGGGTCAAGGTTTAGAAGAAGGTTTCTAACCACCAGTGGGGGCAAACAACCTAAGTGGTTTGAAGATGGAGCTTGATAAGTTTATGAATGGGATGATATGATGGAGTTGCCAGTGATATAGCCGCGGACTGGATTCAATGACCCAAAAGGCCCCTTCCAGTCCTATGTTCCGAGGATTTGGGTTGAGAGGTCATATGAAGGCCAGAAGGGACCATTATGATTATCTAGTCTGAGCGTCTGCCTAACACAGCCAGAGAACCTCACCCAGTAATTTCTACATCAAACCCATAACGTCTGTTTGAGCTAGAGCATCTCTTGTAGACAGACATCCTGGCTTGATTTTAAAACTTCAAGTGACGGAGAACCCACCACATGATTGTTCAAGATTTGGACCTAAGTTAAGCTTGATCCCTATTGTATCCTCATTAGGTCGCTCCCAAGTTGAAATCTGTTGTTAGTTAATTATTTTATTACAGTAGCCTGCCCAGGGTCCCCAGCTGAAATCTGGGCCTCATCAGACTAGGCACTGTACGTAATATGAGAAAGCCCCTCCCCCCCCCCCGAGTTTGGAAACTAATTAAACAGCATTCTCCTTATGTTGTAGACGTTCTGTGCTGGGGATTTGTTTCCTTGCTGGATGGCTTCACATAAGAGAGGAAATGGGGAAAGAGGCCAAAAAAATCGATGCCTATAAATAACTTTTCATGAGATTAGATTGGGGTGGGGGAGAGGCTGAGGCTCATGCTGGAAAGCAGTACATGCTCCTATTTCACTACTGAAAAAAGCAGAACAATGTGTCTAACAGCCAGGAGGAGAAGAGCCAATAAAACACTCTGCAAAACGTGCAACTGTCCAGAGCACGTCGTAACACGGCCAAGATAAAAAGACCTTGTGCTCCATGAAATACGAGCTGCTTTCTCTTGTGACAAGGAGAGCAAGTGAGTCTGTAGGGTCAGAGCCGTGGAGCGCTCCTCTGTGCTGTATGGAGAGAATGAAGGGAGCTGGTCCAAGACAGGGAAGGGAAGAGAGGCAGAAAAAGAAGGAGGGAATGTGCAGAGAGAGAGAGCTAGATAGACACAGAGAAGAGAGGAGGGAGACACAGGATAGGGAAGAGGCTGACAGTGTGAAGTGCATGTGTGTGACAGACACAGGGATGGAATGTGTGTGACAGAGAAAGAAAGAAAGGGAGTGGAGTGTGGAGGAGACAGAGCAAGACAGGGAGCGGTGCCTGACTGAAGGTGTGTCTGATGGAAAGAGACAGTGTGAGGGGGAGGGAGACTTAGATGGGAGTGTTTGCGATGAGAGAGACAGAAAAAGGGAGGGAGTGTGTGAGGGAAAGAGGAGACAGGGAACACCCTAGAGATGGGTCTGTTCAAAATGCATATAATGATGGCGTTACAGGACAAGGGAGGAGCTGGGATGGGGCTGGAGGGAGAACAGCTATAACAGGTGTCAAAGCAAGGAGATGCATCCCAAAGCTATAATAGCCCGTGACCTCCCTCCCCTCAGTGCAGGTGCTGGGAGCTGACATGTGAGTAGCTCGGGGTGCTAAGAGATGCAAGCAGTACCACTCAATCCCCTGTCACTCCAGCCACAATGGGGGCCTTTGTCTGCCTGGCAGCTCCCAGTGCTGCTAACTAGGCTGGGACACAGAGGGAGAGCAACACAGCTCTGTTTATCCCACAGCTGCAGGGCATGGCTCGTGGGCCTTTCTCCCGCAAAATCCCGCCTCTCTCATTTTTTCCTGGCAATACCTAGCCATGCAAAAGAATGGCCATGTACTCCAAGGAGTGACCATCTGCAACACCCAGAAGTGACCAACTATAGCACCAAAGGGTCACTTGGCCCAGAGGACCAAAGAATTACTTTCCAGATCAACCCGGTGTGAGAGCACCCAGAGCTGCAAAGAATGGCAGCAATCGTCTATGCTAAGAAGATCAATCCAGGACAGGGGGTAACCGACCATGCAAAGCAATGACTATTCACCCTGGGGTAGTGTCTTGCTATTCTGTGCGATGACTCAAGGCTGATCAGCCATGATTGACCCTTGAGAATAACCATCTTCACTGCAGGGGTGGCTTACACACTGGAGAACCTCTTGTCTGTGCCTGGCTATGTATCTAATGCCACCATCATCATGGACTAGGTATCATATATACAAAACTGCATGACGTTCCGGCTACAATCTGATTTAAACTCTCCACCTCTGTGTCCAAGGGGGATCACACAGATGGTTGTGTTCCTTCCAGCAGACTGTTGCTGAGTTGTGCCGCAGTTCCATTACTGTGAGAAGGCCTGTGCAAAGAGGTGGCCCTTGCACCATAAAAAGACTGGCCTTCCCAGCAATATTCTTTTGTATTGCAATAAAGTCCAGAGACCTAATCGGAGATTACAGCCCCATTGGGCACTGAGAAATACAGAGCAAGAAACTGTGCCTCAAACTGCTTCCAGCCTAAGCACTTGTCTACCCAGGAATTTTTTCCAGTAATACGGCTATAGTCAAACTGCTGTAGTACTACCAGTATCACTCCCCATATGGACTCGCTCATTCCAGAATGAGAGTGGCAGGGAGTTTATACTGACAGAACTATAGTGGTTTAAATTCATATCCTATCTTATACCAGTATAACTTTGCTGTGTAGACAAGTCCTAGTTAGACAAAGGTTGGGAGGGGAAACTGAAGCACAGGGAAGCAAGTTTACACAGCAGGTCTGATACTGGTTGTGACGTGTTTAAACTTCATGCTCTCACACCATTTGCACTAAAACCGCCGGAAACGTGCCTGTATCTCTTCAGAACACACCCTTGCTAGCTCCTTTGGAGGAGGCTTCGGTACAAGCTGGCAGATATAGAACCCCACTGCACTAGCCACTGGTCCATGCTAGCCCTCTAGCATGCCCTAAATGTGACAGCACTTGGGCTCCTTCTGATTGCCAGGGGGAGGAGCAAGGAGTGGTTGGGAGCCTAGCACTCCACCCTATGCTTTTGTATTTGATTGACTATTTTAAAAAAAGTGATGGAGGCCGAATGAAGGGAGGGCTACTTTGTGGCACCAGGGAATCTAGGAATTCAAAGTGGGAGGGGCTTGGTGTGGCTCATTTCCATAGGATTACCCAGCAGGCTTGGTTGGCTCAGAGCTGTTTGACAGCAGCCTAAGCCCTGGGAACGAACTGAAAGGTCTGGGCTTTGCTTATGGCTGCACTGAGCTTGTTTCAGTTTTAGGGGTTTTTTTGCATTAAATGACTTTAATTTCTATTTTCCTAGGAAGGCTCTTTAGCTTCGCAATGGGATATCAATAACTTTTCAGTGGGAGGGGGTGATGCTGCTGTGGTCTCTCCAGCTACTGACAAACAAAGTGGCCATTATTTGCCTTTCTGAGACTTTTTTTCTTGGGGGCCCCTTTAAGGTTTATTGCTTAACTATAAACACCATTATGTCACCATGAGCCAATCAGACGGCAGGGTAAGAGTGGGCTTTGCTGCAGGTCCTGGTAGCTTCAGCTTGCTGAACTCCTACCTAAAGGCATTAAAAATGAATTGGTCCCAGAATGGAGTAAGGAGAAACACTGATTTGTAAAACTGGATTAAAGGGGGTGGATCTTGCTTTATACTGTTTGGGGTGAAAGGACGGTGTGGCAGCGGGATCAAGGTTTATTTTATTTAGGAATTGTCATCTAGTGATTGGAGCAGGGGTGGCTGGGAGCTGAGATTCCTCAAATCTATTTTCCTGTTCTTGGAAAACATGTTCCCAAGTGGTTAGAGCAGGGGTTGATAAGTGGGTTCTGTTCCTGGCTCTGGAAAGGAATTTGGTATAGTGGTTAGGGGATGGGGGAGACAGGGCTCCTTGGGTTCCATTCCCAGCTTGAAGAAGCATTGTAGGCTGGTTGTCAGAGCAGAGGAGTGGGAGTCGGAAAACCTGGGCTCTGGTACACCTTGGGCAAATCACTTTTGTTTCATTGTCCTTAGTTAATTTGGACATGGCAGAGTTCTGGCTGGCATAGATGGGGCACTGTTGTGAAGGAGTTCACAACACTGCAGTTGGTTGGCTTCGGCTAGGGACTTCTGTGAAGAAGTCTGCCCTACCTGGAGCTGCTATCGAAAAGCTCACACTGTTGGGTAGAAGCCAGCTTTTGCAGAGTAGAGCTGTACAAGGGAGCACGGCCACCACCAGCAGGAGATTGCTGGTGTACCTTCAACATGGCACTGAGTAGCAGAAACAGACGCCAAGTCCTGGGGAAGAACACACTGGGGGTTGGGGGAGGTCCAGGAGCATGGCTGGAGGTGGGGGGAATAGGGAGAAGGTTACTCATGGAAATTAACAGCATAAAAAGCAGCCAGACCTTGGGACAGGAAACGCAGTGATTTCTGCAGACTCTGTCCTGTTCTGGCCCTACACATCTGAAAAACACAAGAGGTTCAAAAAGCTCGGCATTAATGTTTAAGGAGCTTGGTTTGAAGTACGTGCAGCAGTGAGGCCTGGCGGAATGAAGCTGGGCACAATATGTATCTGATTTATAATTAATAAAGGAGATTTATTTCCCCTGTGTCTCTCTCCCTTGCTCTGATTTTGATCTCCAAGTTTAAAGAGGCAGATTGTGTGTTGTTGGTTTTTTAATGCACTCTTTGTCCATTAATACTGCACGGCTAGCCTTGCATAGCTGGGCACACCCTTCCGGCTTTACCCTTTTACCCTGCGTATTCAATCTGCTTCAATTATTGGTCCGGCTTTCTCAGTGCTGCAGTTGCTTGATTTCGTTAGTGCAGAAAGCAGAGAGGCACAGCAGTGGGTAGATTAGATACAGCCCAGAGCGTCTGGGGAGGGGTGGGACACTGTGGGTTTATTCTCAGGGTCTTAAGCACAAACAACTGGTCATCTGGTTTGCTCTGCCCATCTCCAGACAAGAAGGGAAAGCAACTTGCATCACAAAGAGGCAGCCAGGATGGTCCATTCACTTCCTCTTGCAGCAGGAAAGGCAACATGCCCTCAGCCCTCCCTTCTAGTATTATTAGCCCTGTTTCACATATGGGGAAGCTGAGGCACATAGAGGGGAAGTGACTTACTCAAGGCCATGCAGTGGTAGAGTCACGATCAGAACCCCAGATGTTCCTGGTTCCTAATACCATGCACAGGTCACTAGACCATACCGTAGTTCTCACTGCAAATTGGATACTGGCGGCCACAAGGTAAGAATTTCAAGGGCACAATCTTGCACCCCTTAAGTGGGGAGAGGAAGAATGGGATGTATAGGACCCAGTTTCTTCTCTCTCTCCCATCACTCTAGTGGGTGAAGGGAGAATGGATTAGTATGCATCATGGTCGAGATCAGAGTGGATAAAAGCACAGGGTGGTATAAACGATATATGCCACATTGGACTGTGTTTTATTCCCTGATAGCTAGATTTTAACTGGCAGGCTTGGGGATGGGCGGAGGGGGGAGAGATGTTTTCTTAACAGCCTCACTGTCTCTCTCCCTCTATGTGCGGTGTTCACATTTGACCGTGGCAGGCTTGCTTCTCAGTCGTGCCAGTTTTAGTGGAATAAAGATTAAATATTAATAAATAAAGCAAAAAGCCAAGTATCCTGCAAGCTCCAGCCAATGGAGATTACAGTGAGGAAGAGGCTTTCTGGACAGGTTATTTCAGCGTTGTGACAGCAGGGATCCTTGCATCTCCCCCCGAACAGCCAGTCAGAGACAAGCTTCTGGCCTACATGAACCTCTGGTTTGATCCAGTCCGGCAATTCCTGTGTTCCTGTGGGTTACTCCTGATTTACACCATCGTCAGTGAGGTCAGAGTCATACTCGTTACGTGCAACAAGAGGAGGGTGGCTTTGTGGTTCAGTTACAGGAGCAGGGGTCAAGAGATCTGGGCTTTACTTCTGGTTCTGGGAGGGTGTGTGGTCTGGTGGTTAGAGCACTGGCTGGGGGATAGGACTCCTGGATTCTAGTCCCTGCTCTGGGAGGCAGTGGTATAGTGGTTAGAGCAGAAAACTGGGAGTCAAGACTCCCAGGTTGTACTCTTGGTTTCGGGAGGGAGTGTGATCTAATGTTTAGAGTACAGACTGGGAGACAGGACTCCTGGGTTCTATTCCCAGCTCTGCCACCTACTTCCCATGTGATGCGGGACAAGCCACCTCAGTTTCCTTTCTGTAAATGGAAATAATAATATTGACCTGCTTCCCGGGGGAACTGTGTAGCTTCATCCATGAATGTTTGTAAAGTGCTTTGAGATGCTTATTTGGGAGATGCGAGAGAAGGGAACAGTCCTATTACTTTTATACCTTGGCCAGCATTTCTTGCCAGAGAAGTGAAAGCATTCTTTCATGGCAGCTCCACCTCAGGAGGCTGTGAAGATAGGGCCTGATTCAAAGCCCACCGAAGTCAATGAAAGTCTTTCCACTGACTCCTATGGGCTCTGGATCAGGTCCACACGGTGGGGGAGAGTGTGATGGCTGGGGCAGCGGGTGTTCATGTTGCAGATTGCTAGTTCCACCCCTAGGGGGCTCTGCTTAATGGCTCCATTGATCAAGATGTCCCTTTTCTTTTCTTTCCCCCCCCCCCCCCCCGCCCTGAGCTGTTCCTTGTGCTTGTCGTGGCCGAGCACAGCATGGCCAGAGCAGACAAGACGTCATTGAGATGCTCCAGTTGGCCTGATAGAACAGAGCCGAGCGGGAGGAAACATCATATAAAATAAAGATGACAGCTTGTGAAATGCAGGGATGCTGTCTAAAAATAATCAACCCTCCCCCCCCCCCCCCCCCCCCCCCGGCTCTGCAAAGGAACCACAGCTGCAGTGCAGATCCAGCCACAGCCACGCCAGAGGAATGGGGGCGTTGGGGAAGTTGCCCTGTCTGCGGGAAGGGCTCTCTCTCCAGAAGGGTTAATAATCCCCGAGGTGATACGTTAGCATTCATGAAGAAGACTCAAAGCTGCATCTAGGGAGCGATGGGCGCAGCCCGGGCATGTCTGATGAACTCAGCCCGTGCGGCTGATAGATTCACAGCCAGGGAAAGCTTCCAGGACAAAGATACGAGACAGTAATGGCTCTGACAGTCCCCATTACAAGCAGGAGCTGCCGAGGTCAAGCTCAGGAAAAAACATTGTCGTTCCAATAATCTCTGTTCTTTCCTTCCCCTTGTTTCACCCATTCCTCATTTCCCCACGGTGCATTTGGTGCCCATCCCCCAGACTCCCAGAGGGCAAATCAGCTGATGCTTTTAATTCTTAAGCTAGACAGCCCTTGACTTCCTGCTTGCAACTGTGAGAACTATAATTTCTCTTGAGTCACAGAAGTTTCCAAAAAGCAGATGGAAAGAAGGCTGAGGATAGAGAAATGAAGTGTGGAAATCGGATGATGAATGGGAAACAGAAGCTATTTGTTCAGAATGCAGACACAAATCACACACAGTAACATGGACCTATGCCCAAACACAAGCACACAGACATACAGTAACACAGTCACTGAGACACTCACAAACACAACACAGCATAGATACAAAACACACAAACACAAAGACACAACAATGTAGATGCACACACCAAGGCCTGCACATAGATATTACTACAGATATGTACACTGAGATGCTCCAACAAAATAACAGCGATGTACAAATGAAGACACAACCACACCATAACAGCAACACACAAACTGACACACACACAATAATACAGAGGCATAAACTGAGATAAACTCACATGCTTATAATCAGGGTAATACATCCAGTAACAGGGACATGAAAGTTGAGAGCATCTCACGACACACACACCTGCATGCACACAATATCAGGGATACACAAACTCTCACAATAACAGACGCACAAACTGAGACAAAAAACCCACAGTAACAAAGATATGTAACTTGAGATGTTCTCACCATAGCACACACACGTACATCTAGATAGCTTGACACATATAACAACAAAACTCACACAATAACAAAGACACATGCTGAGTCACATACACACAAACAGACTAGTGCTGGTTTTCCTAGCGGGGTCCATAAATCCAAGGAACCTGGCTGTGGTCTGTTTGTTTTTTGGCTAAGCAGTTTGGATCCAGTCCCTCGCTAGACTCCCCAGGGACCAGTGCAGTGGCTACAGGGGGAATCTCAGATATCCTAGTCCTCCAAACTCGAAGGAACTGTACTCTCTATTCATCAATTCTTCCCTCCCCACGGAGTCCACCAGACACACAAAAGGCTCGGTCTCTTCTGCATTAGGCCATTAAAAGCAATCTTTATGTGCTTAATTGGAGGATATAAACCTTATTTGACCTTTGGAAGTCAAATCCTACTGAGGAAAATAGAAAGGAGCATAAACACCGGCAAGTCAAGTGTAAAAGTATAATTAGGCAGGCCAAAAAAGAATTTGAAGAGTAACTAGTAAAAGACTCGAAAACTAACAGCAAAAAATGTTGTAAGTACATCAGAAGCAGGAAGCCTGCCAAACAATCAGGGGGCCACTGGATGATCAAGGTGCTAAAGGAGCACTCAGGAAAGACAAGACTGTTGCAGAGAAGCTAAATGAATTCTCTGCATTGGTCTTCACTGCAGAGGATGTGAGGGAGATTCCCACACCTCAACTATTCTTTTTAGGTGACAGATATGAGGAACTGCCCCTGATTGAGGTGTCAGTAGAGGAGGTTTTGGAATAAATCGATAAATTCAATGGTAATAAGTCGCCTGGACCAGGTGTACTCACTCAACAGTTCTGAAGGAACTCAAATATGAAATTGCAGAACTACTAACTGTGGTATGTAATCTATCACTTCCTTGCTGATGACTGGAGGATAGCTAATGTGATGCCAATTTTTAAAAAAGGCTCCAGAGGTGATCCTGGCAATTACAGGCTGGTGAGCCTAACTTCAGTACCAGACAATTGGTTGAAACTATTGTAAAGAACAGAATTGTCAGACACATAGATTAACATGATATATGGGGAAGAGTCAACACAGCTTTTGTAAAGAAAAATCATGTCTCATCGCTCTATTAGAATTCTTTGAGGGGGTCAACAAACATGGACTAAGGTGATCCATTGGGTATAATTTACTTGGACTTTCAGGGGTCACCTAAAGAAATTAACAGGCAGCAGGTTTAAAACAAACAAAAGGAAGTATTTCTTCACACAACACAGTCAACCTGTGGAACTCATTGCCAGGGGATGTTGTGAAGACCAAAACTTAACTGGATCATTCATGGAGGATAGGTTCATCCATGGCTATTGGCCAAGATGGTTGGGGATGCAGCCCCATCCTCTGGGTGTCCCTGAGCCTCTGAATGCCAGATGCTGGGACTGGACAACAGAGGATTGATCACTTGATGATTGCCTTGTTCTGTTCATTCCCTTGGAAGCATCTAGCACTGGCCACTGTTGGAAGAGAGGATACTGGGCTAGATGGACCATTTGTCTGACCCGGTATTATCATTCTTATGTTCTTACAACATGGGCCTGGCAGGGATTAAGGAAACAGAGAGTGAAACAAGGAACTAGAATTAATTGTCCTGTGGATGGAGCAACTAATTGCAGCATAGGTGCATTGTACCTTTAGCTCTGTTCAATAATAGCAAGAGCAATTTGTACATTGAGGGCCAAATTCTGCTCTTTGTTACACCTGTGCGATGACACTGACTACCATGGTGGAACTGAAAGAAGAATCAAGCCCAATGGGTCCAATTGTCAAATCTGAGCACATCATTCAGAACACCCAGTTCTACTCATGATACTAGGCACCCAAGTACCCACATTACATGCCCAGTAATTAAAAACAGCCAATGCATTTGGCACTCCACAGAACGCACAAGGAGACATAGGCACTGGCCCCTAGTAGCTTAGCACAGACACAGATAAGAAACATAATCCCCTGTATGACAGTTCAGACACAGAGTGGAGCAGATCAACATGGAAATGCTTCTGGGTGCCTTTCTTGATTGCCACTGACTCCCTGTGTCTCTTTCTATGCTGCAGGTTTCCCACCTGTAAAACTAGAGTGGAGAAAATGGGAGAGCTGAGATATCAGCGGGAACTGAGTTATAAAGGAAACTGTTGCAGTTGCGGATCAGAGCAGTGAGAGGGGAAACTGATTTTGCTGGGAGCATTTTGGATGGGTTGAAGGGGGAAGTTTGCAGTAGATAACTATGACATGGCAGCAGTCCAGGGCAGCTTCCCGGGGTGATGCGGGAGGGTCTGATTTTAGAGTTACTGAAACAGGACAATAGGGCAGCATTCTGGGATGTGAAGGGACAAGAAAAGCGCTGGGGGATGCAAGCCTACATGACGAGACAAATGTCAGCATTGTCTTTCTACATCCAGCTATACCCATTCCCTAACGTGGAACCAGACATGACTTCCTCCATCTCCGTATCTTTTCTCACCATGTCAGTGCTGGCTGGAATAGGGACCTGTATGTAATTGGGGCACCGAGCCGGATGCCTTCCCTAAGCTCCTTACTTTCTTTCTAATTTGCTGTCAGAGCTGAATAAATTAATGGGGATGGCTATCAGCATGATAGGCAAATCCCAGCAGGGCCCCGGGCCTCCCTGCAGATTAATCTGCCTGTCTCGCAATAACCTGTCTCCCAAATCACCACCTCTTAATTCAGATGGTGCTCTGAAAAAACCTGCCATAATGCCGTGCCCTTGCCCCTCCCGTCACTGCCAGGGAGAAGATCACAGGGATGGGGGAGTAAATCATCATGGAGGTATTAAAAGGAAACAGACAGTACAGTGAGCTTCAAAGCTGTGGCTCAAAAAGTCAGTGGCTGGGGAATTGATTGCATCTTTGCATTATCAAAGCAGAGAAGAAGGGGTGGGGGAGTTTGATTTTAAAATGGCGGCTTGCCCAACCAAAATGTAGTTTGTTGTTTAGGTTTTTGAAATCAATATCAAGTGGATTTTAGATTGTCTTTAATCCTAGTTTAAATTACTGCACAGGTGGTGTCGTTCCCAATCACCTTATACATTCAGGAGACACAATCGGGAGGGAGGGAGAGACTGGGCCCTGACAAGGAGGTTTCTTTTTGCCTCCAGCTTATTTGGAGGAGAGGGTGTGCAATGTATTGTCATTGCTGGAGAGAAGGCGTTACGTTGTTTCCTGCAATTAGTTCCCCCCAGTCTTCGATCCACTATCATGAGACCAAGATTCAGAGCCTGTGATAGCAGGGCTGGGGAGTAGGAATCATAGCGAGGGTAGCTTGCCTGTCCCTCTCATGCATGCATACATGTTTAGTATGTTTATGTGTAGTGTGGTAGTGCCCATTGTGCTAGGTGCCACACAAATATAAATAAAAGATGTCTCTGAGCTGAATATCTTACAATCTAAAGCCTTGTCTTCTCTAGGAAGAAAGATGTTTTCTAGGTTCCCATGGAGTCTTCACCTTGACCTCGTGTGAGAACTGCAAACTACTTTGTCTTCACTTGGATTTTACCTCGTTAGTTACTGCGTGTTAGCTAACACATGGTCAGAAAACAGCTTTTTTCCTAGTGAAAACATACGGGAGGACAGGAGACAACAGATGGAGACAACAAAAAGGCAGAGGGATCCCAACCTAACAATGAGACGCTGATAAGCTATGTAATAAGCGACAGTTATGCCTCAGCATGCATAGCCCCCATTCCCACATATTCACACACATGCACAGACCCATCTGCAAAAATAACAAAGACCTAAGCCTAGGTTATCTGAATATGATGCTGGCTTTTCTTCCCTTGGTATTAATTTGCCAGTGCCAGGCCGAGGCAACGTCTTTGTATTTCAACAGCACCTTCTATCCAAAGATCTCACAGCACATTATGAACATTCTTTAATTAAGTTTCCCTGTGAGGTCGGCAAGTAAAATATTAACATCCGCATTTTGAAGACACAGAAACAGAGGTTTGCCTCAAGATCACACAACAAGTCAGCAGCAGGGTCAGGAACAAACCTCAACAGTCCTGATTCCCTGTCCTCCCTTGCTGTAACCACTAGACCACATACCCTACCAGAGTATATAGAACAGTAGTGTTTAAGGCCAGAGGGGTCCATGAGCTCATCTAGTATAACGCAGGCCACAGAATTTCATGCAGTTACTTCTGTATTAAACCCGGTAACTTGTGTTTGGCTAAAACATATCTTCCAGGAAGGCATCGAGTCTTGATCTGAAGACTTCAAGACCTGAAGAATCTGCCACTATCCTGGTACTTTGTTTCAATGGTTAATCCCCTTCCTTGTTACAAATGTGCACCTTATTTCTAAGGCTATGTCTACACTAGCACTTTTGTTGGAAAAACTTTTGTCTCTGAGGGGTGTGAAAAAACGCTCTCTCGCTGACATAGCTGCCGCCGCTATATCTGTAATGTGGACATAGCCTAATATGAATTTGACTGATTACATTCCAGCTATAAAGTGTTCAAACTCCCAGCTTCCTGCCCTATCCACTTCCTCTCAAATCTGGGTTTATAATACAGGTCCCCAGTTGTCTATCTTATCCCTTTTAACCACTGGACACCAATGCCTATGAAACTATAAAAGAAGGATTATTTTTGTAATGGGGGTGTACATTTTTGTTGTTGTTGTTGTTGGTTGCCGAGACAAATCCTTTTATCAGTTACACTTTGCCCAACCCTACTGGCTTCCATGGAACTGCATGGGTCTGAAAGGAGAATCTGGCCCAAGGCCATATGAAACTTTTAGGACATTTAAAAAAAAATCATTGAAAACTGTTAGTATTATCAGTTTAAATTGTCCCCTGAATTGCTGAGATCCAAAACTCAGTGATATATTGATGTATAGTGTAGTAGGAGAAACAGAGTGAAACTGACAAGAAAGTGAAACCAACTAACCTATTAGCACCATCTCCAGCTGAGTGAAGTGCAAACAAGTAAACAAACAGCCAAAAGGAAGAAAAGTAAATTTAAATGTTCTTTAAAATCCTTTGAGTAATTTCAGGTGTTAAAGAAACTGGGGCTCTCAGTTACACCAATGTAAATTCAGGGTAACGCTGCAGGATTTACATTGTTATCACCATGGGCAGAACTGAGCACGAGTTTTATTTTGACATTGTTCCTTCTCTGCAGACCTCATCTGCCGGGGGCCAAATTATTTCTGGCCCACAGGCTCAGGGATTTCTTTTCTTTCTTTTGTCAGCTGAGGGAGGGTGGATCAGAAAGGATGCACGCCCTTAATTCTCTAAGCCCCTCATGAATTTAATATGATGCTTGAATTAGCACCCCCATACCGTCTCACACAATGTATATGAAGAACCTACTGACAATATCTGCAATGGGGGAATAATGTGGGTCTCACTGTATAATCCCTCCTCTGCAAGAAAATCTCCCAAGGTTATTGGATTTATTCAGTCTGCACTCCCTTGGCTCAAGAAGAGAGCTGCTGAGGGGTGTGTGAGTGTGTGTGTGTGTGTGTGTGTGTGAAGGGTGCATGGTGGGGATCGAGAGGGGGAAGGAAATCCTATAGAAGAGCATTTAAAAACGAGCAACATGAAAAGGTTGCTGGATGTTTAAATGCAGTGACTCACTGCAGCAGGCAGGCTGTGTCTAGACAAACTCCTGCAAATCTCCCAGGCACTTATCCCTTCTCATTCATTTCTGATGGACTGTCTAGTGTGAAGTGAACACAGCTGTCTACTGAGGAATGGAGCCCTTGCATGAAAGGCCACGGGCATGCCTTTTATCTTCCTTTTGATTTTTCTTTGACATACCTTTGTTTCCCTTCTGGACCTCTCCTGCCTTCCATCTCCATAATCTCCTTTATAGAAAGACATATACAGGTACATAAGGAACTTTAACTGGAGCATTAGGACTTGAATACATACATAGAATGTGCTTAACTGAATAAATAGTTAAGCAACTCTTGTCCACAATACTCTCAAACAAAAGGCCTCTACCCCCTTACAGCCTGGTGGGATATTCATTGCAGCGCACGGAACAGGGGTGCTGTCTCTGTGATCACAGCCACTCCCAGCAGCAGGTAAGAGTTGAATGATGGCTGTAAGGGGTGCTCCTGGCTACCGCAATCCCAGCCTCTCCCAACAGAGGCACTAAAGTGGACAGTGCAGCAGGGTGCTGGCTGTGGGGAGCTGGCACTTAGATGCTACAGTGATGAGCACAGCACAAACACCTAAATAAAACTCACAGCTCCTCCATTCCCAGGAGGTGGTGCTGTAGAGAATAATGTCGGAGCGCCAGCTCTGAGGGGAGGTCCCTGCTACTCCACTTCCATCTTCTCCCAGCAGGAAGTACTGTAGGGAATGGTGCAGGAATGCTGGCCATGGGAGGAGCTCACAGCTAGTCCAGAGGCCATGGCCCTCAGCTAGAATCCCTCTGGCAATGATATGAAGCTGCTCCGTTGTCTCTGAGCGTATGTCTACACTGCAGTTCAAAACCCGTGGCCGGCCTGTGCCAGGTGACTCGGGCTGCGGGGCTCTTTAAATGCAGTGTAAACTTCCAGGTTCAGGCTGCAGCCCGGGCTCTAGACCCCTGCCAGGTAGGAGGATCCCAGAGCTCGGGCTGCGGCCCAGGCTGGGAAGTTCACATTGCAATTAAACAGTCCTGCAGCCCGAGTCAGCACAAGCCAGCCGCGGGTGGCTAACTGCAGTGCAGACATGCCCTAAAGCCAGGTCTCTACCGCAAACTTACGGCACTCAGGGGTGTGAAAAATCCACGGACCTATATACCGGTTATACCGACCTAACCCCCGCTGTGTCGATGGGAAGCTGCTCCTGTTGGCACAGCTCCTGCCTCTCACGGAGGTGGATTAACTACGCAGACAGGAGAAGCTCTCCCGTTGGCGTAGTACAGTCTTCACTAAAGCGCTGCAGCTTTTGAAGTGTCGACCTGCCCTAAGGGACCTCCCAGTTCCTCCAGAGAACCACATTTCTGAGATGGATGTGCTGCGAATGACAAAAGAGCACTAACATTTCACCCAATGGAATTAATAGGCAGCAGGTATCAAACAAACACAAGGAAGTATTTCTTCACACAACGCACAGTCAACCGGTGGAACTCCTTGCCACAGGATGTTGTGAAAGCCAAGACTATAACAGGGTTCAAAAAAGAACTAGATAAATTCATGGAGGATAGGTACATCAATGGCTATCAGCCGGGATGGTGTCCCTAGCCTCCGTTAGTCAGAAGCTGGGAATGGGCGACAGGGGATGGATCACTTGATGATTCCCTGTTCTGTTCATTCCCTCTGGGGCACCTGGCATTGGCCACTGTCGGAAGACAGGATACTGGGCTAGATGGACCTTTGGTCTGACCCAGTCTGGCCATTCTTATGTAGCTACTCCTCCCCATGCCTGTCTGAGGACATTCTCTCAAACTGCACCTTGACAGATACTTTATCTACTTTGTGTGTCCATTGTTCCTTTCCTATGAGGATCTCAAAGCCTTTTACAAAAATGAATGAACACGCACTGACCCGCCTCCAGAGGTAGATCAGTCTTACCACCCCCATTTTATAGAGTGGGGGAACTGTGGCACAGAGAGGTGGAGGGACTTGTCCACAGGTTGGCAATGGTAGAGCCAGGTACAGAATCTACAAGAACTAATTCAGAGTTCCTTGCTCTAATCACTGGAGCAGGCTCCTCCCTAAGCCAACATTCCTGGAAAGATACGGGTAGTTGATAGGATGCTGTGGAGGAAGAGAGAGGGGGAGAATGCCAGCAGTAACTGGAATGCTTATTACATAGATATTGTTGTTTCTTTATTGCAGTGATACTTTTTCTTTGCCTTCTAAAAGAGACATGACGCAAGTTCATTTGGACACGTAGAGGCTGTTGTTTCACTTTGGGCCTCTACCATCTCATCACTGCAGCCCCTCAGGAAGGTAAGAAGGTTACTTCCACTGCCCTACCCAAACTGGTTAGGAATCCAGGTAGCTCATACGCTGGTTTGACAGGGGCTGGGATCACCGTGAGCTGACACAGTCTCTGCTGAGGTGAGGCCCTGCATTGTTCCCTGTCCTGCGTCCCTTAATCTCCAGCTGACTCAGAAGCAGCACTGAGCAGTTTCTGAGCCAGATACATCCACCTGTCATGGAAGACAGGATGGATGTGACTCAGGCTTTTTAGTCTGATGATGGGACAGTAAATGGAGGAGAATCTGGAAACACACTCATCCCTTTCCCCCCCAAATTAGCCACGGGAACATATATTTGCAGAGACTTGTTTCTCTTCAACCCCAAGCCCAGCCATCAGCACTTGGCATCAGTTGTGATTACTGGAAAGTTCAGAGCAGCAGCAGTGGGCGTGGACGAAGGATGGGCCAGGGAGCAACAGATCAATTGATCAGAGCTAAGTGCTACCCCTAAATCAATGGAGACAGCAATTTCTGGCCAACCCGGGATCCAATGAATCCCTGCCAGTGACACACCCCCTTAACCAGCGCCCTGCTTCCCCCACCCTCCACATACCCCCTTTCCCTGTATGACTGGGGCCTGGTATCTGCAGTCAGTCAAATCCATCATGAGCTTGCTGCTGGCCCCTAAATAGTTCTAGACATGAGGGGAAAGGTTTGTCAGCACAAGGGAGTTGAAAGAGCAAGATAATTCCAGTGGGATTGAAAAGAGGTGATGCTGTGGAGGGAACAGCCATCTCTGGCTCCTCTCTTGTAAGCTACACTCCACCCTGAACCATAAAGCTCCATATAGATGGAGGGTGGTGGGGAGAGTATCTATCTATCATTTGTATATAAACCCTTTTGTGGATTTATTATCTATCACTTTTATGTAAAGCCTATCAACGCAGGGTGAAATACTGACCCTACTGAAGTCAGTGGCAAAACTCCCATTGACTTTGATGGGGCCAGGCTTTCATCAATGGCATTTTGAGAATGATGCTCCTACTCCCTTTCCTGTGGGATTCTGGAGGGGACATAGTGGGGCCTGAGTTTGCACTGGATCCAGGGGCCACAGCTCCCCATAATCCACCCTTGCATGAGGCAACAAAGTGGTCTGAAAAGAACCCCCTAAAACAGCCTGAAATGGAAGGGCTTATCCCACACCATGCACGTACACACCACGTTTGACTCATGGAAGGGAAGCTGAAGGCTGTGTCAGTGTTGCTGGGTAATACTTGGAGGGTCTTATGTAAAGAGATTGCAAGAGGCAGGCAAGAGCTGCATTAAATATGCAACACACTGGGTCTGGTTGAAATTTATGGAACCGGTTGCACAGAACCTGTCACGTGGCTTGAAGGGGAGGGGGAAGAAGATGTCTGTGCCGGCAAAGAAAAGAGAAAGAGACTTTTTGAACATCTTTGCATACTGTTAATATAAAGCCATGGTTTTCTCGGACATACTGTACCCAAGACATCTCCACAGTAAGAGGGAATGGAAAGAGCAGAGCTAGAATTGTAAAAGAAATCAGAGTGTGCAACAAAATTCAAAAGAAAAAAAAGAGCTGCTGGATTTATTCGAAATGGTCAGAGTCCATTTCATCCCACTCACTCCAAGGAAGATACCCGAGTGGACGTGAGGGCAGAATGTGACCTGTTTCCACTTTACAAGGGTATTTGAAGGGCTAGATCCTCAGCATAGCTCCTCTGTTGACTTCAATGGAGTTTTACCAGAGCTGCGGATCAGGCCCAGGGTTTTAGGTTCTGTGTAAAGACACAGATTCAGACTCCCCGTCTACAAGCGGGATGCAGGGAGCACGGTTCCTACTGTGGCCATACTCCGGGGGCTTGCGCTCCATGAATGCAAGTGTCCATTGCATGGCGTCTGGCATCTGCTGCAATATGGTGCCCTGCTATACCATCCCACCCGTCAACTTGGCTACAGCTCCTAAAGAACGTGGTCCTAAAAGCGTGCACGGGTATTTGGTGCAGCATTGTCTAGTTCTACCAGCAGCTGGAGCAACATTCACTCCTGGGCAGATTTCCCCTGGGAAATTTGCTATGCTCTGGGAGCACGCCATGTCAAGTAGCTGCTGCCCATCCCCCTCGTCACATACTCCCTCCTGACCCACAGTACCCCAACTCTGCAGTACGTCTGGGAAGGGGCTTCCGGAGGCTGAGAGAAGCATATTGCATAACTGCGGCTTCTAGCTAATGTAATCTATTCTATCTAACCTACGTTTTTATACCCTGCTCATCACAGTGGTATCTGAACTTATCCCTAGCCAATTCCACTGGCTTTTTTGTTCCTGTGTAGGTCAGAACAGTATGGGGCCTTCAGTTTGTAAAGCATACTGGAATTTTTCAAGATGAAAGGGTCTCTCTCCATATATATTTAAAATATTAAATAAAAAGTTGTTTAAAACTCTCAACCCTGCACACCTACTGGCTGCACAGAGTAATATCTAGTCCTTTTAAATTCTCTTAATCAGGAACATTTTTCTGAATGGATACAAAAATATGGCAAGAGACAGATTTCCCCTGATAGGTTCATCCTGATCTGCTGCTACTACCAATAGGAAGGGATGGCTGGGCTGCACTGCCACCTGCTGGTACTGATAAAGTAATGCACAAACAAATTCTTTTAGGGTCATACGTTGCCTGATGTTGTTGAGTGGCCCTCAGCTCTCAATGACTTCAGCAGGAGCTGAGCGACCTCAGGAGTGTGCAGGATTGGATCCTTAAACAGCATACGTTTCTACTCTGCAAATAAGTTGAGCAAGGAAAATAGGATAATGCTCCCCTAGTCTGGCATCTTTCATCTGTGGATCTCAAAGAGCGTAACAGATGTCAGTTAAATTAATCTCATACTGTAACCCTTCTATGAGCTAGGTGTGGATAATAACAGCTGTTTCACAGATGGCACAGATGTGTGGGTTAACAGATCAAGGTAAAGATTATGGGGATGCCTACGGTTTACTTTGACCTTGTGTTAAAACTACACATTGCCTGTCTTCACTAGGATTTTATCTCATGTTAGTTACCATGTGCTATTTTACACTAATTAAGAACACACTTTTTCCCTAGTGAAGAAACACCCTGTAGCTATGGGGAAGACTAGGTTTTTCCTTGACCAGCTAGCACTTGTTCAAACTACAACTTGCCTCGTGTTCACTAGGATTTTAACATGTGTAAGGTGTCATGTTAAAGTATATCATTTCTTAGTGAAGCCAAGACCTTTAATGTGAGTCGTTACAGTCGTTTTATCTAGTTCTGTCTAATTTCCACTTTAAAAACTCTAATCTTGGCTTGACTAGTGTTTTGGGCCTTAGTTAGGGGTATGTCTACATGGGGAAATTGACTTGCATAGCTATAGTGGCATAATTATGCCACTATAACTATGCCAGTATAACGCCACATAGCTATATTCAGTGGTATAATTATTCTGCTATAGCTACACCGGTCAGTTTCCTCATGCAGATCAATGATTCAGCCCTTAGACTAGGACAAAAGGTACTTTTTTTCAACGGAGCTGGCTCAGCTGAGATTGAGAGTTTAGTTTAATTCAACTGAATACTCCACATAACACCAATGTACACAGTTTAACACATTTAACTTGATTGTAGCAGGTCGTCTACATGCTTGCCTGTGGCTATAGTATTTCTGCAAAATTGATCAGCAGTGAAATAATTAAATGACTTTAATGGCCTCTAAAATTGTTCTTTAAATCCTCAGCATTAAGCTTTGTCATCAACACCTCATTGAGATGAATGGGACATTTCAGACTTCCCTCAGCACGCTGTTACCCGCTGTAGATTCAGACAAGTTGGCATGTGTTTGTGTTTGGAAGATTTTCTGCACAACCACAGTGCTGGAAATGTGATTTTTTTTTTCCCTTATAGGAAATCATAAACTCTTCAGAAATAGATGTGAGCTTCCAGAGAAGGAAATTCATCAGAGTGATTAAGGCAGGAAGGCCTTTTCTCACTAGGGACATGTTGCTCTGTCTTGTATTAGCCTTTCTCATCAGACTTCTCTTGTGTGCAGGGAATGGAACAGCATGGAATGCCATCTGCTGAGGTGTTGATGTGAGGAGCTTGAAGCCTAGCATTGCTGGAATTCCCAAGAAGAAACCCAAGATCTACTGTACAGAGAGGGCCAGCCAGAGACAACGTGTGTGTGTGTGTGGGGGGAGAGTGTGATGCAGGGTCATATGCCCCCCCCCTCTAATTTGCTGCTTGGCTTGTATTGAGCATGCTCAGTAACAGTGCTGAAGCCAGCTGCCCTCATTCTGCTCCCCCCTTTATCGGCAGGCACGGGTTGTCTGTGCCCAGCAGTGAGTTTCATATCTGCAAGCTCCTCAATCATCCTTCTCTTTGTAGAAGGGGAACACAAAGCCAGATGCAGTCAGTATGAATAAGGTGTTGAATTGGTGCTGAAACCTCTACCCACTATGGTATGCACTACAAAATTAGGTCAACTAATTTAGGTCGACCTAAAGCCACAGCAGTAATTCAATTGGCTGTTCGTGTCCACACTACCCTCCCTCTGCCAATGGTGCATGCCCTCACAGGAGAACTTGCGGGGCACCAACTGAACTGGGGCACTGACAGCTGCACAGGGCTCACAGCTGGAGCCCCCCACCTGCCACGGGGTGACAGCTCAAGCTGTGAGCCTGGTGCAGGGCTCAATTTCATAGCAGGGAGCCTACCAGCCTTTCTTGTCAATTTCATGGTGGCCTCAGGTTCAGAACAGCAGGCAGGGGCTCACAGCTGGAGTCCTGAAATTGACAAGAAGAGTGGGTAGACTGCGCTGTGAAATTGAGTCCTGTCCAGGGCTCACAGCTGGGGCTGTCACCCCAGAGTAAGGGGCAGGAGCTCCAGCTGTGAGCTCTGTGCCTGGCTGACCACTGGGGGTAGGGGACAGCCGTTGTAGACACAGCCTGAGTTCGTTTCTCTGTGCTTGTCTATACTGTATATTGGGGCACAATTCTTTGAGTCAGAGGAAGTCACCATGCAATGGTACTGAGGTGAGGGCTAGGTAAAGAGGTGCCTTCCGCTATGCTCTAATGCAGGGGTTCTCAATCTTTTTCTTTCTGAGCCCCCCCGCAACATGCTTTAAAAACTCCAGGGCCCAGCGGGGGACGGGGGGGGCTCGGGCATAGATGTAGTTTGACCTCTATTTTGGCTGGGCAGGAGCCGGCGGGGCTCGAGCCACCTCCGCATGGTGGGGTCTGGGGAGGGAGCACCACCTCCACCCCGACTCACCTCAGCAAGCCACCCAGCCTGGGTTGTGGGGTGGGGGGGCAGGGGCACAACCAAAAATGATAACGCAAAGGTGGGGGGCTCATCTCAAAATGTTTGAAAAGAGCTCAGGGTGCAGGGAGGGGGGTAGCTAGGGGCTGTGTGCTGGGAGGGCTGCCCTGCGGGTCCCTGTTCCCCAAGGGCTCTGCCAGCCACAGAGCTGGGTCCCCCGCCCAGGCGGCTCTTACCGGCTGCGTGAGCAAAGGGGCCTGGGCGCTAAGGAGCAGCTTCAACCCCCTGGAGCAGCAGGGGCCAAGGGAACAAAGCTGCCTGCTCTGCCCGGCTCTTGCTTCCCGCCTCCGACCTGGCTAGAGGGTGGGGAGAGGAGGTGGAGCTGCCCCGGGACTACCCTGCTCTTGCACTGTAGTTTCAGGGAGGGGGCAACATCTCCGTGTCCCCCCCAGCTCTGCCCATGGGCTCAGGGTTTCTTCCCCATGGGGAGTACTGGGGCTCTGGAATTCAGCCCTGCTGCTCCCGGCTTCAGCCCTGCAGGGGGCACCAGAGATCGGGGCGTCAACCCCACGGCTCCTGGCTTCAGCCCCACGAAGGGAGGTGCTGAGACTCTGGGTCTTAGCCACAGGGCCCTGTAGTCCCCCGAAAGGGTTTGCGGACCCCCAGGGGGCCATGGCCCCCCCTGTTGAGAACCGCTGCTCTAATGTAAGCAAGACACAAACTCCTCTCCACTAGGGAAGTCCACAGGCAAGAGTCCTCTCCTGAAAATTCCTGGCCCCGATCTCTTAAAAGCTTTGTGCTGGATCTGTCCGTTGTTCATATCAGATATCAAGACAGAGGGTTCCAGGAGGGCTACTAACATTAATTGTTGCAGTCATGCCACCTCAACTCGAGATCTTGTCACATCTGCCAAGCTAAGAATGACTGGGCAGGCAGGGTCATTGGGGGGCAGGGGGAGATCTCTAGGGCTGCAAAGTGATGACAACTTGCTGATGTGTTTTCATGCAGTGTTGTAATACAAGTGTGGCCTACTGGACATGCTCACAAAGGTGGCAAACCTGGGGAGTTCCCTTCTGTAAGTACACCTTCCACTGTCTGGGGTGACTTCTGCGCGGTTTTGTTTGGACTAATTCTAAAGAAGAATTGATATCAGTTTCCACTGGTCTATCCTAAATGACTAGCCTAGAAGAGCTTTCAGGCAAATAAATAGGGGCTTGCAATATTATGCCACATCAGGCCCCATGCACATCATCATGTGGTGGCAAATCTGTGCAATAGATTAGTATTGCAATCTAGTCTGTTAATCTAATCTCTCTTTCTCTTTCTCTTCTAATCTAGTTGATCTCTTTCTCTATGCTTTTCTAGTGCATCCATCAGCATAGACTCACACAAGAAAGAACCCCCTAATCGAGAGAGGATGGAGAACTTGGGATGAATGAGCTAAATTGAACTATTATTATTAATAACCATGTAGGTAGTGTTGTAAATGCCTATGGCTCTATAGAGTCAAGTCAGGGGATAATAAATAAGAAATCCATGCTCCAAAAGGACTTGTCCCTCCCTACAAATAATTACTACTGTGGGTAGCCTTGACTTCAATGGGGCTGCTCACGGTGGTAAGTTCTATGTGCAATAAGTGTTTATGAGAGCAGGCCCCAAAATCAAACTGAGCAACACAAGACAGAACATAAGTGGACATACTTGGCTACTATGTTTCATAAACTCAGTGGGGCTTAACGGAGAGCTTGGTGTATATTAGTGGGAAGGTTACTCTAGGTATATGGGTGGAATAGAGGAAGTTGTCAAAGGAGACAAGGTCCAAGGGTATATTTAAACAGCAAAGAAAAACTCACAGCTGGCCTGTGCTGACTCGGGTTCACGGGAATCAGACTGTGGGGCTGTTTCATTACCATGTAGACTTCTGGGCTTGGGCTGGAGCCTGGGCTCTGTGACACCTTCAGGGCTGAGCCTAGAAGTCTACACAGCAATGAAACAGGCCCACAGCCTGAGCCCTGCGAACCCAAGTCAGTTGGCACGGGCCAGCCATGGATTTTTCTTTGCTCTGTGGATATACCAAAAAGGAGCAGTGAGAAGGGTAGCTTGAATGGAATATAAGGAGTGGGGAGGAATATAGGATGAGATGAGGGCAGAAATATACATGGAATAGAGCAGTCCTGCAGGTGAGGAGAGGCAAATGAGAGATATGGAAGCTAGATGTATATTTAAGGAGTCAGGAGACATGGTCGGAGCAGAATGAACGAAGAATGACGATGGCAGCTGTATTTGGGATTGGATCGGGCATAGGAAGTGGGGGGAAATAACAGAAGGAGGGCAAAGCTGTCTGTTGTGAGCCAAGACTCAAAATGTCCAGCAATGCATGTGGCCTAAACTACAAAGATGCAAAGGTTTCAGTGAACATTCAACGCTGTCGGTGAGTTTTCTCAATAAGGTTAAACCATCGACCGTTGAGTGTACCCTGCGGCCGGATTAGCAGCAGCTGAATTGAAGGATTTGGGTTTAAAACCAGGTCTCTCCCAAGGTCTTCACTCAAACAGTTTAGCACATTCTAAAATACAATTCCTTTGTCTTGGTTAGAAGGTGTTAATTACATTGAGTTAGCTATCTTAATCTAATATCAGACTTTTAACTCCTAGGGCTTGTCTATAAGGGAAAATGAGTAGTCTAGCTATTGCGGAATAGCTCAGGACTCCTTATTCAAAATCCCCTTCCCCAATCATAAATCCACAATGCCTTTCCCAAAGGGTACTTTAGTACAGGGGTGACCAACCTGAGCCCGAGAAGGAGCCAGAATTTACCAATGTACATTGCCAAAAAGCCACAGTAATACGTTCCCCCAGCAGTCCTCCATCAGCTCCCCCCCCCCCAACTCCCAGCACCTCCCGCCCACCGGCAGCCCCGCTCCCCCTCCCTCCCCGCACCTCCTGTCATGATGTGGAGGAGGCTGGGAGGGGGAGGAGCGAGGGCACTGCAGGGTCAGGGGAGGGGGCGGGAAGGGGTGGAGTGGGGGCAGGGCCTGTGGTAGAGCCAGGGGTTGAGCAGTGAGCACCCCCTGGCCCATTGGAAAGTTGGCACCTGTACCGCCAGCCCCGGAGTCGGTGCCTAGACAAGGAGCCGCATATTAACTTCTGAAGAGCTTCAAGTGGCTCCGGAGCCACCGGTTGGCCACCCCGGTAAAGTATCTGCCCCTGAAGACAGTTCCTGTTCTAAACTGCACAGTTGCTACAACTTGTGTGGATATAGGGTGACCAGATGTCCCGATTTTATAGGGACAGTACCGATATTTGAGGCTTTTTCTTGTATAGAAGCCTATTACCCCCCACCCCCGTCCCGATTTTTCATACTTGCTGTCTGGTCACCCTATGTGGATATCACAGCTCAGCTAATGTGAGGCATTTCAGAACACACATTCTTGGGTAAAGTCAAACAGAGTTGACTAATCCTCTTGCTCATATGTCTGCCAGGAAGGCCTTGTCTAGACAAGGGGCTTGTCTACACAGGGAAATTGACCAGAATAGCTATTGTGAAATAAGATATTCTGCAATGATTATTGCAGAGTAGCTCCCTGTATGGACACTCTGTTCCAGAATAAAAGTAATTTTATGCTAGAATATTTAGTGTACTTCTAAAGCAGAATAAATTATTCTGGGATAAAATCAGTAAGTAGTGTCTCAGTTTCCCTAGCTTTAAAATAGGAATAATACTGCCTTTCCTGTACAGGACGTTGTGAGGTTTAATTAATTAATTAATTAATGTTTTTAAATTTCTTTGAGAACTTCCTGCTATATAAGCATGAAGATGTTATATATGCTTAATCTCAGTGCCCCAACTCCGTTCCTGTGGTGCTTGCGGACAGATTCTTACAAGCCCGAAAAGTCACAATCAACATTCATTGCTGTCGGTGGGTTGTGTTGTTGAAGGAAAAACTCACTGATCAATGAATGCAACTGTGATTGGAATGGACACATCACATGGGAATGACCTTGTCTTCTGACCTTTTGCTGACAAAGGGATGGGACATCACTTCATTGGGAATGCTAAGGACCTTTCAGGAAATGACCATCTAAATGCAATATAGGAATGCAAGACAAAGGCTGGAGAATTTCAAAGTCCTTGTGAAGTAAATAATACTTTTAAAAAACAAAGAATAGTGGACTGATTTTCATAGGTGCTTGCCTCTCCCATTAACTTCAATCATCATAGAATTTAAATATAAAAGACTATTAGGGCTTTATCCTCAGGTAGTCTATATCTCAATTAGTGTATGCCTGTTCTCTGCAGGCTATTGTCAAGTGCTTTGTGTAGTTTTAAAAGACTTGAGCAACAGGGCTTAGATAGGCACTCAGAAACTACAGTGATGAGCATGGTAAAACAGGATAGATAGATACTTCCTCTTTTCTTGGGGAGATTATTCCACTAATTTTACCATTAGGACTTGTATTTTCAGATATTCATCTTAAATTTCCTTTTATTATTTATGTCACAGCTCCTTGGGCTATCCGAAATAATCCTTTTCTCTCCTTGGTGTTTCAGATACTTGTAGACAGCATTGTATATCTTACAAAGATCTTCATTTACAAGAATGAACTGAAACACATTAAAACAGTGAGACTGGAGATGGCAGATGTTTTGTGAAGCATTGGCTGAAAAGTTAATATTATTCTTGAGATTTTGAATGACAATCCTAGCAGAATTGGCTGCAGTTTCGTCAATCCTGTCAGTCAGACCATAAATTTGAAACCAAAAATGGCGAATCACAGTTTAATGGCAGGGAGCATGTCTAGTGGTTAGAGCAGAAAACTGAGTTCTGTCTGTGGTCAGGATTTCACCCTATATGTCTGTTATTTAGTTATTTTGCAAAGGGGACCTGAGCATACTGAAAAGTATTTCAGTTGTTCCCTGAAAAGCAATTTTTATAGCCAGGTCTCCTGGAGCTTGAAAATCAATTCTAATAAGATGGAAATTTGCTATGGTTCCCTCATTGTTGCAGTGGGTAGATTTCAACTGATGAATTCTACTACCTGGATGTTTGGGTATGAAAAGCCAAGAGAACATTATGGGCCCAATCACACATGTCCTTCCTCAGCAAAAATCCTGTTGTTTGAGTAAGGACTGCAAGATTAGGCCCTGTAAAATTTGATAATGGGAATGCAAGTTTACAAAGACTGTCCAAAATAGTTAGGCCCAAAATTCAAGTCTTGCTAAAATGGAGTGGGGGGTGGGAGGCAAACCTGGCATACATTGGCTTAGCTCCTATAGCTGACTGTAATGACAGTTTACACCAGCTGAGGACAGGGCCGAGATTTTTTTTTTTTAATCTAAGATCAATAGAAATATTTACATGAATTACCAAAACATGAAATCATAACAGCTTTTTGTTCGCAGGTACAAAGGTTCGGCAGCCTTGGAGGCAAATTTTAATTGGATCTTGATATAAATAGAGAGCCAGGGAAGTTGATTTATTATTATTTGTGTTATCATAGCATCTAAGAGCCCTAGTTATTGTGGTAGGCGTTGTACAAACACAGAACCAAAAGATGGTGCCTGCCCCAAGGAGTTTGCAATCCAAGTATGAGACAAGAGATAGATTAAGGGCTCATCTATATTTAAGACGCTGCAGCAGTGCCGCTGTAGCACTTCAATGAAGATACAACCACATACAACAGGGGTTCTCCTGTCAGCATAGGTACTCTGCCTCCCCATGAGGTGGTAGTTAGGTCAACAGGAGAATTTTCCCATCGGCTGAGCCCTGTCTATACTGGGGGTTAGGTCAGTTTAATTGCCTTGCTTAGAAAGTGGATTTTTTACATCACTGAGGCTACGTCTACACTATGGGGGGGGGGATCGATTTCAGATACACAAATTCAGCTACGGGAATAGCGTAGCTGAATTCGACGTATCTGATACGACTTACCCCGCTGTGAGGACGGCGGCAAATCGACTGCTGTGGCTCCCCCGTCGACGGCGCTTACTCCTACCTGGGCTGGTGAGTACGCCCGACGAGACGCGATAAATCTATCCCCGAGAGATCGATTTTCTACCGCCGATCTGGGCGGGTAGTGAAGACCAGCCCTGAGTGATGTAGTGCCCAATTTCCTAGTGTAGACCAGGCCACAGACAGACAGGGGAGTACAAGTGAACAATGGACAATATTGGTCAGCATGTATTCAAAGATGCAGTTGGTGGTGTAGCTGATCCACTTTTTGTATATATGAAGGAGTCTAGAGAGCTGGGACTGGGAAAGGCCTTAAAGAAGGGAATTGCAAAAGTCAAGGTAATAATAGAAGAAGAACTTGATGAGAAATTCAGCAGAAATGGAGTTTAAGCAGCAGCATTTACAATCAAATGTTTAGCCCATGTCCTATTTGCCATTAAAAAATCTCTTTGAAATACTACTTGCGATTTCAGCATTGTTACATAGCTATATAATTCTTAATACTTGGTCTAAAAGTCACAGATTTTTGTGACTTTAAACCCCAGGTTTTCTGACAAGGTTATGTTGCAGGACAGTTATCTTTTAGAACTTTTCTTTGAGATACCCTTTAAAATGAAAAAGGATGAAGACAAAAAAGCAACCAGACTCATTGGCTCCAGGCTGACTGATGGGGGAGGGGAGCTGACTGTATGTGTCAGGTAGGATTCCAAAGATGTGATTGGCTCCTTTGGAGAGACCTCTGATGGCCCTTTTAGAAAATAAAAGCACATTTTGCTATTTGCTCCCCAAACACATTCAGGGGAGGGACTGGGAGCCAGCTGAGAGTTACAAGATGCAGGATTTTCAGATCTTTGACACGTGGAAGGACTATCTGGGGCTGACAAAAGTGGTGGAAGAGATACAAAAACAGCAGAATAAAGGGGACAACTTGCAGGTGACTGCTGTCTCTGAAGATGAGGCAGACAGTCCCATATTCAGAACAGACCCTTCCCCAGTGACTCTGACAGGAAATTCTCTCTGTGTTTTTTGCAAGCACAATGGAGAGTCAAGGAATATTTATATGACGCACAATTTAAAAGACAAGAAGGGACGGGTGGAATGTCCAATCCTGCGTAATTACATCTGCCCCCAGTGTGGGGCCACACAGGATGAGGCTCACACCAAACGATTCTGTCCCCTGACCCAGAAGGGATACACCTCAGTGTACAACTGCTGCTCCAGGAATTCAGTGGGAAAGCGGGTGAGTTGGCCTCCCAGTGCCCCTTCTGAAAGGAACAAGGACGATGTCACCCCTGCCAAATGACTTTTAAAATGGAAAGGCTTCAGTTCCTGGACTCCATGCTCAGGTAACGTTTTATTTTACATATTTTTTGCTGAGAACCTAGCTATTCCACTTAAATTTGGAAGTAGTCCTGCTGCTGAACTCTCATAAGTAAAAAATGTTGAATGTCAATAACCTCAGTATTGTCAACCCCATGAATATATGTGGGAAGTTCATGACTCAGGCATGCATTCCAGTGATAACAGCTCCCTGACTGAAATTTCCAGAAGAAAGAGGGGATTGCACTGTGACTAGCGCACAGGACTGAGAGAGGCAGTAGACTTCAATTTTATTCCTAGCTTTAGCCCAATTATGACTCTGTCTACAAAACAGATTTTAATGGCATTGCAGCCAAATCAGGGATCAACTGTCCAGTAATTGTCCCCCTGACTTGGGTTATAGTTGCAGTGTAGACAGGATCTAACTTGCTCTGGGATCTTGTTGGGCAAACCACTTCATCTCTCTGCCTCAATTCACACTTCAATAAAACTAGGATAAGACAAAAACTTCACAGAGGGTTGTCAGGCTAATTTTGCTATATTATAAACCATAAATGATACTCATTGGGTTTTTGTCCTCTCTACCTAGGAGGAGGGGATGTTTTGGGACATTGTTACAATATCATGAAAATGTGTTACTACCCACATATCCATGAATTAAATATTTAGAACCAGATTTGGCATTCAGTTCCACCAATGTAAATCCTGAGTAACTTTAGTTGACTTTTTCTTCCCTACTGCAAAATAAAACACTTGTTAGTTAATCCCTTTAATTTCTGGGCCCTGCGCTTCTCTGTGAATTTTCTGGGAAAAAGTTTTCCAGGTGTTTAATGTAATAATACTTTACACTTCTATTGCTCTTTTCATCTGAGGAATCCTCACAATCCCCTTCTGAAATGGATAAATATTATCTCCGTTTTAAAGATGGGGAATCTCAGGCACACAGAGATACTGTGAAAGTGAACTGTTCCAAGTTTATCCAGTGAATCAGTAGCAGAGCTGGGAAGAAAGAGTAGGACAGAGTCTCCTACTTTCTTCCTGCTTTAACTACTAAACCACACTTGGCCCCATAGCTGGGAATATCACCCAGGAATCCTGATGCCTTGTCTCCAGGTTTAACCACTGGGAGAAAATAAACCTAGAATCCATAGAGCCACACATTTTATGACAAGGGAAATGCTTTTAACACTAGTGAGAAAGGGTAGGCTTGGATTTTTTTTTTTTCAGTTGCTGTAACTTTAAAGAAATCGCCACAGGATGGGGGGTGGTAGTGTTGACTAAGAGAGGGCTGCTATAATTTATAATAACTGAGGCCAGAGCTACACAGTTGCACCAATTTAAATACTGAAGGTATGATTTTAAATTAAACTGATTTATTTAAACTGGGGCAACTCTGTGTGTGGCTACTCCTATATCAGTTTAAACTTGGCTTATAGAAGTTTAGTTTGCACCTGCAAGGGCTTGTCTGCATGCAAAATTGTAGATACAGCTATGTCAACAGGGGCTTCCCTCAAAGGTCGTGTAACTAACTTTGGGGAGGTGGTGCTCCTATGATGTAACTATGCTGGTATAGTCTCTGTAGTGTAGACACAGCCTTATGTTGGTTTAAACAAGGTTTGTTTTGGTTTAGCTTAAGTCAGTTAGGACAGGTTTAAGCTGAATCCAAATAAGCCATTCTTAAACCAAAATAAAGCAGTTTCCATCAGGTTAAATCGGTTCAAGTCTGCATTAACTGATGCAAGTTAAATCAGTATTTACTATGTCTAAATCGTTATGAGTGACGCCATAGGGGGTTACATACTATTAACTAAATTGTTTTTTTAACTGACTTAAAGTGATGCAACTTCTGTGTGTCACAAGCTTTGACTCTGAGATTTTGCTCCAGGTCACTGATATTTACGATACATTTTTCAACTGTAGCACTCAAAGTGACTTTTTTTTATAAAGCAGTCATGAAAGGATTAAAACTCCCAAATTGAGGACCAAATTCAGAAATCCTTACTCAAACTTTTACTATGGCAGGATTCTGGGGTTTGCCTAAGTAAAAACTGAATAAGGCCTTGAATATGCAAGGAAGTTTCAACTGTTTAAAAAGTGGTTTTTAGTTAGGCTTAGGAATTGGTTTAATTCAAAACAAGCTGATAGTCTATAGGATGGTTTGGGTTAAGAAATAAGCATAAGGTAGATTTTGTGTCTAAGCTAGGCTAAGTGTCGAGGAGAAGTGAACATGCTAGTGTGAGAAAGTTAGAGATAAGTTGGAGACAGAGTGTTATGTGAAAGTAAGAGTTAGCAGGATGTGACGCATTATGTTTTGGTTATAACTGATTTAAGCAAGGTTTTTAATTAATATTTTATTAAAATATTACCTATATTGATAGAATGGAAGGACATTGGTGCAGATGTTAATTTAAATAATAGGTAACGTAAAGAGCCAATAAGAAGGTGGTAAATGGCAGTTTAATGCTAATTAGTATTATAATTGAGTATAAAAGGAGTAGTTTTGCTAAATTGCAAAGGAGCTCCAATTGACATCAGAAGGGTATCATTAGGTTCCAGGATCATAAGGCTCTCCTTCACTCTGTTCTCAGTGGACTGATCACCCGTTGATACACAATCTCATCCTTGAGGTGAAGTATAACTGTAATATTGTGTAAACAGTAATTGCATTCTGCTTGCTTATCGTTTTCCTTTGGTTGTATCATTCCAAGTGTCTCCTTGTGGTCCTCTACTAAATAAATTTTCTGTAACCAACCGAGAGGCTCAAACCTGAAAACTAAGTTTGGTTTTATTGCATCCTCATTTTTAACCACTTAATATTAATTGGGAACATTTCAACATAAAGGTTACATACCCTTAAACCAAAATCAGTATCCATACAGGGGTTCGCACCAGTTTAAAATAAAAACTTTAGTTCAACTGATGCAACTTTCTCATGTAGATAAGTCCTAAATTGGTCAGGATTTAGCCCAATAATTACACGTTGTCCTCTGAGGAAAAAAGGGATTACGTTTGCTTAATTTTTTTCAGGTCCCAAAGAATGAGGCATCTTTTTCCTCATCTTCCCAACTCTGCCTCAGGTGATGTTCCTTCTCTGGCATCTGCTGTTCCATCTGCATCAATACTAGAGGAGGATGGCATGGAGGAAGCCAAAGAGATATCATGAGTAATGCAGGCAATGTGGAGAGAGAGGTCTGGGAGCCATCTGGCTCTTGGAGTGAAGTGGCAAATAAGGGGAGAGAGTATGGAGGTGAATTCTCCCAGCATCATTAACTTGCCTACCATTCTACAGGACCATTTTACCTTTCTATTCAAGATAGATACCTGCCTTGGCTTCCATTAGATGTTCCAGGTCATGGAGGGGTAAGACTTAGACCTGGGAAGCTGATGGCAGATGCCTCAGTCTTCACGCAATTATGTCATTCGGTTGAAGAGAGTGAGAAAGAATATCAACAAAATAGTACTGATCTGAAGACTCCGACAGAGCACTCTGGCCATTTGTGAAAGCTCACACAGCAATCAAATAGCTCTTAAAAGCTAGGTGTTCCCACATTTGAGTTTGAGGGGGCATTATGTAACATGGTTAATAATTTACCAGCTAATGTTAAGTGGGTGAGTGTTTAAGTAATGATTGTTTTTCCCTCACAGTCTCAAGTCTTCCTGCCTTTATTTTCTTTGAAAATTGTTTTATATGTTATACATATATATTATTTTATTTGCCAGTTATTTCTGAAAGTTATTTTATTTGCCAGTTTTTGGTTGTCATTCTATTGAAAATTTTATGTTGTTTCCTTAGTAAAAAACTGTATTATATAATTCTGTCTTTTTAAAAAAAAAAAAAAAAACAATGGTGCATGATATTATAGAGATAATGAAGTACTGAAATGTTTGAAGACTCATCCGTGGATTATG
This sequence comes from Chrysemys picta bellii, assembly GCF_011386835.1. Lineage (NCBI taxonomy): Eukaryota > Metazoa > Chordata > Testudines > Emydidae > Chrysemys > Chrysemys picta. The sequence continues at coordinate 2,362,307 of NC_088812.1, read as the reverse complement.
AAGATTGTGTTCAACTAGTATTGTTTTTTTTTTATTGCACACAGAATGAAAAGAGGAAAGAAAAGAAATTAATATCAACGTTCAGGTTTGCCATCCCTTATAGATTTAAAACAGCTGGTAAACAGTTTCACTTTTAATTCAAGGGCCAAAGTTTTGCATAATTTACACCAGAAAAATACCGCACCAATCCAGGCTGTTGCAGGGTCATAGGACTGAAAAGAGCACCTCAGTTCTGGTTTCCCCTGAAAACATGAAGAAAGCCTGCTCTACAAGGGGTCCACAGCAGAAGTGATGGAGGCTTGGCCTAGATAAGGATGAAAGGTATTTTGAAAAGTCTGGAACCTTAAACACATGCTAAACTGATTGAGGTGAAGTGGGGAGACTAGGGTTTACCTTGAACAGTTTAGCATGTATATGCTGCCTTGTCTACACTAGACTTTTCAAACATGGTAGCTAGAATGGCTCAACATTTCACCTTTAAATTCTAGTCTGGACAAGGTTGGAAGGGAAAGACCAAGGGTTTACAACCAGAATTTGAGCATACAGCTGTTGATTTTTGAAGTCTGTATATGTGCCTTTTGGGGAGGCAGGAGATGAGTGGATATTATTCCTGTACTGCAAGCAGCCAGTAGCCAGCAAGAATTTTGTTCTAAGATACTGGGCCTTATTCTCATTTATGCTACAGCCTCATGACTCCATTCTGGCAGTGAAAAGGAGCCTTAGCATGGCTCAAGTGGTGTCACGGGGACTCAGTATAAATAAGAATAAGGTTCAAAATGCCAAATGTAGGAGAGTAAAAGCAACACCAGAACAGAACAAAACCGCTGGCCATTTAAACCGTTAAACCAAACAATGCTATTATTTGGCTCTGATTTGATGCACAGTCCTAGATCTCCTTCCATTTTTTTACTGAGTACAGAGTATTTGTCGCTCCCTTCAGGGCATGAGCAATAAACCTTCCCGATTGTCTGCTTTTTCTGTACTTCAGCCTCTTTAAAGACTCCAGATCCCTGTGGGTGTTCATTATCAGTCGACTAGAAAGAATGAAAACAAGATGTGTTTCACATTAGCAACAAACTCTCCACACAGCTGCAGGAATGAGATTCCAAATATCTTTAAAAAAACCCACTCATAAAGATCACTAATTTGTCCTTCATTAATCTGAAAGCTCTATAATTTACACACTGTTTTTCTTTCCCTTGCAGATCACCTTTAATTGAAAGAACGGGTTTGTTGCGTCTTTCACCAAGAGAGATTTTCTCCTAAATATTAAATAGGTACAAATAAGCAAAAAATCTTAACAAAGCATTAGGCCCCATTCAGCATAGCATTTAAACATGTGCTTACCTTTAAACGTGAATAAGGAAGGGATTGCTCATTTGATTAAAGATGAATAGGGGCCTAAAAGTAAAAACTCTTCAGATTTTATGGTTTGTTTACTTGCACTTATGTAATTCAAATTCCTGAATAGGAAGCTTAAATAAATGAAATCCCCTCCCCTCTCAGGCCTCGTCTTCACTATGATAAAAGGAGTGGGGGGTTTTAAATCATGAAGACAGGAAAAGTATTTTAACATGTTATCTGCTAGCGGCTGACTGTAGACTAAGTCTACACTAAAAAACTAACTAGTAGAGATTAGGACTTACTTTGATCAGCTAACCCATATTAAAAAGAAAGATCTTGGAGTTATTGTGGATAGTTCTCTGAAAACATCCACGCAATGTGCAGCGGCAGTAAAAAAAGCTAATAGAATATTGGCAATAATTAGGAAAGGCATAGATAATAAGACAGAAAATATCATATTGTCTCTATATAAATCCATGGTATCCCACATCTTGAATACTGGGTGTAGATCTGGTTGCCCCATCTCAAAAAAAGATACATTAGAATTGGAAAAGGTACAGAAAAGGGAAACAAAAACTATTAGGGGTATGGAACAACTTCCATGAGGAGAGATTAAAATGACTAGGACTTTTGAGCTTGGAACAGAGATGACTAAGGGGGATATGATAGAGGTCTACAAAATCATGACTGGTGTGGAGAAAGTAAATAAGGAAGTGTTATTTACTCCTCATAACACAAAAACTAGGGGTCACCCAATGGAATTAATAGGCAGCAGGTTTAAAACAAATAAAAGGAAGTATTTCTTCACACAATGCACAGTCAACCTGTGGAACTCCTTGCCAGATAATGTTGTGAAGGCCAAGAGTATAACAGGGTTCAAAAAAGAACTAGCTAAGTTCAAGGAGGATAGGTCCATCAATGGCTATTAGCCAGAATGGGCAGGGATGCAAAACCATGCTCTGAAGAGTCTCTAGCCTCTGTTTGTCAGAAGCTGGGAATGGGGGACAGGGGATGGATCACTTGATAATTATCTGTTCTGTTCATTCCCTCTGAAATACCTGGCATTGGCCACTGTCTGAAGACAGGATACAGGGCTCGATGGACCATTGGCCTGACCCAGTATGGCCGTTCTTATGTTCTTAGGTAATTACAATTTGCTGTATGTACATTAGGATTTTGAAAATTTTATCTTTTTTTCCTAGCAAAGACAATGCCATAAACTTTGACCCTTCAAATCCTTGTGTGGTTTGCAGCAGAGTGTGTAGTAAGGCTGTTACACGCCAGCATAAGTGTGAATGGAGGTTTGTGGCATAAGTAATCTTAAGCAAAGTCTTTCACAGTAAGCAGTAGTTTTAACCTGCTGGTACACAGGAGTGATATGGTAGCCCCACGGTAGTTCTGTCATTAGTGCAGGAGTCCCTCTCCTGTGCTCCCTGCTCTACTAATCACTTTTTAACCTTGCCCTTATGCCCACGTAACTGTGCACATGCCTTGTGCAGGTTCAACCTCTTACAGGGCATACAAAGACCTGGACATTTGACACTAAAACAAACCAAATCTCTGAAGCTGTCTATATTATAAAGCACAGTAAACTAATCCTCCTATCTTTCAGTCAATAATCAAGAGAATCACATGCTGTGAAGAGTTCTACATGTACCATCCCCGATACCGAAGTATGTTCTTACTTGAGATTAGAGAGCTCAATAATCAGACCACAAACAACATCTGTTGCATCTTCCTCTTTGGTGGGATCACAACCCCCCTCCATCATCTCAACCCTGATGAAAAAAGGAAGGAGAGAAGAACTAAAACAGTCCTAACCACCAGCTCATCAATACCCACTCAGCTAAAACATTAGGCCTGATTCGCATCTATACTAAGGCCCCTATACAGTATATGACTAAATGCAACTTTAAGCTTCTGTACACTGCTGAAGGGGTAAAAGGGCCTTAGCGTAAACAAAAATCAGGCTCATTATATATTTATGCTGCAGTTGCGCTGTTGTAGCACTTCAGTGTAGACACTCACTACAGTGACGGGAGGGGTTCTCCCATCGCTGTAGTTAATCCTTGAGAGGCAGCAGCTAGGTCAAAGGAAGCATTCTTCCATCAGCCTAGTAATGTCTACACTGGGGGTTAGGTTAGCTTAACTACATCACTCAGAAATGTGGATTTTCACACCCCTGAGCAACGTAGCTGGGTCGACATAACTTTTCTACAATCTATATCTAGTTTCCATTTTTTCAAGCTCCAGATAAGTAAGAATGAGGGTCTAGGAAGAAAACTGTATTACCTATACAATGAGAAGTTCCCTATATTTGGTATTTGACCAGAAACTAGTATTTCACATTGCTTACACATTGCTCATCTGAAGGATTGCGAACTATAGTAATGACTTTGTCCACCCTCTCCAGAAAAGTATGGAACAAAGCAGTTAGAAGTCCTCAGCAACGTTATGCAATAGTTTAGGGCAGGAAGTAAAGAATATTAGATCCATTTAAAACTGCAAGGGAAGTTTTAGGTAGACAAAATATAATTGCCCAATTCCAGATTGTCCACAACTCTAATCCATGTGTAGAGTACACCCCTGCATACGAATCCACTATGCCATCTCACACCTCCTCCCCCCCGTATGGAAGGCTAGTACCCACATATTTATACATGGATACTTATCATATAGAGTGGCAATGATAGAGCATGTCTGTATAGCTCTAAAATCAGTACTACAGCCAGCTCACACTTTCCATTCTTTCCATGATAGCTTGAAATACAATTGAATCTTGTTATCCCTTCTTGCCAGAAATGTTCCTAGTACCAATGAAATCAGTTGAAATAACAATTATTCTATTTCCAGTAGTCAGGATTAATATGTACAGTCCTGGACTGGTGAAACGCAATATTGCTTACTCCAGAGCATGAAACTATGAATGGAAAGAACATATTGAAAATAAGGTTTCACACTGCTCAGTAGGAAGTCTCCTACCTGGGTTGCAGCTTGTTTGGGTAAGATACATTAATGATTGGGACTGGTGTCTTTGGACCACATAGTTCTCTTTCAGGATACAGATCACTTTCAGGAATGGAAGGACTACAATTACTATCCACAGAAAATGGCTGAGAGGGAGGAAGTTAATACAAAAATAAAGAAATGCTCTGCAGAACGATTTAATTTGACACACCAAGAGAAGTTGCTTAATGCACTATTGGAAAGTACTCAGATATTATGGTGATGAGCCTGGTATAAAAACCTATATAGAATAGAATATAGATGCCCCCGATTTACATAATCGTTCTGTTCCGGAAAGCCTTGCGTAACTCGAATTTTGCATAAGTCGGAAACGTATACCCCTATATTACGCAAAAATTTCCGCAACTCGAAAATCCTATTTCTGGCTTATGGAACTTTTTCCGTAAGTGCGAATTTGTGTAAGTCAGGTCTTGCGTAACCCGGGGAGCATCTGTAGTATAGAATAGAATTCCAATGTGTAGTCATCCCTCTCCCATGCTCCATCTATTATTGTTTTGCACAAAGTTTCTGCAATCTGGTATAGTAATAATAAATTAATTATTAAGCAATCAGTGATGAGTACAGGCAGAAGCCTGATGCAGGTATAGCCTCTAATGAGTTGTCCAAACTGTGCAACACTAGAAGCCTCATTGGCAACTTTTAGGGAGCCCAAAGGCTGTATTTAGACCCCAGTCCTAAAAAGCCTTAAAGCTATGCACCCAAAAATGGAGGCACACAAAAGTAATGGTCACTTTTGAAGATTTTGCCTTTTAGTTTATCAGTTTTATTCTCACCTTGCAGGTTTTGGCATTTAGGGGGAGTGTAGCCAAAAGCTACATTTTGAGACTCTAGGCTGCATTTGGCCAGCAGGATGCATTTTGGATAGTTCTACTCTATGGTAGCATGTTTTAAACAAATGTCATCAAGGCTAAACAAAGTGTGTGGGGGTTGATTTTGTTCTTAAAAGAAGTGTTTTAAATAAATGCCCTTATTAGAAATACCTTACCCAATGGGTCTATATTTAAGCCCCAATTCAACAGAACACTTAAGCACATGAGGAGTCCCATTTAACTTTAAACATATCACAGCTCTAGTCAAGCTCTCTCTTCTGCACACTCACCTGGCTGTAGTGTTTGGGTCCCGCCATGTTGGACTCATGCTTTTAAGCTTCCTAAGTCTGAGCAGAGTCCAGGTACTGCCTCTGGCTTTGGGTTTCTAGGCACTTTCTCAGGTGTAGATCCTCTATTCTGAGAGCTGAGACACATAGTGTAACTGCCCAGGCTCTGTGACTAGTGCCAGCGCCCCAGACTCCTCAATAGCTTACACACAACCTTCCCAGAGTTACAGCCTTGTGGGCACCCTCATTTTCAGGGACATGCGATAGTTGAAGCATATATTGGACAGACTTTGCAAAGATTTCTAACACAATTTAAACAGCACAAGAGATATACAGATAATAAAACACCTACACACCATTCCTTGCCTCAGTTTTCTCACCACTCGAGTGTTCTTTGGGATACGGGAGTCCTGTAGGGTGTCCCCCTCCTGCACATGGCTTTGCCTCTAAATCATAGAATCTCTCTGCTGCCGCTAGTTTCCTTCTTCCTCAGCTGGTCCTTCAGTCAAAAAGGACTCCTATGAAAGCATGAGCCTTTGTTCTTCTCTCCTACCCACTCTTCCTTTCTGGCTCTATGAGTTTTTACCTCCTAGTATTAACACCTGGTTTCTTTGTTTCCTCATTCCACTGTTCAAACCCCTTGTCCCCTTCCCTGCAGACAAACTTGGTCAACCTGATTTCCCTGGGCATTCAATTACACAGCAATTTAATGAAATCAACCAGAATTTGTAAGATGTAAATAGATTCTCCAAATTGTCATAAAACACAGGAACAGTCCCTCTGATTTCCAACGGGATTATTCACATGCTCAAAGTTAAGCACTTGCTTAAGTGTTTTGCTGAATTGGGGCCTGAGGTAGGCCTAATAAAATCTCATAATATACACTATAAACTGATCATAAAAGGGGCCAGAAATTTTGCATCTATATATAAAACTCCATGTTTGGCCAGGTGTGTTTTGAATGTAGTTTTCCTTTGTATGCTAGGTGGGCCCAATTCAGTCCAAAATGGGTATTTATGCTCAACAATATTGTAACTTGACAATCAGCTTACCTGCTGTAGTGGAAATTCAACTCTGTTATCTTTAAGGACAGTCTGTAATGGGTTGTCAGGCAACAATTCTAGATCCAGCGAAAGTGCATCTTCCCAAGGTGAGCAGGTTTGGTCCACTGGGGAAGGATCCCTCAGTGCACCACTAGACAAACCTGTATCTGCTGCAGAAAGAGATTTCCAGACACCTGAATTAGCATCAGTTTCTCTTTTATGATTGATTATCACCTTTTCTCTTTCCAGTTGCTCAAGAACATCTATAGGGGAAAGACAATTTTCCATGGAAACAGGATCCATCTTATTTTTCTCACAAATGACCATTTCTTCATTGTTTTTTACATTCAACGGGAGGCCAAATGAAAGGGGAGAAGACTTTATTCCTGCTTCTGGAATTTGAGTTGCTGCCTGTGGGACAATCTCTGTATTTGACTGTTTCACTTCTAATGCATTAGGTCTTGAGTCACAAATACTAAATGGTGACTGTTTCCTACCAGGCCTCACCTCCTCACTTCCATTTTCCTTCCACCACTCCAAAGTGATGTCATCTTCTTGATTGTTCTCACATATAAAGCTATTATCAATCAAGAGGGTTGAAGCATTTGGGTCAGAGTCTGCTCTGGTGCCTATAGATGTCTTGCTCTTCTTTTCTGCCTCTTCTTTGCCTGTATAACTCTCTCCATTGTAAAAAGCTGGTTGCAGTGAGGTGTTGCTGCACTCTAAGTGACCACACCCTTCAGTTTGTAGGCAGAACAGACAGGTTGTTTCAGTAGCTTGTATGCTTTTTGATTCAGTAACCTCTACGTCCATCTTCAGATCAACAATCCTGGATTGAGTACTACTAAGAAAATCCTTCCCAGAAATATCTCTGTCTTTGTCATTGTTGATTTTCTCTGAGACTCTGACACTGTTGTGAGGGCTGCTTTGCTCTGCAATTTTACCACTGCTTTGCAGGCTCTTTTGCTCCAAGACTCTGCCACTGCTCTGTGGGCTGCTTTGCTCTGTAACTTTGCAATTGCCTCTGTGCTCTACTACAACTTCAGCACTTATGCATGGGCTACTTTGCTGTGTGGTTTTGCCACTGCTTTTTGAGCTGCTTCGCTCGGCAATTTTACCAGCGCTGCACAGGTCGCTGTGTTCTGCAGTTTTGCCACTGCTGTGAAGACTATTTTGTTCTGCAGCTTTGCCATCTTTGAATGGACTGTTCTGCTCTGCTCCTTTGTCACTGCTGCTTTGCTCTTCACCCCTGCCCCTTGTGCATGAGTTGTTCTTTTCTTTATCTTTGGTGATGTTTAAATCTACTAAAAATTGAGGTTTCATTAGGTTGCTCTCCATTTGGCTTTTGATGCTTGTATCCATCAGATCGAGGACTTCCCCATGCACATGTTTAGTCTCTTTTTCTTCTTTAACAAAGTTGCCTAGTTTTATGGCAATTTCATCCTCTGTGGGTTTCTTTTGGTCCATATTCTCAAGGCAACTATTCAGAAGGGCTTCATTTTGATTGCCTTTACCTCTGTCAGAAATTCTGTATTCTGTTAGTATACTACAGCGCACATCCTTTTCAATGGGGAATTCAAGTGACCCTAGAGATAGGTTCCTGTTTTCATGACTATCTGCATCCTTTTGACATAAAGTATCTGGAAATAAGGGAACAAGTTCCACGAAGGTGTTTTTGTCACAGTTGTCTTCTTGTAAATTAGATGCTATCCCTGTTTCTTGGTGAGAATCACCTACCATAGCAGCCTCGGTGCTTATGTTTTTAATCTTCTGCTGGTTTTCAGTTTTAACATCCAGCCCTTCACTAGTACATTTCTGACAGTGAGAAATTACCATATCTCCAACTTCTTGCACTTTGGATCCCATCAACTGAAATGACTCTGGTGAGAACTTTGCTTCCTGCATATCTGCTTCTGAGGACTCACATGCCAGATTGCTGTCTGTGCATTGGAGATCAGACTCTAATATTTCCTGAAGTTTGTGCATCATTAGTGTCTTGGAGGAAAATAATAGAGCAACTTCAGTGTTTTCCAGTATATAGATCTCTACTCCAATCTATACGAACAATTACCAGGCAATTTATAGGAGCTGTGCACTGAATTCAGAGGATATTTACAAAGGTGAAAATTATATGTAAGTATGTGATAAAGTTAATAATAATCAGTTGTTCCCAAAGGTGTCTGAAAGTTCATTAGGCAGACAATGAAAAGTAGTGGGGGCTAATCCTCAGATGGTGTAAATTGGCACAGTTCCATTGAGTTTAATATACACTGGCCCAGGATCTGCCTGAGGCTTTGTCCTCACTCTCTCAGAACAGTTTTCTGAGGCCTGATGAAACTCCCAAGGACCCCTGCCAACAGCAGACTGTGCCGCACTTCACAGAATTCAGAAAGATTTTTAAATATACCCACTGAACAGCTTTCCCTTTTTTAGTCTTCCTGGATTTATTACTCCCATTTGTATGGGAATATATAGTAGTTGTTCCACTCTCATGAGGCAACTTACACCGTGGAATAATTTCTCAAGGGATCTAGTGGAAACCCTGTCATTGAGTCATTTAAAATTGAACAAGACAAAGCACTAGAAAAGAGATAGCAGAGCAATCTCACAGGCCTAATTAAGAGGAAATAGACTAGAGTAGATGGACTTAACAGGGTTTTTTTCCATCCTTAATATTTATGGTTCTACAATAAGCAGAGCCAAGATTTATTATATCTTGTTGGCTGGTCAATTATTGTATATTCCTGACATCAGGAAACATTTTCAGAAGTGCCTAAGTAACTTAGAAGCCTAAGTCTCATTTTCAAGAGTAACTTTGACACTTAGAAACCTAAGTCTCATTGAAAGGGCCTTCAACTCTAAGTGCCTTTTGAAGAAGGGACTTAGGCTCCTAAGTCACTTAGATGCTTTTGAAAATTTCATGCATAATGTTTTCATTCTCTTCATATCTGGGCAAAACTTTTGGAAGAACCAAAGGGGCTCATTCCTGGGCACTGTTCCATTGAACTGTGTTGCGTGGAATATGTTCATCTTTAATTACTAATGTGAAATAAAATGTACTTTAAATTTTAGAGTCAGAAGGAATTTTTGCTAAATGTTCTCCAACATCTAACAACAACAGGTGCCTGTAAATTTTAGGTTCTCTTGTATATAACTGCACATGCATTGGTAGGGCTAACATGTTAATTGATGATCAAGTGCTGTACCTGTTCTGTTTGAAACCCTGCTGCTTCTCCATCATTTCTCTCAGGTGTTTCAGTCAAACCTTTCTTTGGTTTTGCAAAGACTGGCACAAACTTCCCTGCTGAATTCTACAACCAAGTTCAATAATGATGACTGTAAAGGGTGGTTATTACCAAATGAACTAAGTAATACAGCACTCCGAGCAACCCTGACCCAAGCTCCCTCAGATCAGACACTTTCAGTATTGATTAGAAAGATATCAAGGGAATGAATGTATCTGGTTTTATAATCCTGTCTAGTTAAATAATGCAAACCAACCCATTTCAATCTACCCAATAACATGTTAAGCCTGAATCTAAACTCACATAGACTACTTGGCTGAACATAGAAAACAGAGCTGAATAATTTAAAGAATGCATTTCACATAATTTCACATATTTTAACATTTATTTGACAAGAGAACAGAGGATTATATTAGTTGTACATTATTAATATGTATTTAGGTCTTGTGATGAATGTGTGGTCCATAGGCAGCATCTCTATGAAGTTAACCTTTTTCCAATGCATGTTGCTTTGGTAAAACTGCTGCCAACAAACCATGAGCATCCAAGTTTGAGGTGTAGGAGATAACAATATGTACACACAGCAAATCCATCTACATAGTGGAATCAAATCCAGCTGTGCCATGTCTAGACAGCACCTAGCAAACCACAGCCCACAATTTATTGCTCATATTAGTTTTGCATCACACCATTAGAACAGATTTACCTGAGATAAAGGAAGAGAAATAAACTCCTTTGCCTGACTTAACTGTTTCAGCTCAGAGGTAGTCTTTCTTTCTTCGTCATTTGAGCTGGTTAGAAAAAGAGAGCACAACAGCATGCATATTTAGGAACTGTAAGTTAACAAATTAATAAATTCCCTAGGGAGAGGCTAGAGCTCAGATTCTGGGCCCCTGCATTCTATTTCCAGCTCTACCAATGCCTTGCCATGTTATCTTGTCATCATAATTCTGTGCCTGTTCTTCCTTCGGTAAAAAGGGGATAACAATATGGATCCATTTCAGAGGAATTCTGTGAGACTATCTGTAAAACACTCTGAGACCCTCAACTGAAAGACACTACTGAAGCACAAAGTATTATTATTAATATACACCAGTAAAACTGAAGCAAACTTATATAGTATAAGGGCCTGATTTTCAGAAAGGCTGAGCCACCACAACTCTACAACTTCATTTGGAGTTATACATGCTTAATAACTCTGAAAATCAGGTTCATAGGGACAAATCTTGCAGTTCTTGAATTATTAGGTTTGCCTGAGTAAAGAATTGCAGAATTTGGCCCTCAGGCTTCAAGTGAACATTCTCCTATAAAGAAATCTTATGTGAGAGAAATTCTGTGCAAGTGATCAAAGACAGTGAAAATTAAACGTGCAGGGAGTCAGAAAAAGGGAGTATTTCTCCATATTCATCCCGCTCACCCCACTCTACAGGGAGAACTTCCCCCCCTGCCTTTGTTACTCCAAATGTCTGTCTTCTATCATCCAAGAAACTCATGTCTGATGATTCCAGTGCTTCATGGGGAACAAATTCAATTACCTTGTTTGCAAGTTTACTGCCAAAGCTTCAGTGTTTTCCTGGCTTTTCTCTTCCCGTTCCTGCTTTGTTCCTGCTGTGGTTGGTTTTGATTTTCTTTTGGAATCATTGGATTGAGGTTGTACTGGTATTTCAAAATTATTCTCTGCTGTCAGCTGGGAGTTCTCCCTAAGGCTTCTTTTTGCTTTGGAAACATTGAGTTCATTGTTTCCTTCTTTTAAGGGAAAAAATCATTACAAAGTCAAATTGATAATGTTCTATGCAACAGGAATGATTACACTACATCTCTCATCTAGAACAGAAAAAGAGTGCAATTTTATACAGTTACATTGTAGCTTGGGAGCTGTGGCAATTACTCCACAGGCCCTATCAATGGAAACTTAATAAGCTCAAGGTATCATTATATAGTTGGCCAAGTGATCATTAGTGCAGGTTTTGCATTAATTTTTGTGGCTATATAAAAATGTCTAACACTAAATTTCTAATGCAATCTGTGACACAACATAAAATGCAGATAATTTTGGATCTGATAGTCAGTTATGCTAAGGACCCTTTGCAGCACTCTTGCAGTGTTAAGGTGCCTTAAAGGGGGTGTAAAGCAGCATTTTTCAACTGCCAGAGACGTGTAAATTGGCTTTAGTGTAACTAAGAATCAGGCCCTTTAACTGTATCCAGCAATGCTCTTAATGATGTGGCACAGGGATTTCCAGATTTAGCAACACTGAGGTAAGCTACATTAGATATTTGCTAGCTGCCAGAACCTATTTTATATATATATTGTAATAATTCGTTGAGCATCTAGGAACTTCACAGAAATTACTATCCTGCACATCATGGTGATATTATTTTTTAATTTTATTTATTTTATTATTTTATTTTAAATTACATATAATTACAATAGCAAAGATGAATCTTATATCCTCCTGCTAAAGAAACACACATCTCTACCATTTGAGCTAAAGGAAGATATTCTTTAGTTGTTAGGAATATAGGACCTACGATACACAGTAGAGGACTTCTGATCCCAGTTGAGGGCAGTGGTGCCTTAGCCAGTTCAGTACAGTATTTACATCAGTTTAAATAAAGATGCTGGTACTTTTATTTTTCTCAGTAGATGAATAAAACATATGGGTTGGATAAATTCATGACCAATAAAACCTAAATTTGTCCTTGTTTGTCTTTATCTTGAGGTTGCAAGCAGATTAGCCATGAGTGATATTTTAAGAGGCTACAGGCTATATTTGTCCCTCCTGCTGCACTTTGTGTACCTCCTGATTTGGCTGATTGGAAAACAAATGCTAAGCAAGGAATCCTGAAACCCCCTCTGCATCTTGGAAGAAAGCCTCGTGTATGTTACCAGTGTTAAAAGTTAATTATCCAGTGGTGAAATTCCAGGTCTCCTTTCTAGAGTAAATCTGTAAGCACTGCCAGTTGAGAGAGGCTGAACAGGAATTCTCAGTGATCCTCCACCTACCAGAAAGCTGCATAACACAAACTACATAATAATTATGCCACAACATATAATTTGACAAAACTCAATCTCTGAGTAGATTAAACAGGTTCTACTCAGGGGAGGGAGCTGAGACTGAACTAGTTCAGCAGTAGGAACTAAAAATGATCACCCATATGGGTAAGCTTAGTTTGGTCGTGTCATTCCTTGGATCCAATTCTTCTTTTACACAATGGTGTAAATTGAAGTCAATGCAGTTACAACAATGTAAATAGGTTTCGCAGAATTTGATTTTTATTTTTTCATAATTTTGATAGATAATATCAATGTTTATTTTTAAGCATTTTTATTTTTATCTATTTAAATTTTCACCATTGTGCAAAGTTACGGGTTTCAAGTATTTTTTTCTATATTATCGATTTAAATGTTCACAGTTGCAGGAAATTATGAGGTGGTCAGACAATTATTTGATGACAGCAGACATAGTTTTAAAATTAAAATTTTATAATTGTTAAAACACAAATTAGCAACATCAAAATATACAAAGGAAATATCCAGAAATCAAATTCTTATAAATTCTCAAGCAGCATTTTTCTTACTTTGCCTTTCTGTAAATGTTGATTATTATTGAGGGAAATATTTTTTTCCTCAGTTTGTGTATCCTGGGACCAACTCAGCTACAACACTGCAAACTAGGATGAAATAGACATTTACTGAAAAAAATCTAATCCTTCCAAGCCTAAGTGTAACTGAAAGCAGAATCAGGTGCTTTGCCTTTCTGTCCTTACTGCAATGCATTGGCAGGAAGCTTGCTCTTGCATGCATGCACTGCCATCTGACCTTTGAATAGAAAGTTCAAGTGCTGCTAGCCCTCTAGGAGTACCAGTTTCCCATACTCCCCATCAAAGTTAAAAGAACCTAAGCAGATCTGATTGATTCTAGAGTGTTTTTTAAATGCACTGTCGTGCTGTGCTGGATTTTTAAAGATGCAGCATTTATTGATTCTTCAAAGTGTGTTTCGGTTAGGTGAGGGTAAAAAGATGAGGATTGTTTCCAAAGAACTGCAGACTGTGCTCCCCACTTGAAAATCATCAACTTTATTCCTTTATTACCAATTGTACTAAGAGGCACCAGGCCAGACTCCCTTCTGATAGCCCATGGTGTAAGAACAAACGCAATCAAGAAAGACAGCAGGAGCACACAATGCAAATGGTGAATTCTTGTGTACCCAAACAAGAAGAAATGGGCTTGCTACCTGATAAACAGCCAGGGTCTCTAAGTGCGGACTACTGAGAAACTTCATGAAATATTTATTAAAACAAAACCACTTGAGAGCAGAGCTTTACCTCTTCTGTCACTGACATACAAAGTGTGACCTCGTATGTCCAGTGCATGTGAGGTCATGCTGTGCAGAGGATGCCATTGTTATTGTTTGAGCCCAGGCACCTCTTTCTTTACAAATTAAGCACTGCCTGAGAGGAAGTGTTATAAAGGAACTGGAGGAGCCGACTGGGTGCTATTCCCTGCTTTGTCAATGGCTTCTTGTGAGGCTACGAGCAAATTGCTGCACATCTCAGTGCTTCCATATCCTCATCTGCAAAACAGGGATAATAATAGATATCTACCACACAAAGGGGTTGTAAATGTAATTGATATCTGTAAACTGCTTTGAGATCTTCAGATGAAAGTTGCTATAGAAGTGCAAAGTATTGTACAGCAGGGTGAAAGGAGGGGAAAAGGTGGTGGCATAGGCGCCGACTCTGTGGGTGCTCCAGGGCTAGAACACCCACAGAAAAAAATTAGTGGGTGCTTAGCAGCCACACACACACCCCCACTGGCCCTGCAGATCAACTCCTCCCCCTCCCTCCCAGCGCCTCTTGCCCGTTCCACAGCATGCAGGAGGCACTGGGGTGGGGGCTTGCTCTGGGGAAGGGGTGGAACTAGGTGGGAAGAGGCAGGGCAGAGGTGGAGCAGGGGCGGGGATGGGGACTTGAGAGAAGGGGTGGGGGCAGGGCCTGGGATGGAGTAGAGGAAGAAAGAGGAGAAAGAGGCAGGGCAGGAGTGGGGGTTTGGGGGAAGGGGCTGTGTGGGGGTGGGGCAGAGCGGTGGGGCTGAGCACCCCCCAGGGCCTGGAGGAAGCCAGCGTCTGTGAGTGGTGGTACTCTTCTAAGCTCCACCCACAAAGTAAGATCTGCCCATGTGAGGTGCCAAAATGAGACAGCAGTGACTCACAATAGATTGTGCAGTTGTTTAAAAATATGAGTGTATGTACTCCCTGAAACTCCTTGAAACCAGATTCCTCTCAGTAGTGTAGCAACCTGCATGGAACTTAGATGGAGAAACACATTTTGCAGGGCGGAACGGTTTGGAGGAGGCACCAGGCAGGAACCAGTCTGCCTACGCATGGTTTGAATGCTAGAGTAGACAACATCTCTGTAAAAAAATATCTTAATAAAGAGCCAATTCAGCTTTAGAAACACGAAGCCCTCTTATTATTCTCCAGCACCAGGTACATGAAACTAGTGGCCTTCAATACACCCCTGGACTCTACTAGATTGGGGGGGGGGGGGGGAGAAAGTGGTGGCATCTCACACCCACTTGTAGCACCAAACTAGGCCCTGGTATTACATTATTATTACCTGACAGTTCTTTCTTCCTTTTATTCATCTTGACGGCTTGGTAAATCTAGATGGGGGAAACACATGAGAGTGCTCAAGATACACAAGTCTTGGTGTATGTTATTTCATACAAGGCAAAACACATTCAACATAAATGTTGACATTTTACTATGGATTTTTTAAATTATTAGTACATAATTCCAGAAGATACTTTTTCCATCCATAGCATTTGAGCAGATATGCCAGACAAAGGTATCTGCAGTGTTGTTGCAGCCGTCTTGTAGAAGAGCACTGTGTAGCTCAAACGCTTGTCTCTTTCGCCAACAGAAGTTGGTCCAAAAAAAGGTATTACCTCACCCACCTTGTCTTCTCATGCAAGACAGCATGAAGTTATGCAGTTTATTCGGCTACAGGGATACAGATTTTGCCCACATGTTGTTATACCTATAATCAAAGTATCTAGACACCTTACAAAGTTGACACTGAAATATTCAAGATCTCAATTAGAAAGGCCAAGCACCAAGCACCCCATCTGCCTGCAGTTTTATCAGTGAGCTAGGAAATCAGGATTTAACCAGCTCAGAAAGCGTGGGCAATGAGTTGCTTCTTTTTGCAGCTCCTTCTATTCTAAGAGTGGCCAGCTTCCCGGTAAATCACTTTTCTGCAGGGAGTGAACTCCGGTGGTATGGGCCTGCTATTGAGAAAACCGTGCCACTCCGATGCAATGTAGTGATGTCGCTGCGAATGGCACATCTCCTCATCACCAGCTGGCATTATGGTCTGCCAACATTGTGCCAGCACTAGAGCTGGCTGGAAGTTTTCCATTGGAAAACGCTATTTCAACTAAACCAATTTTTGTATTATTTTGGCTAAATTTGGTTTTGAAAAAAAAAAAAAATTGGAAAAAGTTTTTAAAATGTGGAAACATCCCGTTTTGACGTTTTCAGAAGAGAACGCTTCAATTTTTCATTTCGAAGCAGCTTGGGGTTTTGAAAATGTACAGTCAAAACTATGTCAAATAGTCAAAAATCAAACGGAAACATTTCGAATGTATCAAAAGCGAACGTTTTCAATGGCCCTAAAACCCTCATTTTATTTAGACTTTTGAAACTTTAGCCTTTTGTCTCAATTCAGGCCACGTTGCCTCAGAATTTGTAAATTCGTCACGGGGCAGAAAATCCGTTCCCCGGCCGGCTCTCGCCAGCACGGGGCGACGGCGCCTTCGCCAGCGCGTCGCTATCTCGTTGTGACCCGGTGGCATCTTGGCATCACGCCGTTACACCAACACCGGGATCGCGAGCGGCCTGTTGGCACAACCGCGTCCTGCCGACGCACTGTCACGTGTTGTCTGGCTGCGGCGGGAGGGCGCCGGGCAGCCCAGCGACAGCCCTGCGGCCTCTGTTGAGGCCCAGGGGTGTCCTCGGGGTGTGGGCCTCCTGCCCCCAAGGAAGCTCTATATTCACCTCAGGAGAGAGGAGAGAAGAGGGGTATTCGCTCCCCTCAGCACAACCAGGGTTTTCCCGCCCATTCTGAGGCTCACCCCCTGCCCCACCCTTCGCCTCAGCGCTCGCGCGCGCTTCGGCTAACACTTTTCCCGCCCTTTCCTTGGCTCCGCCCCTCTCGCTTCGCCGCTCCGCCCTCAGCTCCCTGGTCGGGCATTTAGATCCGCCCCCTAGTCGGGGCCGAGCCCAGGTGTCTTCCGCTCTGCCTCTCAGCCACGCCCTCCGCTGAAGCGTTCCAAATTCCCTCCCGACCTTTGGCTGTTAGCCCCGCCCCTCTGTAGGGCACGCCTCCTCCCCTATTACACAGGCGCGATTCTGCTACCTCCCTGCGGTGTCTTCTGGGAAATGTAGTCCCCTCCCCTCAGCCGGAGCGCTCTGCTGCGTAGGGCTGCCCGCGAGCCCGGGTTCCACCTTCCGCAGGGGGAGGCCGGAAAGCAAGTCGACCGCTGCGCTGGTTTTGCGACAATGGTGTGCCGGGGGCCGTAAAGCAAGGCGTGTTGTTGACAGCTGCCTGGGCAAAGCAGGAAGTGAGTTGGGGGGGATAAGGAGGGAATGGGGCCCCCACCCCTAGGGGTGTCTTCGAAGAGAGCCCTCTACTGGGGGAGATAGCGGGGCTCTTGGGGGGCCAGGAAGTGTGGGGGGTGCTGGGTTGGGGGAGCAGGGTGTCGGGGGGAGGGGTCAGGACGTGGGGGGATCGGGCTGGGGGAGCAGGGGGCTGGAGAAGGGGCCAGGAAGTGTGGAGGTGCTGGGTTGGGGGAGCAGGGTGCTGGGGGGAGGGGTTAGGAGGTGGGAGGGTTCTGGGTTGGGGGAGCAGGGGGCTGGGGGGAGGGGTCAGGAGGGGGAAGGGTTCTGGGTTGGGGGAGCAGGGTGCTGGGGGGAGGGGTCAGGAGGTGGGAGGGTTCTGGGTTGGGGGAGCAGGGGGCTGGGGGGAGGGGCCAGGAAGTGTGGGGGTGCTGGGTTGGGGGAGCAGGGTGTTCGCGGGAGGGGTCAGGAGATGGGAGGGTTCTGGGTTGGGGGAGCAGGGTGCTGGTGGTGGCAGAAGCCTTGGGGTTGGGGGGAGTAGGCTTATGGAGTAGTGGACAATGAGCTGTGTGGGGCTTCAGGGTGTGGTTGCTGGGGGTGAGGGAGCAGGAGCTGGGGATGGGGGGCATGTGGGTAGTTCAAGTAGGGTGAGAGAGGGACCACCTGGGCAGGGAGGATAGTTCGTTATGCATCTCCTGGGTTGAGAGGGAAGCAAGGATCTGGGAAGTGTGTGTGTTGTGTTGGGGATTTGTGGGAGAGCTCCTGGCAGTTGGGGACTCTTGGGAGGAGAGGGGGCATTGGAGGTGATATGAGGGGGAAATTGGGATGGCGGCAGAGGGCTGAGGAGGGGAAGAAGAAAGCATTAGGAGGAGGAAGGAATGAGGTTGGTGAACCAAACTGCCCCATGGGGTGAGGGAGCGGAAACACAGGGACAGTGCCTGAGTGATCCCATTGTAACCATCTAGCTCCATCTGACCTAATCATGCACTGATTCTCTTCAGATCAGTCTGAGGGGGAGAAAAAAGAAATGAGCAAGAACAGGAGGCCGCCTCCACCACCAGGACGCAGTGGTGCTGCCAAAGCCAGACAGGTGAGGCCTGGGTTTCCTTTTTTACCTCTCCCCTGTCTGTACAAGGAAACACCTCTCACTCCGGATCTGCTTTGAGATTCTTGGTGTAAAAAAATGTAGTTGTCCTGTTGTCAGAATCTGAAATCCCCTCAGTCCCTATGGCTGCTGCTCCCACCCCTCAACAAATGATTTCTGAAGTAACCTTTGTGTGTATAAAGGCCACAACCTTGCTACTCTTGACTTCAGTGGGGGCAGGTTCAGGCCTGTAGTTTATAAAGTTTGGGCTCCTGCAGGATGAAAAGTTCTATAGAGGTGAAAAATTGTTGCTGTTTATTAATATTGGTTCTTTCATTGTGGGTAAATTTTTGTCCGGCTGGTTTTATGGTATAAATACTGGTTTAGCCAGTGGGAAACTGGCCAGGTTGTAACCCAAGTGGCCTCTGCCTCCATCCCAAGGTGGGAATTAGATTTGCTGTTATTTAGAAATCACAGCAGGAGAATTGACAAACCAGAAATAATAGAAGTAAACAAATCATCATCATACCTCTCACCCTAGCCCCTTGGGACAAAGATGGGACCAGATGAAGAGGAGTGATTCATCTGTTCCCAACATCTCTCTGCTAACGCATAAAATGTGGAATTAAAAGTAAACAAGAAAAATACTAACGTGTGGAATTTAAAATAGTGTTGCGTACATTTCCTTAAAGCACAGCATCTACTTTTACCCTAGTTTCATGATGCAGAATTCCTGATGTTAATGTTCATTTGTGTTTACATACTGAACTAGAAATCTGAGATTTCTCAATCTCTGTGTACAGGCAGATGGGCAGGGTGATCTTTTGAGTTGCAGGTCTCCTTTCTGACAGCAACTGGCATGGGCATGGTCCAACAATTGCTTTATTTTCCTAGAATGACTGGGGAGGAGAATTTAGGATTTTGTTGAAGATGATTGGAATGAATGGTGTTAAATATTGTTTTGCAAATGTCAAAGAATCAGTTTTAACTTTTCAAAGCTCATTTTTCTGTCACACTGTGCCTGCCACTCGCTAGTCTGTGGAGCACATGTGCCAATCTAAGGGTGGGAACTTGATTGCTCTTAAGTGAGTGTCTCAGAGGAATAAAATGTGATGTCTTGTCCTAGATCCCTGGTTAAATTGCCACTCTGTAGGATGGATGGTCCAACATCCTGCAGCATTTTCAGTCTGTGGTGGATAAAGCTGGGCATTATTCCAGGTCTCTTGTATCAGCGGATGTGGATAATGGAGCTTCTGTAGACCTTTCTTTTGCACCCTTTTTACTGAACTTACCTATGTGCTAAAAGATGGAATGGCTGGAAAACCTGCTAACACTTTCAGTGGTATTGTGTATATGGTATTCCAGTCACTACGGTACCTCGGCACAGCTGACAGTAACTAGTACTGCTGTCTGCCACCTCACCGAATTATTGATGGAGGTACCTGTCTGCAGGAGGAGCACGTTAAGAATGGCCAAATTCACAACATGCAAGTCGTGGACCAAACCAGAGATCTAGAGCAAGTCTATGGAGGACAAACCGTCCAGTGACATATGGTAACAGCCTTCCCTCTCTTCATATGCTGGAGGGCTTTCTGTCAGACAGAATCCAATTAGGTGTGGATAATGTGTTAAACCTCCCCCTTCGCTTGAATCCTGCTTTCAATAAAATTAATGTATGACCAGTCAATTGGTGAGAGCTTTCAATTTCACTGGCTATAAACCTTGATAGACTGTAAAATTTATCTGACTGTGCTGCAGCTTGGCGGGTGAGAGGATCGCATGTTACTTCCCCATTTTCAGGCTGTCTGAAGGTTTACAGTACTTGCATTGGCCTTTCTTTTAGTAATCTACCAGGAGGAGGTACAGAGTTGAGTTTTGCCATCTGTCAGGGATTTTTACGTAGTGGTGCATGCATATAGGATTTGTATTACCCTGCCCTGCACTGTCTCAGTTGAAAGTCTGGCCTCCTCCCTTATGCTTTCTTCTTCCGCCCATCAGGGATTGGGTCAAACTCCAAGCTAGACAGGTGTTGGGAAGTGCAAACCAAACACTCCTATAAAAGCACAGACACACCTGCAGTTAAGTCTTTGCAGGAGTCTCTATAGGAGGGAGAGCTGGTTCTTCTTAACAGCAGTATGAAAAGTGAATCCTCTCCGATATTACAGTGAGGTGCCCTCCACTATACAAACAGCAAGACACGCCCTGACCATACGTTGGGGGAAGCTGTCATAAAGAATGTGTTGTGCAATACGATTATACGCCTGTAGCTCCTCTCATATGAGGCTGTCAAAATGCTTCATGAACATATGTTAAACTGTGCAATGCCTAGTAGTGTAAGTAGGTGTCCTGTTAGTTTCATTTTAGCAGTGGGTAAATTGGCACACAGAGTTGAAGTGAGTAGGGTTGCCAACTTTCTGATTGGAGAAAACCAAACACCCTTACCCTGCCCCGCCCCTTCTCCGAGGCCACTCTCCTTCTCCGAGGCCCCTCCATCGCTCGCTCTCCCCCACCCTCGCTCATTTTCACTGGGTTGGGGTAGGCAATTAGGGTGCGGGAGGGGGTGAGGGCTCCAGCTGGGGGTGCTGGTTCTGGGGTGAGGTGGGGGATGAGAGGGTTTGGGGGTGCAGGAGGTGGCTCTGGGCTGGGGATGAGGGGTTCGGAGTGTGGGAGAGGGTGCGGGTTCCGGGCTCTGGGAGGGAGTTTAAGTGTTGGAGGAGAGTCAGGGCTGGGGCAGGGGGTTAGGGTGTGGGAGGAGGTGCAGGCTCTGGTGGCAGGGAGTTTGGGTGTGGGAGGGGACTCAGGGCTGAGGAAGAGGGTTTGGGGTGCAGTGCAGGCTCCAGGTGGCGCTTACCACTTTCAGAAGGCAGGATACTGGGCTGGATGGACCATTGGTGTGACCCAGTATGGCCGGGAAGAAAAAAAGTACCCCCTCCTTATTTTCTGCTCTAACCATCAGATGACACTTCTCCCTCTTTTAGTTGAGACTAGAATTCAGGAATCCTGACGCCTAGTCCCTGGATCTAAGCACTAGATACCACTGCCTCTTGTTGCCTATTAGGAAACCATGGACTCATGGTTTGTCTTTTATCCTCTCTAGATGGGTTTGCTAGTGGATTTCTCTCCACATGGGATGATGGACAATGATAAGGAGGAGGATGGTGAACTGGAATCAGAATTAATAGCTATCGTGGGAGGCCAGCCAGATGCAAAAGAGAAGCCGAAAGGGAAAAGTAAGTGGTCCTCAACTCTATGCCCATTATGCATCTGCTCAGCTAGGACACATCTGAATCCCAGAAGGACTTGATTAAAAGAGTTACAAACTAGACCTTTCTTCCCCCCCCAGCCCTCCCAGCACACTAGTCTGAACTCTGATATTAAATGGTTATGTGAAATGAGTTGTGTATTTGTCTCCTCTTCTTTTCAGCCCCTTTGCCCATGGAAGCTATTGAGAGAATGGCTGCTCTCTGCATGAAAGACCTGGATGAAGAGGATGGGGAAGAGGAAGATCTGGAAGATGAAGATGATCTGATGGTATGAAGGACTTTGTACTCGGTGAAGGACTGGGAATGTTACACAAAAGTCCTTGTTATCAGGTCGATGCCTCATATGTGGGGAATGTCTAAAGTGACATGTCTGAATGGGAATTCTTGTGTAGCGACAGGCGAATAGATCCATTCATCTGCCATCTCCCTGCTCCCTCTGGGTCCTCTTGGAGAAACAGGATTTTTTTTTTTTGTCTCCAAAAAGCTTTATACCTCAGTGTATCACTGACCAGGGATCCTTCTATTGAATTTTGCTCACAGCTGCATTGTGAGTCAAACCCATTATACTGATATTCATACAATCCCGCAATGTTACCTATCTGTAGATACTGGAGTTAGTGTCTTAACTCCTAAGTTATTCCATTTCCTTAAAGTTGGGGTGTTCTACATAAGTGCCTGTCACATCCTAAGAAGGAGGAGATACTCATGAAGTGCTGGGACTTTTGTTGCAATGCTTCTCCCTTGCTAGTTGTCACCCTTAATCTCTCTCTCTGTAGTTTATAAGTTGCTGCTCAACTTCCCATCAGTGTGACTTACATTTTGAGCATCTCTAAACAAAATTAAGAGACTCAATTTCTTTGTTTTGTAGGCGGAACTCAATGAAGTCCTGGGTGAAGAGAAGGAAATCAAGGATACCACAATACCTGCTGCTAAGGTGCAAAACTACCCTTCTGACTTTGCTTCCTCTTTCATTCTTCTCACTGTTTCCAGTTGAAAGTGTGGCCATAGTACAGAAATGGCTCCTCCTTGTGCTACGTATCTGTTCCCTGTATGTCTGCAAGTTCTATATGCTCACCCCATTGATGCAAACCAGCATGTGTGCCTGTTAACATTGCAGAGTCTGAAGCGTTAAAGATGTAAATGACCTATGAGGTCAAAGTCCATCTTCTTGTCGGTTCAGGGGGGGACGAATGAGCTGGAGCCAGGTTCTGACAGCTTACAATATTGGGTTTGGGTTTTTTCAGATACCAGATGAATTGGTGACATTGGTAGACGGTCAGGAGGCTTGTTTTGTTCCTTGTAAATTGAGCAAAGTAATTGGGTGGAAAAGATAAGGCACGCTCCAGAAATTTGCAACGGATGGGCAAAATGCTGTGACTGCTGGGAGCCACATTGCCTCAGTAGCGCTCGGCAGGTGCAGCCACTGTCCCGTGTGTCATAAATTGCAGGATCAGGGCCTAAATGTGCACCCCCAGTAAAGTCACTCCTCAGAACCTTCAGGAGCCAAGTCCCTAAGGAAAAATCGAGTATTTAGTGGTCTTGAAATCAGAGGGGTTTTAGAATTATAGCGGGTAAAGTTGGAAAAAACCGTAAACCTCTGAGTCTAGGTCATTGATACTAGCAAAAAAGGCCTTGTACTATTGCCATTAATTTCTCACTTTCATTAGAGCTTGTGTCATAACTACCGCACTTTCCTGTGGCCATACATGGGCGTACTGTTCCTTTGGTTTTGTTTTAAAGGCTTTTCTGAATATGGAAGACGAATGCATCCTTCCTCAGCTTCAGTTTTTAGTAGCCGTTGCTTGAACCCTGGTATACACTGAGGAGAGTTCTTATTCCTTTACCAATTCCCTTCACATAATGTATTGTTTTTCCTATGAGTGTCTTTAAAAGACTCTCAACTAGTTGAAGACCAGTTCTGTTTTTAAAAACAAAACAAAAAACAAAAACGGGGAAAATCTAATATGAATAGGGACATTTTTGTTGTATGTGGTTGGATTAGTTAACCCAGACTCAATAGCCTTGTGCTTTCAGACCTTGCTAAGGCACCTATTGCTTCACCAGCTGCTCACCTTCAGTCCTTAGTGTCTGAACAGAGAGACCCTGAGTTGTGGTCACTCTAGACCAGGGATCGGCAACCTTTGGCACGTGGCTCGCCAGGGTAAGCATCCTGGTGGGCTGGGCTGGTTTGTTTACCGGCCGCGTCTGCAGGTTCAGCCGATTGCGGCTCCCACTGGCAGTGGTTCGCCGCTCCAGGCCAATGGGGACGGCGGGAAGTGGCGCAGGCCGAGGGAGGTGCTGGCTGCCCTTCCTGCAGCCCCCATTGGCCTGGAGTGGCGAACCGCGGCCAGTGGGAGCCGTGATTGGCCGAATCTGCGGACGTGTTAGGTAAACAAACCAGCCTGGCCTCGAGCCGCGTGCCAAAGGTTGCCGATCCCTGCTCTAGTCCAGGTTGTCCAGGAGAATTGTTCTAGCATGTAAGAACCAGAAAGTGAAACTGGCCAGTCTAGTTTGACTGTCTTGAGCCCAACAAAACCAGTCTCTCGTTGGAAGTGTTGCTATGGCTGTCCCGCGTTAGGCCAGTGCTTTGGATTAATTCACAACACTTTTTCCTCCTCTTCCCTGGGCTCTTACAGGTGAATGAAACTTCAGCTGATTCCAGCGGTGTAGAATCTACTCTGGTGGAAAGGCTGGAAATGTACAGAACAGCCATGACTAACGCAAAGCAAGCTGGAGACAGTGCCAAAGTGCGCAGATATGAAAGAGGCCTCAAGGTGAGTGTTAAATAATGCACCCAGAACACTATGTGCCCAGGCTAGCGGCTTGGTAACCATCTTGTCTTGCAAGATGCTTTTTAGGAAGAAAACCGAAAATATTTTTTAGAAACTTAATAGAAACTGCTTGATCTTAAATTTGCAACTGAGCATGACCAACGTTTTCAGATTTCAAAGTATGGCACTTAAATCCATATTTAGGCACCCATGTAAGGGGCCTGTTTTTTCAGCCTTGCTCCTAGTGCCTTTGGTGAAGCTATGGGTCTTGAGCCCTTCTGAAAATGAGGCCATTTTTATTGAGGTGCCTAAATATGGATAATACAATAGCTGATAACCTCCTCAGCAACAGTATATTGCAGGGGGTGCAGCGCTCTGATGTCTTCATTTTAGTGATATTGCTGTGTCCTCAGAGATAATATTGAACCCAAAGGCCCCAGCGTGGTCCTAATGGTCCCTGTACAACTGCAGGTGCGGGCTTTCCAATTAGACGGAAAAGTGAGGACCTGATCACTCCTGGACATTAAAGTTCCCATAGTGCTTTTCTCAAGTCAGAGGGCTCGTCCCAGCATCCTGGCCAAATTCCATCTTGGGTACTTTTATTCTGCCGCCCTAAAATTCTCCCTGCATCTTCATTTGGGTCTGGAGTCTTCCCTTACGAAACTGGAGGTGCTCTGACCATGTGCTGTTGCTAATCGCCCTGCCGCTTCCCACCACTGAGAGCTGCATTTCTGTGATGAGATTTGTCCATAAAGAGCATGCGGTTTGTACAACACTTTTGGCTCCCGTCGGATGAATGGCACTCATCTAAGAGGCTGCTACCTTCTAGTCATGAAAAATGTGGGAATTAGGAACTTGCTGTTTGGCTGAGGAATGGCTTTTTAGCTGATGACAGGCTGTGGGTTTCTGAGGTCTAATTAGGCTGCAGATCCTGGGCTGACTAAGGTGCTGGTATCCAGTTTTCCTGCAGTCAGGCTCTTAGCTGAAGTTCTGGCTAATTTTAAAGCGCCTGTTTTCCATAGCTGTTGGCAAAACCAAGAGTGAAAGTTTGGAAGCTTATCGCTAATTAGCCATTGTTGTTTTTTCCCAAGACATTAGAAAACATGCTGACCTCTGTAAGGAAGGGCAAAAAGATTGATGAGGAAGAAATCCCCCCCGCAGTTGCACTAGGAAAGAGCGGGAACTCCCAGCTGCCGTCCCCTTCTCCACTAACTCTGTCATCCCCGAGCTCCACACCCAACGGAAGGTTCAGTTTATCCAGCCATCCTCCTCCACAGCCACCCACTGCAGCACCTCCACAGGGACCCTCTGCAGCATCTCCCAAGCCGCCACCTCCTGTGTCTCCCAAGCCGTCGCCTCCTGTACTTCCAAAGCCAGCCCTGGCCTCGCCTATCAGATCCCCAGAGACACCAGAGGAAAAGCCTTTGGCACCGTCGGGTAAGCATGGGGGACCTTTTCATTCTCTCTCATCGCAGAAGGTTGAGCTTATAAATTCCTACTGATCTATGACCATGATGTTCCCCCGATCTTGCATCGGATGATTCTGAAACACAAAGCACAATGTCTCTTTTCTCTGTCTCTCTACAGGTTCTGAAAACGTCAGCACCCAGGCGCTCCTACATGACAGGCAGCGGGAGTACAAGCTAGCCGCGCTGCACGCTAAACAGCAAGGCAGTGTCGAGATGGCCAGTAAATACTACCGCATCGCTAAGGTAGGTGCCTGCCAGCCAAAGCACTGCTCTGTTAGCCTGGCAGGGGCTTTGGTTTAGCCCTAGAAGTGACGCTTTCAGTGGGTGCAATTAAGAAGTTGACCAGTTGGTGCTTAGAAGGCTGCTGGTAAACCACATCCACTGGTTCTGTGGCATGTTTGTGACTCTATTTCACCTTGGCTAGGCTTCTTCTGGGACAGGCTTTTCCTTCAGTTCAGCCGTTCAGCTTCATATGGAGAATTAAAATCAAACTGTGGTCTCCCCTCTACAAAAAAAAGACCTTGAAAATTGCAGTTAATGCAGATGCAGTTATTGTCTCCATAGGCCAGCTCAGGTGTGGCTAAAGAAAATACATTCCTCTGCTCCTATCTGTCCTCCACCTTTGGAGCATCCCTCTATAACCAGCATGAACCTGCGCTGGGAGTATGGTTCACTTACTGTAGCAGGAGCCTGGGAGCCCAGAGACCTGGGTTCTGTTTCTGAGTCTGGGAGGAGAATGTGGCCTAGTAGTTAGAGCAGAACATTGGAAGCCAAGACTACTGTGTTCTAATTTCAGCTCACTGTGAAACCTTGGGCAAATTGCTCTGTTTTTTTCAGTTGTAAACTGGAGATAAATCCCACTTCACATGGGATATATGAAGTTGGTTTGAGTGGTTTTGAATGAGGAGTTTTAAGATCTTTGAAGAAAGAGGTTAAAAGTACTATTCTCCCTGTCTTGTGTCTTTCAGAGCTTTGATCCCATTGTAGAAGCTTTGGGGAAAGGTGAAACCGTGGATCTGAGCCGTCTGCCCCCACCTCCAGGTGAGAATTGATACTCGACTTTGCCAAACAGCTGCGTCTGCTTTCTGGAGGGGTTCCCACTGACTTCATTGATATAGCAATGGAGGCCCTGGCTGAGTGGAGGAAAGTGCTAAAAGAGCGAACTCGGCAGTCGTGATCTTTCTTTGCTAAGCCAGGCCTACAAAGTTTTGCCAGCATAGCTATATCGGTCAGAGACGTGAAGAAATCCACCACCTTGACTTACGTGGCTATGCTGCAAAACCGCCCGTGGACATGCAACTGGACTGGTAAGAGTCCTTACGTTGTCGTTCGGGGAAGTGGATTGTACCAGCCAAAGGTCTCCTGATGAGAGCTGCACTAGGGGCCTCTGGCAGTACCGCTGTATCGGCAAAGCCTTTCTAGTGTAGATGAGCCCTTAGCCTCACCCAGTGGTTGGAAGTCGGGACTCATGGGTTCTATTCCCAGTTCTGTCACTTCCTCGCTGTGTGGCCTTTAGAAGGGGACTCCACCACTCTGTGTCTCAATTTCTGTTTGTAAAATGGGGCTGGGAGGAAAGGGGCGGTTTAATTAAGTGCTTTGGGATCCTGGCTTGGAAGGTGCGAGAGAAAGACGGAATCTCATCATTGCAGTGTACCATCTGGGTGCTGCTCCTTGTGAGGACTGGGTTGGCTGGGCCTGGTGGGAGAGGAGTAACCGATCTCCTTTCTGTCAATCTGGGTTGATTTTTTTACTTGTCGCTTACAATCTTACTTTCACAGACCAGCTGCCCAAGGAGCTGTTGTCCCCAGGTCTACAACAACACTCTGCTGTGTCGACAACCATGCCTTTAGCAAAATCAGCAGCCCCTGCTGCAGGTATGATCTCCAGAACGGTGCCTTGGTATCTTAGCTGCCCCAGCGTGACTAGAGGTTGCTCGTTATGCCGTGCAGCCGATCAACCCTGGAATTTCCATTAGCCAGAATGGGAGCCGCATGCGGTACTGCCTGTTTGGTAGTTGCTGTGTATCTTGCCAACCTTGCTTTTGTTCCTAAGGACAGCAAACCCCCTCTGTAGTGAAAGGAAAAACCTGCCCAGAAAGCAAATGGGACCTGGAGGGGAGGAGGAGGCCAGCCTGGGAGTATCACTAGCTTGAGTGGTGTTACCGTGCAAACTCCAGCTCTGCTGTTACCTGCAGAGGTCACGGCATCTACCAGAAAACACTGGAGAGCCTTGCAGAGCGTGTGCTGCATGTTCGGATAACCAGAAGCATCGTCGTGACACGGGGATGGGTGGGCATGTGAGTGCTGGGGTGGGAACATGTTTGCTCCCTGGTTGGCAGGGCACATCTCTTATTTATCGTCAGTGCTCAGGGAGGAGTCCGTGTTGCCGAGTGGATAGAGCACTGGGCTAGGACTCGGAAGGACCTGGGTTCTATTTCTGGCTCTCCTGTTGGGTGACCATGGGCAAGTCGTGGCCCGCTTTGTGCCTCAGTTTCCCCATCTGTAAAAAGTGGGGATAATTCTATGACTTCTTATGTAAATCACTTTGAGATCTACTGATGCAAACTTACGATAAGAGCTAGATATTCTAGGCAGGGGTTGGAAATGAAACGCTGAATTGCCTCCTTTCACCACCTCAGCGAGGGCTGGGGCAGAGTTCCAGATTTTTGTTAAGGAGGAAGAAGTTAGAAAAGTAAACCCAATAAACGTGTCGTCCCTTTCTCCCCACCCCTGCAATAGATATCCCTCCACCCCCGCGGGACATGCTGGAAGCCCTGCAGCAGAGGATGGAGCGGTATAAAACAGCGTCCGCTCAGGCCAAGAGCAAAGGAGATGACCGGAAGGCAAGAATGCATGAGCGCATTGTGAAGGTGAGAAAAGCGTGAAAGTCCTGTAACCTACAGCTCTGAGTGGATCCTGGCTCCCCTCACCCCCACAGATACCGTTCTGAATTAGAGCTGTACAGCAGGGCAGTATTCTTTCTGGGGCAATGTTATCTGCTGTTGGGGATTCAATGGGTGGTTGCCTTCTCTTTGAGTCAGTGCTGACCCCACTTGCTGGGGGCACAGTGCCTCTGGAGGTGCCATCTTTTTGAGTGAGATTCTTTCCCACTCATAGTCATTAGCGTCTTTAGTGCTTTCCCCAAAAGTTGGGGGGTACATTCTGGGTAACTGCATATTGCCTTCCCAAATCCCCCTGCAGTTTCATTTGGATCCATGATACATTACTTCAAGTAGCATAAATGTTTCTGTGCGCTGTTAAACCAGCTACTCCGTTCCACCCCAGAGACTGCTGCATTTCAGTGATGAGTGAAAGGTCCTTGTGCCTATCATCTTTATTTGTAAAGTCCATGAGTTTTCTCAGTATCGTCTTGAAGGCTGAGCACTAAAGCCAGGTGCAAAATGCCAATATCTTGACAGAGAAATGGAGTGCTTAAAAAAACCTGATCCTTTAGACCTAAATAAAACACTGCCATGATTGGAATCTAATCTGCCACTGGTGGCACAATTCCAATGGATGTCCGAGTTAGCCAGGTTTCTTCTCTCATACCACACTCAATGCAGTAAAGGGAGGAGTAACTGGTGCCATGGGATAAGATTTGAACTCCTCCGTAAAAAGATTCTGGGGCACAAGCTGGTTGGCTGACTCTGATTAGTTGATGGGACACCCCCCTATTGGCAGCTTGCATGCGGATTGTCTTATTGTTTCCTTGTGCTGTCCCCCCCCCCCCATCTGACTGTCGCCACCTGTTGCCTCTTGGCTGATACTTAGATTGTAAACTCTCTGGAGCAGGGACCACCTTTTTGTTCTGTTTGTACAGTACCTAGCACAACAGGGTCCTTGCCCACAACTGGGGCTCATAGGTGCTACCCTAGTGTAAATAATAAGGGATACGTCTTTCTCAGAAGGGCATGTCTGTGAGGCACCATGGCGGGGTGCTCAGTCGTGATTTCTCTTTCAGCAATACCAAGAGGCCATCCGAGCTCACAAAGCAGGGAAAACGGTGGATTTTGCTGAACTGCCTGTTCCACCAGGTATTTTCCGATTTTATTTTGCTACCAAGGTAGAACAGTAGAGGATGCTCTTCACTCACCATTTTTTAAAGCTTCCATATGTGTGAATTTCACTCTGGAATAGCAGCTTTGGAGACCTCTCTATTTACAACACATACAGCATTGGCAGTAACAGGGCACCCTTCTACGCTCCATCCCCACCAATTTCTCTGAGTCCTGCCCTGGAAGGACCTTTCCCCTAGGAGCAAGAGGGAATTTCAGTCTCCTTTCTGTGGTCCTTGGCATTTCTTCTGAGATCGCCCCCTTGTTCCCTGCAGTTCTGTTATCTAGCACGGTTCACTCAGCGGGTTTGAATGGCATTATCACACGAGTAGCTAGATGTGGATTCTTCCTACCTCTTTAGGGCGCTCAGGTACGCAGCAGCTCTCGATAGTAGTTTGATCAGTTTCGATCTCCTCTTTAGACTTGCCATCTCTTTGGCAGGCTTCCCACCCATCCATGGCATGGAGGCTTCATCAGGAGACCAAAGCATCCTGGGAGTCCTGGAAACCGCTATGAAACTAGCCAATCAGGAAGACAGAGAGAATGATGAGGAAGATGACAATGTGGAGGGGATGAAAAAGGTCAGGTTCTGCTAACCTGGGAGCCTGATCCGTTGGGCACAAGATGGCTCAGTTAAAACCAATGCTGAGTTGTATTAACTGATTATCAGGGGTGGGACCAGTTTATACAGAACCCCATTCATTTGTGCTATGAAACTTTTTTTCTCCATGGAAACTGGATACAGGTCACTTGCAGGTTTAAACTAGATTCTCTGTATTTTGAAGGTGGATTCTCTGAAACTTGAAGTCTTTAAACCATGATTTGAGGACTTCAGCAACTCAGCCATAGGTTCGGGGTCTGTTACAGGAGTGGGTGGGTGAGGTTCTGTGCTCTGCAATGTGTGCGAGGTCAGACCAGATGATCACGATGGTCCCTTGAAGTCCTATGGGTCTCTGTTGGGGTTGAATTTTATAGTGCTGGCTAACGTGGGCTTTTTTCCTCTCCATTTGTTTCAATTCCCATCTTACCCGAGTCCCAGAGTTCAGAAATGTTGTGTTCTGTTGCAAGAAAAATAGCTTCCTGTATTTTTCTGGTTGTTAATTACAGCCGGGCTCCCGCACTGCGCTGTCAAAGCCAGCCGCCTCGTCCCAGCCCAAGCCGGTTCCACGTGTGTCTTCGGGAGGTACCCCTGCAGCAGCCAATGTAGCTGGGACTGGCAAATCCACCGCAAAAGCCACCACAAAAGGTACTTGTGCTTTCCAGCTCACAGAAACGTTCCGTCTTTATCAAGGCCGATGCTGTCGGAAGTGGTCAGACTGCGTTCAGGGCCACGCTGTCCTATATGCTGATCTGTGGTGCTGGTGCCAGTCCCTGCTACGGTTCTCTGGCTGGAATGGTTCCCTTGTCTGACTCGGTACCTGTGGTGTAGTCAGGAGGCCAGGCCAGATTTAGGGAGCGCATGCACGATGACACCAGCCAGCACAGGCTAAGAACCAGAGAGGACTGTAGGGGCTGATGGGCCCGGTATTTTGAATACACCAACGTTCCCAGCTTCCCTTTCCAGCTTGGACTACCTATAGCATGAGGTCCTGACAGCCACCCCCGATGTGACTATCCTCTTTCTCCTCCTCCCGGCAGCCCAACAGCAGCTCGCTTTCCTGGAGGGCAGGAAGAAACAACTGATGCAGGCGGCGCTTCGAGCCAAACAGAAGAATGACATTGAGGGAGCGAAGCTGTTCCTGCGTCAGGCCAAGGGCCTTGACCCCATGATCGAGGCGTCCCAGGGTGGGCTTCCTGTCGACATAACCAAAGTAAGGAGGTCCCTGCGGTGCATTTAGTTTGAGACCAATCCACGGCATGAGAAATCCTGACCACTCGGTCGTTAAAGATTCCCGGCCTTTTCAAAAGCCCAGAAGTCCTGGGTAATTCTATTCTGCCTCTTTCAATTCCAAATGCATTGATTATGGCATCTTTCACTCCCTCTCCCACCATGTTGTGCACCATTGCTGTGTGCTAGGTGGATAGCTGACACTTCCCACCCCAGCAGTGGCTGCATTTTAGTGCTGGGCATTGTGATCCTCAGAGACAGCGTCTGTCACTGTTTGTTAGTTTGTAAAGATCGCTGGGGATCCTGCATAACAAAAGGATAAACGGTTATATTGCTACTTATGCTGTAATGATAATCTGTCTCTAAAACTAGCCGCTACAGGAATATTCATAGCTATGTGTTTTGCCTGAATTCAGGAGTATTGGATGCTCAAACTCCTGAACTTAGATATAACTGGAGCTGTGTTACGTACTGACCACTGGAACACCCCGCCCCCTGCACTTGCTTTCGGAGTGCTGACGTCTCTGCCTGTATCCGAAGATCTGTCTAATGGCTAGATTAGGGAGTGAGCATTCAAGTCTCCTGGATTCTATTCCAAGTTCTGAGAGGGGAGTTGGGTATAGTGCTTAGAGCAGGAGAGTGGAAGTCAGTACTCCTGGGTTCGGGTTCTGATACTGACCTATTGCGGGACTTTGGAAATGGAGATGCAAAGAGGAAGTGACTTGTCCAGTTTGCAAAGTGGGGATAATCTCTAGCTTCCAGGGGCTGTGGGGCTTGATGAGATAATGAAGAAGGGTTTTGAGTGTCTCGGATGGAAGACGAGGTCCAGCATGGGCAATTCCTTACTCCAGGACTGACTTTTGCAGATGGGTCTGTAGGTGAAAATCTCTTCTCTTGAAACTGCAGGTCACTGTCATGCCTCCCTTCTGTTTCAGGTGCCTCAAGCCCCAGTGAACAAGGAGGATTTCGTGCTCGTGCAGCGTCGTGGGGTCAGCATCTCCCCAGAGGCTGCCAGCCAGTACATGGAGTTCATGAAGCTGATGAGGCAGCAGCACGAGGTAGAAGACCCAAAGGGAGATGCGCTAGGAAGAGAGTGTTCGGTTGGGCTTTCAGAGGCTTAGAATCTCCTGGGAAGCTCTTCAGAACAGCAGTGACAGGGGAGTGGATTCCTGGGGGACTGGAGTTTTCACGCCTAGGCTTAAGTGAAGTTTCTTGCCCTTCTTCCTCCAGGAGGAGATTCTGCCAGCTGTGATCCCAGGAGTGTTAGAGTCACACCTGCTGCTGCATCTTGTTAAGTCAAACTTGCTCTGCCTCTTCTGGAGTCGTCCTTCTCTGCAAAGGATTGTGGGATTTCGGTGGGCATAGCAAGAAAACACAGGTGGCTGTTGGTTCCCAGATTGAGAGCCACTGATCCAAGGCATTAGGCAGGGGGCTGAGGGAGACTCCAGTTTTGTTAAGCAGACTTGTAGTGCTCTAGTGTGTGTTGGCAGGAATGCCATCCTGATGGCCATGTACTGGTTGGATTGTAAAGGCCTGTATGAGGGAGAAAGGATAACTTGGGAGACAGGACTCAGGGTTCTATTTCTGGATCCGCCATTGCCCCATTGAGCGACCTTCCCTTTTCCGTCTCAGTGGCTCCATCTGTAATTGTGAATGAGAATACTTCTTCACAAACACGCAGACACAGCCTCCTGTGGAAGTGCTGCAGATCCTTGGATGGAAGGCGCCAGAGGAGGGCAGATTGTAGTAACTTTCTCTCTCGTGTGTTTTTGTCCCAGATGTGTTTGAATTACTCCAAGCAGTTCACTCACCTAGGGAATATCGCCGAAACAACCAAGTAAGTATGTCAGCAGGAGTGCTTTCCATCCCCCTTTCCCTCAGGCTCCTTTCCTTGTGTTGGTTGTACACACCGTGACGCTGCTGCAGAATTACCTAGGGTGTCCTTCCCGGTTGCTTTCCTCAGGGAAGTCCTGCATTTCCTTTCCGAAATGTGGCTGTGTTGGGGGCTCTGCTCAATGTTCTGCCTTTCAGGTGAGATGCTAAGCAGAGGTCCTGACTGCTCATGGGTTAATGATCCTGTGGCATTTTCCCCAGCCCCAGTGTCCTGGCTAAATTCCAGCATAGGTAATTCCATACTGCCTGCCTAAAATTCCTGGCTCACAGGACACCTCACTGTGCAGTGTTGTTTAACAGCACACACCAGTTGCTGTTCTCTACTCCAGAGGTGGCTGCATTTCAGTGGTGGGCGAAATACTTAAAAGCATTGCAACTTCTGGAGCATTTGGATGAAGGGTGCTATATTAAATATAGAAAGTGTTTGTAGTGCTCATATTAAACTGGTAACCCCATGTCTCCAGTTTCTCTCTCCATCCTAGAAGGTGCTTTCACTAAATTCAACAATCTATCTTCCACTCCCCACCCTGAGTCAAAGCTAGGACTGCAAATTAAGATTGCCTTGGCCCAAATGGGTCCAGTTTGCTCCACATCTGTTGGACATAGGCTCATGGTGTGCATTTGTGAGATAGGAACTGGTTCAATGGGTCAGGCACGCAGAGATGCCTTCAGCAAGGACAGAGGCCAACAATACCAGATATTTATGCGATGTGCACAATATAGGTTACAAAATAAAACCATTGGGGTATTTTTTAGTGCCACTCATGGGAAGTTTTGAGGCGACAGTTCAGAGTTTAATAAATAGAAGGCGAGAGAAATTGTGGGTATGTCCACACTGCGATCCTGAGATGTGATTGCAGCTCTACAGGTATACCCACGATCAAAGGTACCTTGGGTACATACTCCGACAACGAGCCCGTGTAACCACCTGTGCTGTTGTGGTTAAACTGCTACTGTTCTAGCTAGGCATATAGGAGCTGAAGTCCAGCCTCCTGATTGTAGTGGAGACGTACCCAAAGCCACAGACAAGAGGGGGAATGTGATAGGCCATCTCCTGCAATCTGTAGTGAGATGGAGAGTGGACCATGCAGGAATGCTCTTCCAGACAACGGGAGCTGCAGGCGTGAAGGTTCTTCCACTGGTCTGTGAGCAGAGCACAGAATAACGGGGAAGCTACAAAAGAATCTCCATCAGAGTAAACTCCTGGCTCATTTTAGCTCTTCTCTCTGCAGGTTTGAGAAGATGGCAGAGGATTGCAAGAAGAACATGGAAATCTTAAAGCAAGCCCACGCCAAAGGCTTCCCATTGCCCAAGTACCACTATGAGCAGAGGACCTTCAGTGTGGTCAAGTAGGTTAATTTGCTGCCTATTGCTTCCTGCTCCTTTCATTCCAGCCATGCTATCCCTCATTGCAGGGTGGGAGAAGGTAACCAAGACCTCGCCGATGCTGATATGTCTGGCCCTCCACTCGGGCCGCTTCCCGTGGCCTTGCTTTTTGGGGAGATCTTCTATACACTGGAGTGTACGTGTTGACCTCTGCCTCCCAATCGGTGTGGAGTCCTGCCTCCCACTGTATTCTCAGGAACAGAATCATTGTTTTGAGTTCTTTCCTGATCTGGTGTGTGCGTGAGATAGAGATGGGGGCCCACAGCAGGGGGAGTGGATAGGGTTGTTGTATGTTTCACCCATGGCTAACCCTATGTGCCGCCTTCTTGCCATACTCTATAGTCAATTAAACACAACATTTGTTAAGACTGAGATCTATACAGCCCACTCTGTGCCTGTTTCCCCATCAGCCAAATGGGGATAATACGTTGCAGTTCTTGGGTGGAAGGTGGTAGAAGTGCCGTGTTTGATCATTTTATATAAAAAGGTTGTCCTGGCAGATCTATTTTTACTGGTAGAGTTGAGACATACCTGTGTTGGTCTGCTGTTTGCAAGAGCAGGAAGTGTCGACCTACAGCACCTGCAGGGGGCACTGCAGAGCATACCAACTCCCTGTCCCCAAGTCACTACTGGGCTGGCTGGAGGAGGTAGGAATTATTTGCTGTTTAACCTTCTTTCTGCCTTATTCTTGAAGGATCTTTCCTGAGCTGAACAGCAACGATATGGTTCTTACTATAGTGAAAGGGATCAACCTCCCAGCTCCTCCAGGTAAAACAGCAGTTGGCTCTTTTTAGCAAAGGAGGGGGTGAAGGGGAAGTGTCTTATTACCGCCATGCCAAATAACCATAAGCAGAAGTGCTGAATGGTGGTTTCGCTCTGCAGTGGGAATAATCTGTTCTGCTAATGCGGTGACCGATTGGAGCAGGTGAAAAGCCCCAGGCACTGGGACTGTTGTCGAGTGGGGTATCAACCAAAGAGGGTGGCCTAGGTGCAGTGGGAGCATGGAGCTTTGTCTGACGATATTGTGGGTGGGGCGGGATGTTGCTCCAGCGTCTGCTCCAGCTCTTGGACTCCCACGCAAAGTGCCCATTTTCAGCTGCTTTTTAATGACCTTTTGTTAAATGCCCCAGGGACTGTTAGTCAGAGCACCAGCAATTATCACTGGTGCTTTTCCCTGCTCTTCTCGCATGGGATCCCCTTGCGGACTGGTAGGTGTATCAATAATTGTGGGTCTGAAACACTGTTATGCAGAGCTGTCCCAATAAGGAAAAGAGCCCCACTGGGGCTGGGGCTCAGACGATTAGAATACGGGAATAAAAGTCAGGAAAGATGAGTTCTGTCCCAGACTCTGCCACTGATCGTGTGACCTTGGGCAAGTTGTTGAGCCTCCGTGCCTTGATTTCCCCATGTGTAAAATAGGGATAATACCACCTAGCTCTTGGGGAAGGGGACTGAGAGACTTAATTTATGAATTGTTGGCAGTGTTGTTGTGGCCGTGTTGGTTCCAGGATATTAGACAGAAAAGGCAGGTAAGGTGAAACCGTTTATTGGATTAATTTCTGTTGGTGAGAGAGGCAAGCTTTCGCACTTACACAGCACTCTTGTCTGTGTAACTCAAAAGCTTGTTTCTTTCAGCAGCAGAAGTTGGTTCAATAAAAGATATTACCTCATCCACCTTATCTCTTTAATTTAATTTATTAATGTTTGTCGTAGACTTTGAGGTCCTGGAATGAAAATTGCTATGGAAATGCAAAGTTACAATTTATGAGGAACTTAAGTGCTGTAGAAGATTTGCTGTTTCCATAGTCCCCATATTTTCAGCCTCAGCTGGAAATAACCCTCCCCTGCAGCAACTCCCTCTATTCGTCTAGGTACTTACCTAGTACTAGGTACTCGTGTAGGTACTACTCCATCACCCTAATAGCTGAGTGTCTCACAGATGTAGATCGGTATTTCTATCCCCGTTTTACAGAGGGGGAACGGAGGCACCCAGAGGTTATGTGACTTGCACAAGGTCACACAGGAAGTCTGTGGCAGAGCCACACACTGAAGCCATTTCTCCTGAGGCCCAGTCCTTAACCGGAGCCAACGCTCTTCAGCAGGATTAACTGTTAGTGAAATGTATCCAGTCATTAGCGGAGGAGGAACGAAGTGAGATATGGGACGCTAGGAGGGTATCAGACAAAACTAACACCAAAATATGATCCCATAGCAATAGTTGGGCATGAGGGGTGGTGGTAACTGTGAATGTGTGGGAAGAAATGAGCAGAACGTGAGACTGCACAGCTCTAGGATGGATTATAGACCCTCAGAGTGAAAGTGTTCGAGCTGGTTGGGAAATGGTTTCCCTCCCTCCCCCCCCCCCCCCCCACACACACACACCCACACCCACACACACACACCCACACACACACACAGAAAATGTATCTTTTATGGGAAAATTTGAAAACTACAACATTTCTATTAGGAAATGCTGCCTTATGGGAGTTGTAGTTTGGGTACCTTGTGCTCCCATTCTCCTACAGACTGGGCTCCCTGGTTCATGTGCATCTGCCATGATGCACCCGCTCCCCAGTTGGAGAGGGAAATCAGTACATCCTGGGAGTCCCTGGCTATAGTGCATCATGGAAGATGTAGTCCAGCCAGGGAGCTCGGCTAGTAGAGGAGAATGGAGACATGAGACAGTGGAACTACAGCTCCCATGTGGCAGCGTGGCTGATTATCCAAATAGAAATACTTAGGTTTTGGCTTTTCTGCAAAAACCCCAAATGCTCCAAAACCATTGTGTGGAAATTGGATACTTCTTGTGAAAAATATCGTTGAATCGAAAACTCACTTTTCCATCACAGAAGAGTTTTTGACAGTTTTCAGCCAGTCCTAGAAAAAGGATTTGTCTTCAGTGTAGGCCGGAACCTTCCGTCTTAAACAACCATTTCAACTATCCCAGACGTCTCCAGTACAAATTAATCTGCCCTTTAGTTAAAAAGCTCTCTTCTCCCAGATAGACAGCTTCAGGGGGATTGCTCACTCCTAGCGATCCCAGCAGAGTCCTTGGATTTTTCTCTCATGTGTTGC
Organism: Chrysemys picta bellii; assembly: GCF_011386835.1. Lineage (NCBI taxonomy): Eukaryota > Metazoa > Chordata > Testudines > Emydidae > Chrysemys > Chrysemys picta. Next base: position 2,324,105 of record NC_088812.1, on the reverse strand, counting down.
ATGTTAGGTCTTCTCCTTTAAGCTATAAACTGGGTGGGTTTTTTTTGTATTTTAAGGCGTGACTCCCAATGACCTGGATGCCTTCGTACGCTTCGAGTTTCCCTACCCCAACGCGGTGAGTTATGAATGCTGCTCGGTGGCATTCCCAGGCTTCAGTTGGGAAGGCTCAGTTCTCACCCTCTCGTGTCTTGTGTTGTAGGAGGAAGCTCAAAAAGATAAGACCAACGTGATCAAAAACACAGATTCCCCCGGTAGGTTCCCGTCTGGAGTTATGGATGCGTGTGTGTGCGTTTGTGTTGGGAGGAGGGTTCCCTTGTGTTACTAGAGCTCTGGCCTTAAGGTGATCTGCATGTGGAATGAGCCCAGGTGACAAAACACCCCATATGTAATCGGGCAGTCTCTGCTCAAGAGAGTTGCAGAGCAGGGATAGAAATGATGGGGACAGGTCAAGACTGATTCCACAATGAAGCACTTAGGTACTGCAGGGATCCTGGATAAACAGCTTTGCAGGTGCACGTCAGTTTTCTGTCTGGGGACTTGGAACTAGGAGAGCAGAGGGGGGCAGGTCAGGATTGAGGGACAGGCGCTAAACTGTGTGTGAGGAGCTCGTGGGCTGGAATAGTGGGGAGCCAGCAGGTTGGGATTGAGAGCGGGGCTGTGTGCGTGGGGAGCCCAGGACTGGTGTATTAGGGTGAGGTGGGTGGTTGGTAAAGGGACAAGATTTCACTGTGGTGGCAGAGCTGTGTGGGCAAGGACCCCACAGTCTATGCCCCCTCGGTGCATTGCTGGATCTGTTTTTAGTCCCTCTCCTGTCAGCATCACCATTTCCTCTTTCCTGATTGGGAAACTCGGTCTGTGAAATAAGTTCTGCGTGAGGTTGACAGGCCGAGAGGCTGTAATCTCCAGTGACGCCAGCTGGTGCCTCGAGGTCTTTCTTCCCAAGACTCTGAGAGGCGATGGCTGTAGTGGCTAAAGCAGGGGACTGGGAACCAGGATGCCTGGGTTCTGTTCCCAGCTCTGCTGCTGATTCTGTGATACCTTGGGGGCAGATCACTTCACCACACCGTTTCCTTTTCTCCAGCTAGAAAATGGAGCAGGTGGAGGGGGTTGTACTGAGGCATAACGAACGGCAAAGTGCACCGAGATCCCAAGGCGAAAATCAGTGCAGCTGTGCAAAGTGTTTCCTGCTAATCCTATTCCTGGCTCATGTCTTGCCCAGGGATGCAGTTGGTGGCTCTTCCCTTGCTGTGTAATCCTCATGCTAATACCATGATTTGCTGCTGTTCCCTTGGCAGAATTCAAAGAGCAGTTCAAGCTGTATATTAATCGGGGCCACCGAGGGCTCAAGAGAGTCTTTCAGACCAAAGGCCTCAAGTTTGAGGTTGTCCACAAAGGGTGAGTGAGATGCGAGGCTGGGGGCACTGGAGGGTGGGTTTAAATGTCATCCGCAGACGCTGGAGGGAACCTTCCTTATGACTCTCTTGATATGTCCTGGGGTGGAAAACTCATGAATATTGGGGGCAGGCAGAAGGTCCGTTGCAGCGTTCAAAGGTGAAATAAACAACGGCCGTGGGGCGTCACTGCTTATTAACCGCTTCACCGCTGCCGCCAGTCGGGCTTCTGCTGAAATCAACACCTGCAATCCTGTGAGATGGACCAAGTGTGCACATCTCCGTGTACCCGGAGCGCTGGTCAGCAGGTTATTGTTACCTGCCTAGCAAAGGAATGGCGCCTGCTCTCTGCCCTGCTGGTAAGCGCTCTGTGCTGCCGGGCAGAGAGCTGGGCTCATTCCCTGCCTGTGTCCCGCCCCTGTGTTGGGAGCATCGCAGAGGTAGCCTGCTTGGGGAGGAGCACAGTTTGTCACTTCGCTGCAAGTGCAGGTGTGATTGTAGCACGGGTAGGCATACCCATGTGGGAGCCCACCGGGGCCCCTGGCTGCGTACTCGAGTGATTAACACAGGGCCACCACGTTTTCACTGGCGCTGTTGTCCGTACTAGCTAAATTAAAGCTAGCACTTGGCTATGCCTGTGTGTGCGACAGTCACACCTCCCCTTGCACTGTAGCCTACCCATAATGGCGCCGCTCACTAGGCCACTTAAGAAGCAGCAGTGAATGTGTGGCCCTCCTTAGCTGGAAGGCTAGTGGTCATGGTGGGGGAGAGGGTTTGCTGGGTTGCCAGGGCTCTGACAAGGGAGGAGGGGAGAGGACTGGGTTGTGAGAGTCTAGGAAACATGTAGCTGCTTGTAGAGAGGCTGCATGACGCCCTGGCACTAGTGCATAGGAGACGGGGGTGTGGGACTCAGCTGAAAGGAGCAGCCGCTGCCAGAGGAGGAATATTTTGTCCTCTGTAGTTAGCCCGCTGGTGCTGTCCTGGTGCTGCACCTCCAGAGCACAGCTGGCCCTTCGGGGGCATAGAGACAAAACCTTCCCCCAAAAGCTGAAACCCTCCTGTTAACGTGATCGATCTGTGGGAGCGCTGCTGGGATCGGCCATTGTGGGAATGGGGGGGCGGAGTGGCAGGGTTACTCCCATTAGTTACTTCTGAGAATTTGATTCCCACTTTGGGGACGTTCTAGGGACAAACATGTCTTTGTGGGAGCTGGGATTGGATGCACTGGGCGAGGGACTGATGAGGACTTCAATTTTATGTTGTCATATCCCTTTCTCCCCCCCACACACAATCTCCCAGGGGGCTGTTCAAGACAGACCGCGTTGTGGGCACAGCACAGCTGAAACTGGAGGCCCTGGAGACGACTTGTGAGCTTCGGGAGATTGTCGAGGTAGGAAACCGTGGAGAGTTCCCCCTCCTCCCTCTAAGCAGCACCTGTGTGCACCTGCCTATAAATCCTGCCCTCTTATCTTCAGAGTCTCAGTCCCAGAGCTTCCTCCCGGCCCGAGGAGCTGAGGCTAGAAAGGAGCAAACAGCAGACCAGGGGCAGGGGCTGGATGTTATTACCGGCTGCTTTGAACTCTCTTGTCAATTATCAGAGGGGTAGCCGTGTTAGTCCGGATCTGTAAAAGCAGCAAAGAGTCCTGTGGCACCTTATAGACTAACAGACGTATTGGACCATGAGCTTTCGTGGGTGAATACACATGCATCCAATGAAGTGGCTATTCACCCACGAAAGTTCATGCTCCAATACGTCTGTTAGTCTATAAGGTGCCACAGGACTCTTTGCTACTTTCTCTGGTCAATGTCGGGCTGGTTCTGTTACTGGGGACCCCGGCCATTTCCAGCTGCAGTCAGCACCTCTCTGAAATGCCTCCCTGCTGTACAGTGGGTAGGGAGTGCACTGCTACAGGAGCAAAGGCAGACACGGTGTCCGGATGTTTTTTTGTTTAATTGGGCCGGATAATTGACCAGTAATACAGCTAATTCTGCTAAAATGAGGATAATGCAATCTCATGCTTCCCGGCAGGTGGCTGCAGGGTCAGGAAGGAATTCCAGTCTCCTTCGGTGTGCAGTATTTCACTGGTGGCCCAGGTGCCAATTATGGGCTTGAGGCTGTCTCTGAAGACTCTGCTGGAGAGAAGATACTGGGCTAGATGAACCAGGGGTCTGTTCCAGGGGGGCAGAATGCTAGACTAGATATGTCCGGAGATGGGAGATTGGACTAGACACCATTGTTTCATTTTGCTTTGGCCTCTTCTTGGTTTTTTCACTATGTTTCTCCTACACCCACGTCTCTGCTCCATTCTTTTCCATGCCTAGCTACTGGATGGCCGCCGGCCCACAGGGGGGAAGTTGGAGGTGATTGTGCGTCTAAGGGAGCCTCTGAGTTCTCAGCAACTGGAGACCACAACGGAGAAATGGCTGGTTATTGACCCTCAGACCATGCCGGCGGTAAGGGCCACTGTCTTGATGGGGCTCTGGGTTCCCTGTGACCTAGGCAGGATGATTCTAGGACTGACTGGGAACGTGAGTCAGGTCTGGCTCTGCAGAGACTTTGCCTTAGCCCCAGGCCACTGGAGTTGGGCCGCTAGTCAGAGGAGGCAGCATCCGTCTGTCGGGGTGTTGGCGTGAGGGAGGGAATGTCAGTCGTCCCCAAACAGAGCGCTCACATCTCCCCTTTGCCTGCAAAGCTTCATCACGCGCCGGGGTCTGAAAAGCTGGGACTCGACCTGAAGGAAAAATTGCCTAAGGGGCAGCGTGCAGCAGATCTGCCTTGGGTCGTCCATGTGAGCTGTGCTGATGCCCCTGGTGATTTTGCTTAAAAAGGCCCTTTTCCCTTCTAATAGAGAAGCAGCAGCGTCCAGTGTGCAGGGCTCTGTACTGGGGAGATTCTCTTCCCAGCTATACCACTGACTTGTGTGAGGCTGGACGCTGCACAAGTCATTTCCCAATCGGTTAAGGGGGGTAGTGATCTCGTCCCGGCCTCTTGTAGAGCACCGGGAGAGCCGTGGATGAAATCCATCGCTTATTTTGAAAGCTTCTGCCTCTTCTTTCAGGTTGCTGTCCCCAAACCAAAACCAGCAGTCGGTCCAGTAAGGGACGTGGGCAACAGGTACGTCCCACTCGCGCTGGCTTGGCTTAGTGGTGCGGTTTGAGGTTTTTTCTGTGCTCTAAGGAAACTGTGAGGATTTGTCTGCGTAACGATCCTTCCCCTCCCCCCCCCATTCTTTCGGGGCTGGGGGTGGGGGGGGGATTCCTGCTGGATGTTTTGCATTCCTGGGGTGAGCTTCTGCTTCTGTAGCTTTGGATGATGAGACGTGGGCATAAGCAAACTACCCTCAGCTGGCAGTGCTGATATTGTAGACTGTAAACTCCAGCATAATAATAAATAATTCTTTGCCCTTCTCTAGGACCTTCTGTCCACTCACAGAATCTCCCTGCACTTCACAATGTCTTCTCTGGGATGTAGGTCAGAATTATCCCCATTGTACAGGTGGGAAAACTAAGGCCCAGAGCGGGGGAAGTGAGTGGTTACGGAACATACTGTTGCCAGAGTAGGGAACAGAACCAAGATGATTATTCAGTCACTAATTATCCCTTCCCTGCATGGTGCTCTAACAAGCTGTGTTATTGCACAGTATGGTAGCTGCTCGTGGTAATGCCCTATGCCAGTTATCAGAGTCATTTTGTAACTGGAGTGGGGGGGATGCTTTTGTTAGAGCAAGGAACTGAGCTCAGCTCGTTCCCGGCTCTGCCACTGACTCACTGTGTCACCCCAGGCAAGTCACTTTGCTGCCCCGTGCCTCAGTTTCCCCAGCTCTAAAATGGAAAGAACGCTTGCCTTCCTTGAGCGCTCTGAGATCTATGGATGAGCAGTGGTGTAGAAGTGCAAAGCTGTGCTCATCTGCGAGTGATTTTCCATTTGCTCCAGTGGAGAAAGCAACTCCCTCCATCCTGCTGGACAGGCCCGACTTCCTGGGTGGGGTGAGGCAAGATCCGTAAAACAGCAGCACCCAGGGACAGACTTGCCACCCTAGTCAGGACAGCAAAACAGAACATTTGTGTAGCTGTCTAATGCATGGGATTGCCGCCACCCTGCCCTTCCCCTATTCGTGTGCGGAAAGGGGGATCTGGATACGTGGGGAGGGGATCCTGGCAGTGCTGGCTGAGAAGCGCTTTGAGATGGCAGTGTGCTGTGCTTAGATACCGTAGGCTGTATGGCCCCTGCCTGGCGAGTCCTCTCTGGTTCTCTGAATGGGATGAGCGAGTCTGCGCAGGCCCTGCTGAGATCAGGGCGCAGCCTTTGTCTGGCAGTCGCTGTTTATGGTCTCTTGTCTCTGTCTTTAATTTCCTTTCAGAACGTCCATCTGCTCAGTGCTCTAGCAAGGCCGGCTCTGACTGGACCCTCCTCCTCCTCTTCCTCCTCTCGGGCCCTGGAAGTTCTTACGTGGAACACCTTCCGCTCCTGCTGGCCCTGGAAGAGCGATAGCTTAGAGTGACTAGCGCATTTAGGGCCCCTGGTATTCCAGGAGCTTCCTGCTTCAGTGTAACCCAGGGATACTCTCCCCTTTGCTGGCGTCTTACAGACCCTGCTCCCTACTTCATCCTCCTGCCACCTCTCCCCAGTGGCAGAGGTGAGGTACGCGCCTGCTGAGGGGGCAGAGAAAAGGTATGAGGTGATGTGTGCAGAGCAGCATGGGGGTCTTGAACAACTCCTCCGGGAGCTAGGGGCAGAGATGGAGGGAGTGGGGGCCAATGGGTTTTCTCAGCACCAGGCTGGAGGCAGGGAGGGAGAAGGAGGAGACTCAGAGGGGACAGAGAGAAGTGGTGAAGAACAGAGGCTCGAGGAGGAGGAAGGCCAAGTAGATACTCGGGAGGAGAGGAGCAAGAAATTGGGTAGGACTCGGAGCGGGAGAGAATAAAATGAAAAGGAGCTGGGGGGGGAACAAGCAGGGGCTGGCGAATACCGTGTAGTCACAGGAAGGGTCACAGCAGTGATGCATCCCGGGCTTAGGATCTGGACTGGGGAAAGCAAGTGGACTGCGGGGGAGGGACAGCAGTTCCTTATCTCCCTTCCCTGCCTGGATCCCTGATTCCCCGTGGCGGAGGTCCCGGTTCTGAAAGTATCTGTCCGCCTGAGTGCAGCAAGTGATGTTCTGAAAGGAAATGGCAAGGATGGGACGTGCGAGTGTCTGGATGTGTTGGGGGGGGGGGGGGGGGGGGGGGGGTGAGAGAGTGAAGAGCTCATGTCTGTGCAGCTGTAAAAAGAATGTTTCCATGAGACAAACTAATCCATCCCCAGCAAAAGGTTGGCCTTAGTTTGTACCAGAGAGGAGACAGCAAAACTGTTAACTACAAGGGGAAACTGAGGCACAATAGAGGAAAAGTGACTTGCTCAAGGCCATGCAGTGAGTTAGTGACACATCTGGGAATAGACTCCAGGAGTCCCAACTCCCAGGCCCATGGTCTAATCTCCCTCCCACTAGCTGCTTTCCGAGAGCCCACCATCTTTATGCAGCGGGATTGGTGTGGCGGCAGTGCTCACTTTTCTGCTTTGCCTTCACTCCAGAGACCCTCCACCTCCTCAGGGGTGTCAGAGTTGGGGGCCCTTCCTTTAATCTGACGAATGTTCCCTCTGTGCATTTGGACTGACCCACTTGGTCTAGGCCATGACAGAGGGGCGCAGACTCTCCCCGGGGGCCTGCAGCCCATCAGTCACTCTGCTGCGTGACAGGGCTGGGAAGTGAGGGGTAGCTAGAGCTTGACAAGTGGGGGTCTGATGGGAACGCGACACGGCTCCTGTGTTTCCAGGCTGTTTTACGAGCGCCGGTAGACCACAGTGCGCTGAAATGCACCGGCTCTGAGATAATACCCCCACCAGTCTCCTAAGCTGTTGGCTCACGTGCGGCAGGTGGCTTCCCTGAAGGCTGTGGTGTTCTCCAGTCTGCACATGGGCTAGTGATTGGAGCCAGGGACTGGGTCTCTGGACTCCTAGGCTGTAGTCACAGCTTTGGAACGGGAGTGGAGTCTAGTGGTTTGAGCTGGGGGGCTGGAGTTGGGAATCAGGTTTCCGGAGTTGTAATCCTGGCTGTGGTGGTGGACAATTCACTTCCCCTCTCTATGACTGAGCTCTGTTTCCTCTGTCTGATACAACGTGACTGTACTTGACCCCCCCCCTCCCTGTTCCTTTGTGACCCTCTTTCCTTTCAACACCCCGTAGAGCACCGAGTGCCTGTCTGAGGACAGTGCTGCCTCTGCACCCCTCCCACCTTCACCAACGCGACATCTAGCCAGGCAAAGCCATCGAACTGGGAGCTAGAGCTACCGGAGATGTCGGGGGAGCTCATTTCTGGGCAGTGGGAGCGGGTTCAGATGCTTGCTATCCCTTCAAGGGGCTGATGCCTGCTTTGGAGTAGCAGCTCTGGGGTGAAGTCAGGCATTCTGGCAGGGCAAAGCTTCCCCAGGCTGAGGATCTCAGTAGGGTAAACCCTGGGATCTCTCCTGCACTGGCGTGGTCTCAATTCCTCTGTCTGGAGTCAGAGCGTGTCCCCTCTGGGGAAGCCAGAGCGAGGGGAAGTTCTACCCACCTCCGGGGGATGAAATCCTGCCCCTTTCTTGGGTTTAACCAAAGCTCATGTTTCTCTTCCCCCAGCAAACCCATTCACACTCTGCACAGCTTGAACGTTTTAGCCTTTGACAAGGAGAAGCTGGAAAAGAAGGTGAGTGAAACCCGATGCCCTCCGCCTGCCCAGATTCTCCGGCAGCACCGGCTCGGCTAGGCCTCAAGCAGAACTCTGTGGGGAAGGGGTGGGGGTCTTCTACAGCTGCTGGTTATGCCACGAGGGAACTGGGTGATCTGGAGGTTAGTGGCAGAGCTAGACATAGCAACCCGGAGACCGGACTCCCCATTGCCTGCCTTGACAAAGCCTGCACTTACCTTTCGGCTGGGGAAGCCGCTCACGCTGCGCGTTTGGAATGGTCTCTGGCCGCGGGGGCGGGGGGGTTGAATCCAAGAGGTTGACTGAGGCCAGTCTCTGTTTAGGATATTACCCTGCTGGTGGCGTGGTCCGAAAGCCAATAGAAAGACTCCCTTTGACTGCAATGGGCTTTGGATCAGGCCCCAGCACGTTAATACTCCCTCTGCCTGGGATGGGGCTGGGCATTTCCCTCTAGGGCACCCTGGGGTTCACCTTCCCCATGGAGCACCTGTTCAGACCACACCCCGCCCTGACTGGGCGAGGGTTTTCAACCGTGTTGGCTCTCTGTCTCTCCCTCGCGTAGGCACCGTCTTTGGGGCAGCGTCTAGCTGCTGTCTCCGCTGGGCAGGTCCTCGCCAGCCCTGCTCCCGGTGGGGGTTCCCGATGACCCGTAATGTGAAATGATCTTGAGTTCAGGAACCCCCCCCCCACCCAGTGTCCGCCGAGGGGAACCAGCCGCTTACGACGTGCAGGTTCCCTGCTCGGTGGGCTGCGATGGCTCTCCCCGCACAATCGCAAGGGTGCCAGGTTATGGGAGACGTGGCCGCAGGTCATGTCCCCTTCTAGGGGCAATGTGAAAGGGCTAGAGAGTCCAGGACGGGTCCTGCCCTGCCACTGGGTGCATCCGCCATTGACCTGCACGGGAGATCTGTGCTTCGGCCGCTTGGAGGGCGGCAGTGTGTGCGCTCCCCACGGGAGTGCCGGGCTCACCGGCTCCTGGCTGCTTTCCCGGAGCTGCTCCCTCCCCAGCCCGTGCGTCTGCTACCGGCGCTGATTCCCGCACACAGCTCGGAATGACTTGACGTATGGCAGGGCTTTGTGGGCTCCTCTGTGTTTGCCTGGGAAGCCAACAGGCCTTCTGGCTTTGCTGGCAGGTGTTGGCGTACAGACAGGCTCACAGGCCGCTTCCCAACGAGCTCGTGGAACAGTACCAGGACGTCACGCAGCGCAGCCAGTGGCTGAAATCCCAGCTGCAGCACGGGGGCCCTGCGTTCAGGAAAGGTCAGTGCAGCCCTGCAGTCGCCGCTCGTTTTGGGGGGTGCTGCCCATCGCGGTGCTAGGACTTCTGCCCCAGGACGGGTACAGCCTGACGTCGCAAGCCTCCGCCCTGAGCCGTGGGTGAGCCGGGCGTTCCGTCGTGGCTTCTCCCTCCTGAAAGGGGCTTGGGGCAAGGAACATGCGTCCCACTAGGACTTGGGCAGAGACCAGCGATTTGTCATGTCTGTGGTAGTTCCTAAGCCTCGTTCCTACAGCACCTTAAGGACCCCCCTGCTGTTCTTAGTCCTAATTCCCGTGCCTGCCTGGGCCTGTTTAATCTCCCTCCCTCACACCGTAGGCACAGGGGTGGTGCCAAGAGCAGAGATTCCCAAACCTCCGAGCGCTGGCTAGTCACGTGCTGGGGCTGCCTTGTGTAACTGAGGGATTGCACTAAAAGCAACTGGCCATAAGGGCTTTCCTAACGCTGCAGGACTGTGTGAGCAACCGCCACAGGGAGCGTTCTGCAGTTCGGGAGGGGAGGTGTCCTGGAGAGAATCACTATTCAGCTACATTCCCCACCACAGAAAGGTTTCAAGACCCCCGCCCTGCCCATAGAGGCTCAACTGACTCTAACCTTCCTCCCCCTAGAGTACCTGTCGCAGCTGGAGAGGTTCCTGCAGTTCTACACCGATTCGGCACGGCGTCTCGGGAACGAGGGCAATCGGGTGAGGAAACCACTTGCCGTTCTCTTCTCCCTGGCGGGAAGCTGGGGCAGAAGCCGAGCGTTGGTTCTGTGATCGTGTGTGGTGGGACAGGGCGGGCGCCGTTGCATGAGCTTGTTCCACTCGTGATAAGTAACACGGGGCGACTGGAATCTGTGGGATTGGGGTCTAACTTCACGTGCTCGCTACTGCCCGGTGGTTCTGTGGGGGTGTAGGTAGAAACCTGGCTAGACTGTTGTGCCAGGCCCGTCCCCCAGCGCTGCTAAGGTACCTGCGTTAAAGCAGCCGAGCTGTCAGACTTGGCATGGTCCCTGTCGCCGCTGCCCCCTGCTCCAGGGGAGTTCGACATCCTGATGCTTGTGGTGTTGGTTTAACAGGACGCCGCCAAGGAGGCCCTGTACAAGCGGAATCTCGTGGAGAGTGAGGTAAGTGTCCCCTAGCAGCTGAGCAGGGTCAAAGTGATTCGGCCACGAGTCCTGGGCTGATCCCAAGAGCAGGGTCAGTTTCCCGCCTCTCAGCCCTGGACCCCCCACTGGCAGCTGGAGGGGAACTCTTTCTCCATGGCCCATTCCCCCCTCGGCCTCTCTGCCCGGACTGTCAGGGAGGGGGCTGACCCGCGACGGAGGTCGATGGTGCTTCAGAGACCGTTCAGTAGATTGATGGTGGCCCCGACGCAGTAGATTTTTTCCCAATCCTTCAGGCCTGGAAGCTCCAAATCTCTCCTGCAGTCCCAGGATCTCAGGGGTCCCGAGTGCAAGCGTTAGCTCCCTCAGGCGGTTCCTGTAACCCCGCCCACGAGTTACGTGCTGCTTGTCCCTTCCCTGCCCTGCCCCACATGGCCCCAGGGGCTGCCACTCAAATACCCACGTGTCTCTTTCTCTTCCAGCTTCAGAAGTTCCGCAGATGAAGCCCTTGGTGTTGTGAAGGCCTGGGACAGAATGGCCTGCCCCTCATACACTGCACTCCTCTTCCCTCCATGACCCCAGGGGGGAGAAACTAGGCAGACACTAATGGGAGGGGTGGAGTTCCTTTCTGCCGAGGGCGGGAGATATACTTGAGGGGATGGGAAAGGCCCTGAAATTGACCTCGCATCCTCTGCTAGTGTAGGGAGGGTGCTGTCCTTGTGCCCCGTCCTTGTGCCCCTTCCCCACCCCACTCTGGTGGTAGGAGTGAGCTCAGGCCCTGACCTCACCCCTCCCCCCCCCGAACAGCCCCACCCCGACCCCCGAGGTGCATGATGCCCCACAGGGAGACGAGCCAGACAATCATGTGACAATCACTTTGCCCCTCTGCTCACCGAGACGCACAGGTGCTAGAGGCCACCCCGCTCCTGGTCCCCGGCTCTGCTGGCCGCCTGCTAAAAGGCTTAGCGGGAGAGCACTGTCTTCACTAGGCCAAACTACAGCAGGGTTTGTCTCCACAAGGGCTGGGCCTGCACTAGGGCAGATACCTGTGGCAAATGGGTGGTGACCGCAGGTCCCGTCTCCCCTTAGCAAGCTCAGCACTCTTCATTTGTGCAGGCCGTTACCTGTAATATCCCCCGTCTACGCTAGCCCCTGGCCTGTTCTCAGCACCGTCTGACGGGGGCCTGGGGTCGATCTGTGGCTGCTGCACCCTGTTCTCAGCCACAGGTCCCCGTCCTAGTCCAGGCACGACCTGGTGCAAAGGGAAACCGCCCTGTCCCTCAGAGCCCGGTCTGACCCTGGGCGGGAGCTGGGCTTGAATTCTGTGGGAAAACTCCCTGCCTGTCATGGGGCACCGGTGCCGGCTGGAGCAGGGTTCAAGGCCAGCCTAGAGTACAGCCACTCTTCCCCCCCCCCTTCCCCCCTACCTTGGTAAAGTGCAATCCGTGCTGTCCTTTTGGGCACCGGTTTATAAGGGGGCTTTGTACTGCATGCCACCGTGGGCCAGGCGAAGGCTGCGACCTGTGAGCGCTGCCCTGTGCTCCCCCTCCAGAAGATAGGGAGGCCCCGGGCAGGGGGGCATTTATCCGTCGCTCAGCTAATCCACTCTCTGGTGCTGTTCCTGTGGAGTGCCCCTGTCCCATCTCCCGGGGACGGCTCCAGTGCCTGACAGCGTCACACAGACAGACTGTGCGTGGTGTGACTAACGCATGTCCCTGGACGCCCCCCGCGCCCTTCCCCAGCCCATATCACCAGAGCTCCTGCGTTGTGGGAGGCAGGGGCTGTGCGCGCAGAGATGGGCAGAAACCCCTTTCCATAGCCCCGAGACGCTGTCTGAGACCCCCCGCCCCCCCCAGCAGGGTGAGAACCGGGGCGGGAAGCTGCTTTCAGGAGTCAGAGCAGGGACGCGGCGAGTGTGAATGTGGCACTGCCTTGGGCTCCCGAGGGCTCCAGGCGAAGGGAGGACATGTTCCTCCAGCCACGGCCGGGACGATCCCAGGGAGCGAAAGGCGCCTCAGTGTGGATCCGAGCAGCTGCCCCAACGTCCGGAACTGGCTCCCGTGTAAATACCCACTAAGACTTCCGCACCTTGTCCGAACTAGATGACACTAAAGATGCTCCCTCCCCCTCCTCCCCAGCATGGCAAATGGGGACCCTCTCCCCACCCCCGATTTGCACTCTGGTCACAGCTCATCTTGCACGGAGGGGTCCCTGCACCAATGCACTTTGCACACACCTCTCCCCCAGGGACGGCAGGCCCCAGCTGCTCACGCTGCTTTGTTCAGGCTTCGCAGGGCTCCAGGCAGAGGATGCCTGGGGAGGGTGGTACACGTTGTGAACTGCCACCCCTGTCACGGGCCTGCTGCTTTAAGGAGGCTGGGGAAGTGGAGAATAGGGCTATTTCTCGCTACTTACCTGATCCACCCAGAAGGGCTAACGGGCCCCACTTTGAGTGCTGTCCAAGATCCCCCTCGCCCTGCATGTCCCACTAGACCCCAGTCACTTACTGGTAGTGGCCACAGAGGAACCTGCAGCGAAAGCCCCTCTCTGGCCGCTTGTCTCGCTCCCATGCCCATTGCACACACGGGCCTGGCTTTCTCGCTCTACGGCAGTAGGGTGAAACACATCTGCAGTTCACCCTACTGCCCTTCTCCCTTGGCGCCTGGCTCCAGTGAACCAGCTGAAGAGAACGTATTCAACCGCTCGTCAGGCCCTGGCAGGGGCGTGGGACAGGGCTCGGGATACCCTGGCTGGGAATGGTTGATTTCAAAAATCCCATGCTCGTTAGGAGGCTGCAGCTGGGGGCAACTAAAGGTACCTCCGGCTCTGAGCTGCCTGAACAGGAGCTGAGCCAGAGGGGAGCGGCAGAGCTATCGCACAAGCAAGCAGCTGCGGGGGGGGGAGGCGGGGAACTGTCCCGTTCCTCAGAGCTGTCGGGAGTCCCACTGACCCACAGGCCCAAACGCCAGAGGGGTTGAAATCCTTGACTTCAGTGGAGCTGGGATTTCCCCCTGGATCTCTCTCCCTCCTGCAGTGCCCAGCTCTCGCTGGCATCTCCGGCCCAGCTTGGCCATGGGCTCTTCCTTGCGTGCCTGGCACTGAGCGCCGCGTGAAACTGCCAAGGGCGATGAGCCCAGTGGAGCCGCGCTGCAGCCTCTGCACGCTAGCCGGGCTGCACCACTACTCGCTGCCCCCTGCACTGGCAGGAGGTGAAGGGACGTGCTAGGCTGATCCGGATTCTCCCCACCCCTTGCAAGTGACAGCCTGGTTTAAACAGAAACATTCCTTTAATCCCTGTGACTAACCAAATTCAAAGAGCTGCTGCTGGGTGATGGATGAGGTGATTAGCTGTCGAAATGGTCCAATCTCAGCTCCCCCCCTCCCCCCCCCCCGACCTTCCTTTTAAACCAAATTTTAAACCTTTCTGTCTCTGGCCCAAGAGTAGATAATGGGTAATTGTCTAATGTCTATTGATCCTCCTCGTCTGATTCCACAGCCCAGTAAAGCTGTGTGGTGCTGGGTCTGTTTTTACATGCTGTAAGTGCCTGGCTCTGGGGGCGTCTGTCTGTCCGGAGAATCCGAGAGCGAATGTAAAAGCGGAGATGTTGGAACTGACTGCGTTCTGGTTTATTTTGTGCTTAGAGAGACCACAAATCTATATGAAGTTTTTAAGACACATCTTTTTTTCTACCAAAAAACAAAACCAAACCCAGCTCTACCCTGAACTGAAATCCTGTAACAGATACCAATTAAACCTCTCTGGAACCTCTTCCGTCCTTGTGTTCTCTGCCGGCTTCCCTTCATGCCAGCTTCCCCCCCCCCCCCCCAGGGGAAAGAGAGCAGCTGAAATCAATTGTGCCTCCACCGTCTCTGTACCCATCCTTCACTGAACTTACCTAACCAGACCCCTGGGCTTAGGATATTCTCTCCAGCAAGGGCTATGGCTTGGTTAGTGGAGCGAAGGAGTTGGCTCAAGCTGTGTTTCTAGTAAATTAATGTACAAGTTCTCTGGAAGCCAGTGTGGGTGAAAGCCCTGGAGACGGGCGTCCTACCCCCAGAACAGCCAGGCAGTGGGCATCGCCCAGACCCCACTGTTCTCCTCCAGTCTCAGCTTCTTTCCCAACAAAGGGGCTAGTTATGAATGGGGCTGCCTGCCCCACCCGCCATGAAATGGACCGAGATCTACCGTGCTGATTGCACACGCGGGCTACCGAACCGTTTTCTGACAGTGCCGCATGGTCAATACCAACCTGAGCTGTCTTCAAACGGGTAACCTAGATGCCTCAGGCATGCCTGGTCTGAAAGGGGGAGACCTGAGCACAGCCTGGAGATGGCCCCAGGCTCTGCCTAGGAAGAAGCAACCCCAGTAAGTAACACCGTTGCCCTTTTACCTGCTCCAAGTGCTGTTAACTTTGTCTCGGGATGAGTTAGCCCCATTTTCCAGATACTAAAACAGGCACAGAGACAGGGCTATAGGCAGAGAGTGAATTAATGACCGAGCAGGGCTAGAACCCAGGAGTCCCGGCTGCCCACATCGACCTCTAGGCTACACTGCTTCTCAAATTAGCTGCAGTCACTGTGTGCTTCATGCAAGCGGAGGAGCTGCGTACTGCTGATGGGGGCGTGCTATCAGGGCTCTGCGCCGCGCATGCGACCACTCATTCCACGGCCTGCTCCTGCTGCCAGCTCCTCCTGGCGGGCTTAAAACAGCTCAGGGAGTTGGAGAAGATTTGGTTAGATTCACGGACCTGGAGGGAACCTCAAGAGATCACCTAGTCCAGACTCCTGCACTGAGGCAGGACCAAGTAAACCTAGGCCATCCCTGACAGGTTTGTCTAACATGTTCTTAAAAACCTCCAATGATGGGGATGCCACAACCTCCCCCCCGTAACCTAGTCCTGTATTTCACTAGCTGGAGAGAGAGTTTTCCCTAATATCTAACCTAAATCTCCCTTACTGCAGCTTAAGACGATTCCTTCTTGGCCTTCTGTTGCCATGAACCGTTGATTGCTGTTCTCTTTGGAACAGCCCTTAACATATTTGAAGACCTACCAGCTTCCCCTCAGTCTTCTTGTCTCACAACTAACCATACCCAGTGTTTTAATCTTCACAGATCACGTTTTCTAAACCTTTTAATCAGTTTGGGTGCTCTGCTCTGTCCTCAGGGCCAGCTCCAGGCCCCAGCTAAGGAAGCAGGTGCTTGGGGCGGCCAATACAAAGGGGCGGCACGTCCGGGTCTTCGGCGGGAATTCAGGGGCAGGTCCCTCAGTCCCTCTCTTCCTCTTTGAGCTGCTGCCGAAGTGCCGCCGAAGAGGAATGATCCTTTTCTGCTGTCCTGCCACCTACCCAGGTGTGTCGCTGGGCGTTTCATCTCCTTCCCAAGTGCAGGACTTGCACTCTATCGAAGTTCATCTTGTTGAATTCAGGCCCGTTTTCCAGTTAGTCACGGTTGGTTTGATTTCTAATCCTGTCCAACGTGCTTCTAGCCGCTCCCATGGTGTCCTCTGCCATAAGCGCACACTCCACTCCGTTAGCCAAGTCATGAACGAAAATATTGACTAGGACCGGCCCCAGGGCAGAGCCCTGCAGGACCCCGCTAGCTCTGTCCCTCCGGTTCGACAGTAAACCACTGCTAGCTACTAGAGCGTGGGGTTTCAACCAACTGTGCACCCATCTTACAGTCATTTCCTCTAGCCTGCATTGGGGCCAGATGAAATCGATTTGTTAGGGATTCATTCGTGGGGATGGGAGCTAAGAGGCCCTGGTTATTCCATTCACTCCGGGGTCCTTTGCTACCGGACACAAAACATGTCACCCCCGCCCGTGGCTCAGAGACATGGAGACACCCACTGGCTCTGCTGGCACCATTGCCTGGGTCCAGGCCCATTCCCCGTCCCAGTATCTTAAATACCTTCCTTGGGCTTCATCAGCGCTGCTGCTGGGTGGCAGCGTGGAGCTGTCTGTTACCTGGCAGCCCTGCAGACGCAGGTTCTAGACCCCGACCCCAGCCCTTACGGTGCCTATGCTGCAAGCACCGCACAGTCCCTAATCTACAGGGAGGGTCCCTTTCCGCTGGTTTGGAGTTCGGGCCCTGGCTGATGCATGCCTCCAGCTGGCCTAGCAGCGAGCAGCCCTGTCCCCTGTAAGGCTGGTTCAAATGCTTGGCTAAAGTTGAGTGAGGCCTTAAGTGCCCGAGGGGACGTGCTGATTCTCAGGAGGCCGGGGCAGGGCCTACAGTGGGGTGTCGGCGCGCCGTGCAGCTCAAGGAGCCCAGAAGAGCAGGCAGCGTAATCCCTCTGGAACGCTGCCTCAGGGAGGATCTTGAAACCATGTTATCGCTGTGATCTGGGATGTGGTGCGTCAGAGCCTGGGAGGGAGGGAAGGCGGCTGCAGGAAATGACAGCAGGAGAGAGGGATTTCAGTAGGGGATATTGCCAGAGCTCCTCTCAGCCCAAGCGATCCCAAAGCACCGCCAAGTTCAGAGCTGGTTGGTGGTCTCAGAGGAATCGCCCCTGCTTAGAGCAGCTCAGAATTTAGCCCCACATACAGAGGGAAATAACTTCCCCGGCACTGAAATGCAGCCACCTCTGGGGTGGAACATGGCAGTGCTACGTGACGGTTTGGACGAGAGGTGAAGAGCGGCTGATCCAGTGGAGAGTGCAAGGGGGAAGTCGCCAGGCTGACCAAGGGGCAGGACCCCAATTCTGTGGTTGGCTGAAAGAGCAGGAGCGTGCCCCCTGCTCCCGGAAGCACAGCACCCCCAGTACTGCTGACTCTCAGGGAAGAGCGCCCCCTACTGAGACACCCACCCTACTCCCCACCATAGCTGGATTTTCCCCTGTCCAAGTACCGAGCCTGCCGAACCCTGCTTAGCTGCCGCTCCCTGACAGGACCATCCGAGCCCACAGCGATAACACAGTCTAGGACCTGAACAGCGCAGCTGGAGAAGGAGAAAGCTGCCCCGGTTCCTCACTTCCTCGCTGCTATTCAAGCTTCCCTGACAAACCAGGCCCAGGGCAGACACTGACCAGCTCAGGCTGACCTGTCCGCCTGTTAGGGGCCTGGGTGAGATCTGAGCCAGCGCCCGGCCCGTGGCATCTTGATACTGATGGGTTCTGGGTTCCCCGTAGTGTCCACAACCTCCAGCTGCTTCAGGGCCGCGAAGGCCTGGTCAGACACGCTGGCAGCCAGCAGGCGGTTGGATCTGAAAGAGCAGGAGGACAGGTGAAAAGCTTCATTCTCTGCCAAGAAGAGGCCTCCCGAGACGGCATTTGTTGGCCAAATACTTCAGGGAGATGGCACCTAAGACTCTGTCCTAGGCAGTGGGCCCCTCAACACCAGAGGCCTCAGGTCACAGAGCAAGGACGGGACAGTCCCATTCTCTATGGCTCCGGGGAGCCCAAACTTGGGCTCCAGCCTGGCCCTCCCCACCCCATAAGTGTTGCTGAAGTGCTGGAGGGGGTGCAGAGAGCAGCGATTTGGCTCGAGGTCACCCAGGCGACCTCTTGCGCTAACGCTAGCCGTGTGGATGTTGCAACTCTGGCAGGACTCAGGCTGGCCACCTGAGTCCTAGCCTGCCCAACCCCATGGGTTGCAACTCCGGGGGCTAGCCGGAGCCACCGCCCCTGCTCCCCACCATAGCTGGATTTTCCCCAGCGAAGCTAGTGCGAGTCTGTCTACCTGCACTGCAAGGCGTGCTCCCAGCTGCAATGTAGACACACCTCCAGCGAGCCAGGGGTCCTGACACCCAGCCCCCCCCTGCTCTGACCTTCACCCCATACCCCTCCCAGAACCAGGGACAGAGACCAAGGGGTCCTGACTCCCAGCACCCCCTGCTCTGACCCCTTCACCCCACACCCCTCCCAGAGCCAGGGACAGAGACCCTGGGGTCCTGACTCCCAGCCCCCCCCTGCTCTGACCTTCACCCCATACCCCTTCCAGAACCAGGGACAGAGACCAAGGGGTCCTGATGCCCAGCCCCCTGCTCTGGCCCCACCTTCTGGAAAGCCGGTCAGCAGGACGGCAGGGCAGGAGCCTGCCTGTGTTCCCAGCACTAACCTCCCTGCTCCGGCTGTTACCTGAGGACGATGGCTCGGATGTCGGGGATGGTGTGGAAGGCTTCGGCCCCAATGACGGCAATGCGGTTGTGCTGGAGATACAGGTACTCGAGGGACTCTGGCAAGTCCGGGGGGATGTAGGACAATTCGTTGTTGCTGAGATCCAGGAGCTGGGGAGCAGAAGGGACGGGGTTACCCAGGCCAACAGCAGAGTTCTGACCAGCATCTTGGATTCGCTCTACGCCACTAGTGGCTGGTAACACCCTGCCAGGCCTGACTGTTCTGGACAAGATTCTTGCAGGGCAGGCTGGTCGGGGACTTGATCACAGCCTTCAAGTCCCTACACTGGGAGAGGGGAGCAAACTCCATTCAGCATGTTGTTAGCCTGTGGAACTCCCTGTCACATGAAGTCAATGAGGCTGCGACCAGTCAGACTCGAAGAGGGGGCTGGATGTTTGTATGGATGACAAGGAGATCTGGAGTTAGAACGGTTCTGGGAGGGAGATTAAATCTCGTGGTTTTAAGCCAATCTCTATTAGGAGACCTTCATGGGGGGCTGAGTGTCCCTGTAGGGGTTCCTGCACCTTCAGCTGAGGCATCTAATGCTCTGATCCTCTCTGAGCCCGGATAAGGGGCTCCTTGGCCATTGGTTCTGATCCTGTCTGACATTGCCATGCTGCCAGAGGGCTCTTTACCCTAGCAATGAAGGTACAAGCTCAGGAGTTCTGGTGCCTCATCTCTAATCACCGAGCCATGTCCCCTCCCAGAGCCAGGATAGAACCCAGGAGTCCTGGCTCCTAGCCCCCCGCCTCTAACCACTCAACCCACTCCCCTCCCAGAGCTGGGATAGAACCCAGGAGTCCTGACTCCCAACCCCCTGCTCTAACCACTCGACCCCACTACCCTCCCAGAGCCGGGATAGAACCCAGGAGTCCTGGCTTCCAGCCCCACCGCTCTCTAACCACTCAACCCACTCCCCTCCCAGAGCCGGGATAGAACCCAGGAGTCCTGGCTTCCAACCCCACCGCTCTCTAACCACTCAACCCACTCCCCTCCCAGAGCCGGGATAGAAGCTGACTCCCAACCCCCTGCTCTAACCACTCGACCCCACTGCCCTCTCCAATGACATCATTAGGGCAATCGTCCCCCCCCTCACCTTGAGCCCCTGCAGCTCCTGCCACGTGCCAGGGGTGATGGAGCCGATGCGCAGCCTGTTGTGGGCCAGGTGCAGCTCCTTGAGGCCGGCCAGGTTGGCCAGCAGCTCGGGCGAGAGGGAGTTGAGCTGGTTCTTGTGTAGCTTGAGCACCTCGAGGCTGGGCGGGAGGCCGGCGGGCAGGAGGGTGAGCTGGTTCCCCGAGAGGTCCAGGTTCTCGAGCCGGCGCAGCTTGCGGAAGGCCAGCCGGTGGATCTTGGCGCTGTAGAGGCGGTTGTAGCTCAGGTTAAGCTCGGCCAGCAGGTAGGTGTTGGCGAAGTCGTGCAGGCCGATGTGAGTGATCTGGTTGTGCAGGATCATGAGGGAGCGCACCCGGCGGGGCAGCCCCGGGGGCACCCGCTCCAGCCGGTTGTTGTAGAGGTGCAGGGTGTGCAGGTGGCGCAGCTTGAGGAAGGCGTCGGGGTGGACGCCGGCGGCCGTCAGGCGGTTGTTCTGCAGCAGCAGGTACTGCAGGCCGCGCACCCGGCTCAGGCTGTCCCGGGGCAGCGAGCCGATGCGGTTCTTGCCCAGGTGCAGGATCACGATGTTCGGGGGGAAGCCAGCCGGGATCTCGGTCAGGTTGTTGTTAGACAGATCCAGGTACTCCAGGCTCTTCAGCTTGCTGCAGAGAGGAAGGGGAACGGGGCGCTGGCTTGGGGTGAGCAGCTAGTGCCGTAGCCTCCTGCTGTACTGGACCCAGGAGTCCTGATGCGCTGGTCCCCCCCCGCTCTAACCACTAGCCCCCACTCTCCTCCCCAAGCTGGAAATAGAGCTTAGGAGTCCTGGCGCCCAGCCCCCCGCTCTAACCACTAGCCCCCACTCTCCTCCCCGAGCTGGAAATAGAACTTAGGAGTCCTGGCGCCCAGCCCCCCCGCTCTAACCACTAGCCCCCACTCTCCTCCCCGAGCTGGAAATAGAACTTAGGAGTCCTGGCGCCCAGCCCCCTGCTCTAACCACTAGCCCCCACTCTCCTCCCCGAGCTGGAAATAGAACCCAGGAGTCCTGGCGCCCAGCCCTCTGCTCTAACCACTAGCCCCCACTCTCCTCCCCGAGCTGGAAATAGAACTTAGGAGTCCTGGCTCCCAGTCCCCCTGCTCTAACACCTAACCCATATCCTCCTCCCAAAGCCAGAACAGAACCCAGGAGTCCTGTCTCCCAGCCCCACTGGCTATAACCACTAGACCCCCCTCCCTGCCCAGAAGTCCCATCTCCTCTGCTCTAACCACTCCGCCACGCTGCAGCTCCCGCCCCCAGTCTCACCTGAAGGTGGCAGGGTCCATGCCCTGGTTGGACAGGTTGTTGTTCTGCAGGTAGAGCTCTCGGAGCTTCCAGTGGCTGCTCAGCGCCCCTCTGGGGATCCGGGAGATGTGGTTGTTCTGCAGGGAGGGGAGGTCGCGGCCACTAGAGACGGGAGAAGCTCCCAAGCCCGCCTCAGACACCGTCAGCAGGCCTGGGGGGGAGACTGCCCTCGATACGGTACCAAGATAACCACTAGGCCACCCAGCCCAGACGCCATCTGAATGGCAGAGCTGGGGCACAGAGAGGGGATGGGCTTGCCCAAGGTCCCAGAGTGAGTCAAAGGCCACGCTGAGAATAGAATCCAGGAGTCCTGGCTCCCAGCCCCCTGCTCTAACCACTATCTCCCACTCCCCTCCCAGAGCTGGGGAGAGAACCCAGGAGTCCTGGCTCCCAGCTCTAACCACTAGATCCCACACCCTACCTGGAGCTGGAAACGGAACCCAGGAGTCCTGGCTCCCAGCCCCCTGCTCTAACCACTATCTCCCACTCCCCTCCCAGAGCTGGGGAGAGAACCCAGGAGTCCTGGCTCCCAGCTCTAACCACTAGATCCCACTCCCCTCCCGGAGCTGGAAACGGAACCCAGGAGTCCTGGCTCCCAGCCCCCTGCTCTAATCACTGCACCCCACTCCCCACCTGGAGCTGGAAACGAAATCCAGGAGTCCTGGCTCCCAGCCCCCCTGCTCTAACCACTAGATCCCACTCTCCTCCCGGAGCTGGAAACGGAACCCAGGAGTCCTGGCTCCCAGCCCCCAGCTCTAACCACTAGATCCCACTCCCCTCCCGGAGCTGGAAAGAGAACCCAGGAGTCCTGGCTCCCAGCCCCCTGCTCTAACCACTGGCCTACACCTCCTCTCCCCATATCAAAGGCAAACGGCTGTGGGGCTTTGGGATGTGTCATGCCTCAGGGCTCCAGGCCAACCACACGGTTTATACAAAGCACCTGCGGAGGCAGACCCCCCCCCCCAACCCCGGTCATGAGCCCAGGCCCTGCCCCACCTGTAAGTGGAGCCGGACGAGCGCAGGGGGCAGGTTCTGGGGCAGGTAGCTCAGCTGGTTGCTGGAGAGGATCATGGTGCTGACGGTGTCGGAGCCGTTGAAGGCGTCATAGGGGAGCCCGGTGTTGGTCAGCTGGTTGTTGTGAAGATACACGGACCTGCATGGAGGAGAGCTGACACCAGAGTCTCTGGGGTAGGGTAATGCCCCTGTCCTGCCCCCAAGGGGAGAGCGCCCCCTAGTGAGCCCTCCAGCCCTGCAGCACAGCGCCCCCTAGTGCCATGCTGGGGTGAGCACTGACTGCAAGGACAGAGCACCCCCGAGTGAGCCCCCATCCCGCTCCCTGCAGCACAGCGCCCCCTAGCACTGCATTGGGACAGTGAGGTCAACACAGAGGGGAGAGCGCCCCCTACTGAGCTCCCTACCCAGCTTGAAGAAGAGGCCCACACTAATCAGGCCCAGAGCTTGGCTTAGCCAGTCCAACCCACTGAGATCAGCAAACACCCCACAGCTGCAGGCCCCGTCCGTCGGACTCCCGCGTGCCCGAGGCAGGAGGCCTGGATGGCGTCTCTACCTGAGGTTGGCTTTCTGCCCAAAGGTGAGCGGGTAGACTTCGGTGAGCAGGTTGGCAGCCAGGTCCACTATGCGCACTGTGCTAGGGAGGATCTGCGGTGCTACCGTGAGCTGGGAAAAAACAAAGGGGGACGGGCCGATTCTAGCGGATCAGTGTGGCCCTGGATTTACCCACTGCCGCCAGAGGGCCTGGACAGGCTTTATACAGGGATTGCTTCACTGGTCAGTGGCATGCAGCCACCTCGGGGGTCAGAGGC
Source organism: Chrysemys picta bellii (assembly GCF_011386835.1). NCBI lineage: Eukaryota > Metazoa > Chordata > Testudines > Emydidae > Chrysemys > Chrysemys picta. Next base: position 2,301,259 of record NC_088812.1, on the reverse strand, counting down.
AGCAGCTGTTTCTACAGGGACTGCTCAACATCTGGTCTGGGGTAGAACACAGCACCTGTTTCACAGTGCCCAGGAACACCACACAAAGGTTTAGGACAGGAAGTGGAGAGGAATCCTCTCTCCAATGAGCACAGCAGCAGGAGGTTAGGAAGACAGGATGGAATCACACCAGGGTTAGCACAGACACTTGAGGGGAATGTGTCAGCATCTCTAATGACCCTGTGGGACCTGTCTCCTCTGAAAGGCGGCACCTCCTGCAGCACGGCGCCCCGGAGTGCCATGCTGGGCCCCGGGGTCAGCACGGACTCAGAGGGGAGCGCCCCCTAGTGCTGCACGGACTCAAGGGACAGCGGCGCCTACTGAGACCACCAATCTGCTCCCTGCCCCCTAGTGCCACATGACAGAGTCACCCATAGCACCCCCTGCAGCACCCTTGGCTTTCCCTGGAGGTCCCATCCCACTGGCGACCACACTCAGCATGGTTTAGCTTGTGAAATCCCCCTCACACACACACACATGTGCAGAGCCCCCTCCACCTAGCTGGACACCAACCCCTGGCACCATCCCTGCTCGTTAAAGCCGCTGTGAACGCTGCGCACCGGGTCAGAGGACAGCCGCGCACACACCTTGTTGTTGGCCAGGTAGATGTACTGCAGCGAGTCCAGGGACTCAAAGGCTTCATCCGGGAGGCCTAGAAAGCAGCAGAAAGAAGAGCGGAGATTGCCTAGTCCGGGCACACCCTGCGCAGAAGGGAGGCCAGGACGTGAACCTGCTCCATCCAGCTAGTGAACTCAGACCCTGCCTCCCTCCCTGAAAGGCCCCGTGGCTGCTTCCACTCCCCCACGGAGCTACGCATCCTGTAACTGGCATCCAGCTACCCAGAATGCTTTGCATCCAGCTTCCCACCAGGCTTTTCTAGAACGGTCCCAAAAATCTTCCCAGGCTGCTGAAATGCAGCTGCCTCTGGGGTGGAGTGTGGCAGCGGTTCACACAACACTACATAGGGATCGTTCACCCAGTGCTGAAATGCAGCTGCCTCTGGGGTGGAGTGTGGCAGCCGTTCACACAACACTACATAGGGATCGTTCACCCAGTGCTGAAATGCAGTTGCCTCTGGGGTGGAGTGTGGCAGCGGTTCACACAACACTACATAGGGATCGTTCACCCAGCGCTGAAATGCAGCTGCCTCTGGGGTGGAGTGTGGCAGCGGTTCACACAACACTACATAGGGATCGTACACCCAGCGCTGAAATGCAGCTGCCTCTGGGGTGGAGTGTGGCAGCCGTTCACACAACACTACATAGGGATCGTTCACCCAGCGCTGAAATGCAGCTGCCTCTGGGGTGGAGTGTGGCAGCCGTTCACACAACACTACATAGGGATCGTTCACCCAGCGCTGAAATGCAGCTGCATCTGGGGTGGAGTGTGGCAGCGGTTCACACAACACTACATAGGGATCATTCAACCAGTGCTGAAATGCAGCTGCCTCTGGGGTAGGAACCAGCAGCTGTTTAACAGCATGCGACAAGGCTGCACAAGAATTTAGAAGTGGAAGTGGAGGAAATTCCTGTATCCCGCTGAAACTGCAGGACGGGGGGACGGCGTGCAAGGGCATCCTTCTGGGATTCAAGGAGAGGAGGATAAAGGGACGATGGGCTCGGATACCGGACCATGGGGATTTCTGTTCTATAGGAGGCCGGGAAGAGCTCTCCCTGGACACGCACACTCACGCCCAGGTCACGTTGGCACGGCCCCTGCCCACGGCACCACCCCCTTCGATGGCATCCCAGCCCCCTGCCTGCGATGGCTCCCTCACCATCGGAGATGATGTGGTTGTTGTGCAGGTTGAGGGTTTTCAGGCTGGTCAGCTGGGCCAGCTCGTCGTAGGGCAGCTCCCGTAGCTGGTTATTCTGCAGAAGGAGACCCGCTCACCTCAGTCCCTGGGGAAGTGGGAGGCGTTTGCCCAGGGCCAGAGGGCAGCAGTGAGAGAGAGATGGGAGGTGGAGAGTCAGGGAAGGGCTGCTCTGGGCTCTGGAAGTGGTTCCACTGGGGCACCGCCTCCAACGGCCCCCGGCCACCCCGCCACCCCCGGAGCACCGCCTCTGATGGCCCCCGGCCGCCCCCCGACCCCCAGGGCACTGCCTCCGACGGTCCCCGGCCGCCACCAACCCTCGGACGCCCCCCGGGGCACCGCCTCCAACGTCCCCCGGCTATCCCCGACACCCGGGGCGGCGCCTCCGACGGCCCCCGGCTGCCCTTTGACTCCCGGGGCACCGCCTCCGATGGCCCCCGGCTGCCCCCTATAATAATAATGGAGATAATAATAATAATAATTAATGGAGATATCCCATCTCCTAGAACTGGAAGGGACGTTGAAAGGTCATTGAGTCCAGCCCCCTGCCTTCACTAGCAGGACCAAGTACTGATTTTGCCCCAGATCCCCAAGTGGCCCCCTCAAGGATTGAACTCACAACCCTGGGTTTAGCAGGCCAATGCTCAAACCACTGAGCTATCCCTCCCCTGACCCCTGGGGCACCGCCTCCGATGGCCCCCGGCTTCCCCTGACTCCTGGGTTCCTCTATAGACCCTCCTTGGTAACTGGGATCTGGCCCTGGCTGGGCTCCCGAGTTCACTGCGGGGCAGGGCCGGGGACAGTTACCTGCAGAGAAAGATGCTGCACGGCTCTGGAGACGTTGCTGGGGAAGACGTGCAGGTCGAGCCCACCACACTCCACCGTCTCCTCTGAGGGGCAGGTGCAGTTGGCCGGGCAGCCCGGGGTGTTCTTTGGGGGCAGGGCCCCCCCGCCGAGCCGGGGGGATGGCGCCGCGTCCTTGTCATCCTGGCTCCCGACCAGGCAGAAGGAGGGGATCTGCACAAAGAGGACCAGGAGACAGCCGCAGCTCAGCCGCTGGGGAGAGGGGGAGAGGGTCTGGTGAATTCCGGAGCGAACTGAACCGTCTGTATGCCGCGGGCCTGCGGAGCGGGGATCCCGAGGGCTCCTACCAGCCCAGGCCTGGCGCTGCTCGGCCCCATCAATGCAGGCTCTGTCTCAGAGCACCAGCAACTGCTGCGGGGGGATGAAGGGCCCCACTGAGCCGGGCCCACTGGGGATCCAGGCAGGTCGGTTTACAGGGCACTTGGCAGCTCTGAAATGCCTTAGTTGTTGTTTTAGCCGGCCTGGCAGGCGATCGGCTCCCCCCAGCCGCACAGGCCGGCTGCCGGATTGTGTGTGCACGGGTGTGTGCATCTGTAAATTAACACATCAGCGCCTGGCACAACGGGGCCCTGATCTCGGTCAGGGGCTGCAGTCTGGGCAGGCTCTGGGGTGGAGTTGGGGATGAGGGCTTTGGGGTGCAGGAGGGGGCTCCGGGTTTGGGGAGGCTCAGGGCAAGGGGTTGGGGTGTGGGCTTACCCTGGGCGGCTTCCGGGCGGTGGTGCTGCAGAGACAAGGCAGGCCGCCTGCCTGTTCTGGTGCACTGCTCCGTGCCGCGGAAGTGGCCAGCAGGTCCAGCTCCTAGGCGGGGAGGGACAGGAGGCTCCACGGCGGAGTGTGGAGCCGTTCCATGGGGCGGGGGCAGTGTACGGAGCCCCATGTTCCCCCCACGTAGGAGCCAGACCTGCTGGCCGCTTCCGGGGCGCAGTGTGGTGCCCCAGGACAGGTAGGGACTAGCCTGCCTTGGCTCCGCAGCACCACCGACTGGACTTTAAACGGCCTGGCTGGCAGTGCCAACCGGAGCCGCCAGGGTCCCTTTTTGACCGGGTGTTCCAGTCGAAAACCGGACACCTAGTCACCCTAACTATAATACAAAAAACCCCCGCTCTCCCACTGCCTGTTTCGTTCCCTGGCCACACGCTTTATCGGAAGCGACGTGTACATTTGTGGAACGACAGATACACACTACAGGGCTCCCACGAGCTCTGTTCGGTATCCCAGGGAGGGTAACACCAGATGGGACAGAGCCCTGGAAAGCGGCCTGGAGGGACTGGCCCTGCAGGGCTAGATGGGCTCCGATAGATTCCCCCACAGAACAGGTGCGGCCCGGACACACTCCTGTCCTGTCCCACCAGAGCAGGATCTGTTCAGTCTTCAGCTTCTCCGCTGAGGCTGCCAAAAGGGACCCAACTGTGACGTGGTTAGAAATGGGCCGGGACCGGGGCACTTGCTCCCTTCCCCTTTGGGAGCCGAGTGTGAAATGAGCGGGCAGGATCCCAGCCTGACGGGCAGGAAATGGCCCCTTGCTGACAGTAGCTCTGCTCTGACTGGGGGAGGGGGGTTGTACCTGCAGGGCAGGGCTAAGGCGCATTGATTGCAGGGTCTGGGGACATTCGCCTTAAGGCCAGGCCCCTGCTCTAGTCACTAGACCCCACTCCCCTCCAAGAGCGGAGAATCGGCCCTGGGGTCGAAAGCTGGATCTCCACTGGGCCTTGCCTGGGGAATCCCCTTGGACACAGCCGCACCAGGAGAGCCCTAGCAGCTGAACCACTGGGTCATGAACCCTGCTCAGAGCAGGTGGGGGGCAGGGCCAGCGGGAGACTGTCCCCCAAAGGCTGGGATGAATCCCTCATAAGATTTCCCCCTTTTGGCCCGTGCCACGGGTCTGGGAGATCTCCTCCCTCCTCCAGCACAGAGTGGGATTGCCCCCAACTGCCCTCGTGAGTCACCCGCCTCTCCCCAACCCAAGCAGGCGTCACCGGAGCCTCTTCGCCAACAAGCCATAACTCCGCTGGGTCCCCAAAACGCCGGAGCCGAAGCTCTCCCTCACCATAGCCAGGTCCCAGCTGCGAGGCTCCCAGGCTCCACTCTGCAGTCTTCCCAGGATCTTTAATTGAAGCCAGACCAGCACAGGGCTCCTGACTCCCGCCGCTCTGTCCTCGCCTCCGAAATAAAGATCGTCCTCACATGGTCCCCGCAGGAACAGTCGCGTTCCACACACCCCCACGCTCGCCTCCCGGAGCACTGGAAAAGGAAACGGAGAAAGCAACCTGCCAGGAGCTGTCGCGCTGCCTGGGCGTGAGCTGCAGCCGGGACGCTGTGTCTTCGCTTGCTGTTGTCTTCTAGTCTGATCAAAGCCGAGGGAGGGAGGTGGGATGGGGGGAGAATCGGGCTCTGGGCAAGTAGGGGGGCTTCGTGTCTGCTGCGATTGGGGTTGCATAATGGGGCTGGCAGAGGTCCTGAAGAAATGTTTGGAAGGGATCACATTTACTGGCTCTGGTATTCCAACCATGTAAAAGGCAGATAGGACTCTGGGGAAACGTAACTGTTGCTGTTTGTTTTTCCTGAGTGCGGTCGGAACCGCCATGTTCTGCCCACGCCCCGATCCTGTGCTGCTCCGCACTCAGTCGCTAAGCTGCCCTCCACGCAGGCTGGCTTGGTGCTAGCGCTGCCACATCACCCGGGGGAAACTGAGGCATAATGAGCTGACGTGACTTGCCCAAGGTCACCCAGGGCATTGGAAAGAAGTCAGGGGTTCTTCCTCAAAATCCCCTCACTAGACCCCACTCCCATCCCAGAGCTGGGAATAGAACCCAGGAGTCCTGGCTCCCAGCCCCGCCTCCTCTAACCACGAGACCCCACTCCCATCCCAGAGCTGGGAATAGAACCCAGGAGTCCTGGCTCCCAGCCCCGCCTCCTCTAACCACTAGACCCCACTCCCATCCCAGAGCTGGGAATAGAACCCAGGAGTCCCGACTCCCAGCCCCGCCTCCTCTAACCACTAGACCCCACTTCCATCCTAGAGCTAGCAATAGATCCCAGGAGTCCTGACTCTCAGTCTTCCTGCTGTAAGCACTGGACTAACATCCCCCCACCACCACCACCACCAAGCTGAGACTAGCCCCTACCCCAGGAAACATAAGCCCCCAGATCATGCCCACTAGACCACAAGTCTCTGATCTCTGGGCTCTGCTCCCACTAGGGACCCCAGATTTCTCCCACTAACCAATGGGAGGTGGGAATTCCCAGATTCCCCCCTCCCCTCCGCCAAACCCTGGGATTCAGCTTCCCGGCTGCCCATTCCTTGTTGCTGAGTTATCCAGGGGCAGAGCCCAGGGGCCAGCAAGGGGACGTTGCCTGATTCCCATATGGGGTAACATTGCTGGCTCCCGATGGGCCGTGAAGAATGTAATTTGTCCAGCCTCAAAGACCTCCCTGGGAATCGCAGTGTTTGTGCTTCGGAGTCAGTGGTAATGGCCAATTACCGTAACTGAAATACTTGTCACCCGGCCAGCTGTCAGCCGCTACACAGTTGCTTCCAGCAGGCTGGGTGCAAATTCAAGAGACCACAGGGGCTTTCTCCGAGCCCGTCTGGACAAGCCCCATGGGCTCTGCAGGGAGCAGGGGCTGACTCCCTGGATTGGCTCCCAAACCATCCCCCTCTCCCACGATCGCCCCACTATCGAATGAGCATCGTTCGATTCAAGGCAGCTATTTCTCTGGGCCCATCCATCACACAGAAGGATGAACTCCTCTCTGGCTCCCGTTCTCAGTGCTGCTGTTGGCCCCTCTGCTCCAAACCCTTCATAACTCATGCCCCTCACGCAGATCTCGCAACGGGAGGTGGGGCCACATCTCTGGGCTTCTGTCTCTTCTAGCGCCGGAAGGACAGCTTATCCCAACCCAGCCCTACATGCTGCTCTAGGCAAAGACGGATTGGCACCCCTTGACCCAGATGGCTTGCTGCTTCCATCTCCTCCCAATCCCCCCTTGTCTGTGTCATTCCCCCTGCCTGTAGGGGCCCCCTGGTTTCTGCTCATATGTCTGTAGCTGGTGCTTCGAGATTTCAAAACATGCCCCCAGAATTCTTTGCACCTCCTGCAGGGTTAGCAGTTCAGAAGTGCTGAGACAGCTGCCACAAAGGATTCTGGGACACTGAAGTGCCACTACTGCAAAGGATTCTGGGGCACTGAGGTACCTCTGCAGCAAGAATCGACGCCGTCATGTTTCTGAACACCGTCTAGTGGTAGTTCTCATTACAGTACTTCTTAGTACAAGAAATGTCTGTTGCGCTACACTACCTGGAGCCCCCTCCCGTCCGGGGTAACATGCACGGCTCCACAACACACATGCAATATTGCCAACCCCAACCGTTCAAACTCCAGGAAATGTTTGAGTCCTTTTCCTTTGCCTTTTTGAGTCATACAAGGGCCATGTTTCCAGGCTTTCCTCTGCTGTGCCGGGCTAGAATAGGAAGGCTTTTAAAAAAGAAAAGCCGAGATTCTCACAAAATAACATGACTCCAAGAGCTGGAGCTTTAAGAAAACCACCAAATATCACAAGACTGGGCAAGGCTGGACGTGGCTGAGTGTGCCTTTGCCCTGGGCTTGTTCTCATAAGCCATCCTTGGCCCAGCCACAGTGTGCCATCTAAGAAGGCAGCATGGCCCAGTGGCTAGGCCCTGGACGGGGACTCAGGATGTAGGGTTCTATTCGCTCTGTCCTGTTGGGGGCACCAGACAGGCCACTTCACCTCTCTGTACCTCTGTTTCCCCATCTGTGATGTGGGGATGACGATACCTCATTTAAAGCTGCTTCGAGAAGGGGCAGATGAAATGCGCTACCTGAGAGCAAAGTATCAGACTCGTCCCATTTCGACCCAATGTTTCAGCTTCAATTCTTTCATTCCTTAAAAACTGATATCCAAGAAGGATGCTAGAATGTGCTCCAGCCACTGCCAAAACCAAATCATTACAAAGCCTTAGCTGTGTTTTAAGCTCTTCTTTCAATGCCACACACTTCTTATAATTACAGACTCTCAAGACCAAGCCAGGTCACTGGAAAGCACTGAAGCTGTTAAAGCCATGGGGCCAGATTTCCAATACACCTCTACCCCGATATAACACTGTCCTTGGGAGCCAAAAAATCTTACCACGTTATAGGTGAAACCGCGTTATATCGAACTGCTTTGATCCGCTGGAGTGCACAGCCCCGCCCCCCTGGAGCACTGCTTTACCGCGTTATATCCGAATTCGTGTTATATCGGGTCGTGTTATAGCGGGGTGGAGGTGTACCACCATGAAGTACAACAGAGAACCCCACCATCCTTAAAGCAAAACTGAGGAGTACCCAAACTCCTTACAAGGTCAGAATCATCCTTGGCTCCTAATTGGCAACGCCCAATTTCTTTCAATCTAATTTACTTTCATGCCGTTCGTGTACTTTGCAATTTGCTCCTCAAGCGGTTGATCCGTGAAACTGATGTGTACGTCGTTTTTCTGTAGAGGACAGGAAGGAACTATGGATTTGCTATATCCAATCTGACCATCCATCCAGCTAGGCCTCTGTCCAGCTTCTTAGAGTACCCGTTCAGAGCACTGTCCCATGTAATTTAGTACACCTGCTTCACTAGTGCATTGGATCAACATCCACCTACTCTAATATCTCAGCTCCTGCTGCACAGGTTTTGTTAAAAGGTTAAGTGACTTTACTGGCAATAGCTCTGCCGCTGACAAAGTTATTTTGGCAGTGCACACTCCCGCATGGGTGCTGGCACCTTGAGGCCACACACGGCATCAGGGTGTATGGGCAAAAAGGCAATGAATTATGGGTAGGCATCCCAGCATCCTACGTGTCCCACCTGCAAGTGTGCTGCCTTGTGGGGCATTTTTAGGCTGCGTGGTGGGATATCCGTACTTCTCTCAGGGAATTGTGGGAATTTGGGGTCAAAGGCCCACAACTGCCTCTGTCCCGTCCCATAATCTACCGCCCTTGCGCATCATCTTCAAACGCGCTGTTGCAAATCCAGATGGACTTTTGAAAATGGAATTTAGCTTCCTTAGTCACTCAGGCGCTATAAAAATGTGACCCCCTAAGCCAAAACGCCATTTAGTCCCACATCCCTGACACCTGCTGCACTGGATCAGACCAGTAACGCTGGTCCACTAGCCTCCTTTCACCCCTGGGACTTTACAGATGTCACTCTGTTGTATATAATGAATGAGGAGAGACCTCAGATTCTCTGCTCCAAAATCACCATCACCAACTTGAACTACAGGAGACTCTCCATTAGCCAGGGACAATATAGAACCTATGACCCACAACTGAGCAGTTTTACATTGATGTCCCATGGCCACTTCTTTGTAGGAATACAGGTGTTTAAAAAAAAACCCTTGCTGAGCCCTGCAGCAATCAGATGATGCCTTGTAGCACAACAGTGGATTAACACTTACCTTGCCTTCCATCACTAACAATGCTATAATGGTAGCAAGATTCCCAAGCCCCTGTTTTAAAAGCATTTCTGGTATTTGACTGGCTGACCTTTGGAAGCTAGTTTTAAAGGTCTATTTATAGGTCCAGGCTCCAGCCTGGTTTGGCTGGCTCAAGGCCGGGATAGAACTGTAAACATATTTTTCTGGCTTTTCTTTTCCAATTCCCACATTCTGACCATTTGCCAGTGTATTAAGAGTCCTGCCAGCTTCTGAGTCAGACAGGGAATGGAGTCATGACTCTGCCTCTGTCCTGCAGAGAGCCGGGGATCTGGGGAACGGGGTATTTCCCCCCTCGCTGATCCTCTGCTCTCCTGGCAGGTGAATTTCAATGCCAAGGCTGAGCCGAGATCTGAAATGCCTCCTTATGCCAAGTGAGATGAATTTGGTCCTAAGGATTTATAGTGCGAAAAATGTCTCGTGGCAAAAGGCCAGAACTTGGAGTCAGGACTCCTGGGTTCTATTCCTGGCTCTGGGAGGACGGTGTGCTGCAGTGGTTAGATCAGGGCTTTGGAAGCCAAGACATCTGGGTAGAAGGCAGGATTGAGCGTCACGACTCTTGGGTGCTACTTCTGGCTATGGGAGAAGCCTAATGGTGAGAGCACAGGGAGTTGTCTCTATCACAGGCGCTGGAAGGCAGTGTGGCCTAGCGGTTAGTCCGAAGCGCTGTGCTACATCCCAGGCTCTGTGATCTTGGCCAATTCACTTTCCTTCTCTGTGTTGCAGTTTCCCCTCCATGAGATAAAAGGGGTTAATCATACCGACCTACCTCCCAGAAGTGTTGTGAAGCTCAGTCCATTAATGTTGGCAAAGTGCTTGAACGCGTTGGATGGAAGACGCAGGAGATGGTCAGAATATTATTAAAACCCCAACACTGATTAGAAGGGGGAAGCTCTCATCTTGTTTTCTGACTGATTCCTTCAATATGCTTCCTAAATAAGTCAGTGATCATTTACTTAAGTCATGCATAAATTATGATGGTGGATGCTGCATATCACAAGCCTTCTAGGATTCTACAAGGGATGGGTGACCCATCGTTTATATCCATGGT